>NC_040241.1:15796472-16105222 GCF_001444195.1 Xiphophorus couchianus | reverse complement strand
TAATGTTTGGAGCTGTAAGGTGATTAAGTTAAAAAGGGGTGTGAATGTCCATGTGAGGCACTTCACATTTTCAAATTTCCCTGCATTTTTCATCTAATGTTCCATCTTAAATCATGTTTTTCACTTCCTGTCATGTTTCCTGCCAGAATATTTGTTTATTTCCCGGGTTCCATCTTCCCTTCTTTACTCCTGGACCTCTTCCTCATTTGTCTACAGCTTCACTATAAATAATGCCACCTGTTGGTCTACGGCCTTCATTACACTCACAAAGCTGTAAATTAGCAAGAAAGGCCAATGAGGGTGCCTGGCACAGGGTAAGCCAGTCATACCACTGGCACAGAGAGTTATGTGTGGCACTCACTGACTAATGCATTTGCTTGTGAGGCCAGAAGGGAGAAAACATGGGAGCAATGAGGCCAAGGTTAAAAGGACCTCTAATTCTGTGCAAAGCAGCAATTCAAGGAATAAATTGAATGATTTATGATGATGGTGACAATCAAATGAAGCTAGATTTTAAAAGTATAGCAAAAGTGCCATAAAACAGCTTTTATCCAAAATTGTGTCTTTGGGGGGAAAAAAGTGTTATCCAGATGATGAACAAGGTAATCAATACATGTTTTACTCTTTAAAGCCAAGGAGTTAGAGGTGTTGAGGACTTGAAAGCATGCACAGCGGGACGTGATCAGGGTGTGGGTGATAGGGTCAGGGGTCAACTCTCAAATAGCCCCGGTGAGTACAACCATCCATCGGCTCTTTTGGCTTTGAAATGGGAAGCCGTCCTGGCTGCTCTCGAATGCTGGAGCAGCTTTCGACATACCACAGCCTGCCATCAGACACAGTTGTCGTGTCAGGTGCCTTCATGGGATTGGTTATTTTTAAGATGATGAAGCAAGGTTTGAGTGGTGCATTTGATAACACGCTGTTTTTGAAGTGTAATCAACTAATTATTGATCCATTAAAGGATATCAATACACCAGAGCTTACATTTATTTATATTTTTATTCAAACTCTGACAAGAATGCCACAATCACGCATATAAAGGTTGTACTATTTTTCCAAAAGAATAACATTTCTTTTTTTAACTCAGATATTCTGAATTTCTGGATAAATCTTTGCTTTTATTGTTCAGATGAAAATTCTTCCTTATCTAACAGCAGTTGTGTCTATAAGGGTCTCTTTTAAGACGTTAAGAATGATTTATTAAGCCTAGAAGCTGTATGAGCTTTAACTCGATTTTGACTCAAATCAAATCGCCATGGGAACTAGACCACATGAGACTCTGATCTTAAACCATCATGTTTGGAACTGGCAATTTGGGAAAGTCTTTTGGTTCTCTTAGACCCGAATACTGCCTTTGATTGTTGTAAATGTCTCATAGCATCAACTTTCACAGTTCAAAATGAACATTTGGTGTTCAGAAACTTCTTCGGTAGTTCTGTTTCATAGGCAAGTGGTTCTAAGTCCAGGTAGACGGGTAAGCACTGCCTCAAAGGTTAGCAGTGCTTACCTGACAGAAATCCCTAACATCTCTTCTGATGTTTCCAGACCTGTGTGCGACTGTCTAGATTAGACCATTGTGTTCGGCAGCACACTAGTGCTGGTGATTTGTTATTTTCTTTTTATAGAACATGGCTTCTTTACTTCTTCTTTATTCAAACTACATTAAGATCCTGATTACTGAATTAGAATTTAAGATGTATGGATAAATTCATACATGTTTATGAACCTCCTTTTCATTCATTTGTTAGCTTGTTAACAAACGGTTTGAGGGTTTCCTGACTTTTTGGGGATTCACAAATCTGTTGCAGTGGTTTACTCTTCTTGACCCTGCAGATGTTAAGTCTATCTATTCTTGCTTCTGTTCTCTAATAAACTTTGTGGAGCTAAAGTTAGCAATCCATAGCAGTGGACATGACATAAATGTGACAGAAAAGCTGAAACTGAGGGTTGATGTGCAGAAAATGAATATAGCTATATATTGTGAAAATCATTTATTTATTTATTTTTTTCACAAGTCTCTTACAGTCCAGTAATGTCCAGTCATTCAGTTTTTGGTGATTACTATATAGTGGGCACTACTAATCTGGCATGGAAGGAGGCTGATTTTATAATGGAGGCTGTTAACTTTTTAAATTTGATAAATACAGTCATGACTTTTAGCTAATTTTAAGGATAGTTTGAAATGCAAGTTCTTGCTTGTATTTTTGTATTTCAACTAGATTTTTTTTTAATTAATTGTGATAATGTGCGTAGGTTATACTTGTTTTTTTTAATCACAAACGTGGTATAGCAGACTGCCTCTTGACTTTTAACAGCATGTTAAGGGTGAGCATGTAACGACTGCTTATCCCACTCCACAGGCTTCCAATCTGTTTCCGGATTTAATTTAAAATTTTATGGTTGGCTTAGAAGGCCCAGTCTTGTCCCATCTTATTTGCAGGATCTATTTGTATTAAAATAAATCAGACACGATATCGAGTTGCGACTCTCAATTTGGAAAATAATTCATCTTTCCATTTAGAAAAAGCTAGGAGATTAGATGGCTTCAATATACTGGTAAAGATGCCCATCCTTTCATTAGCATTAGTTTTGTGTGCACTTAGATTATGTGATTTCATTCATTGTGTTTCACAGAATCACTTTTTGAATTTCGTTTTGCTTTGTTAGATTTTCCTGCACAGCATGCTGTGTGTGGTTTATTTTTTTAACAATGACTTTAGAAAGAAAATTAAATGCATTAATTTAGACAAAAAATGTTGGTAAGCACAAATATGACTTTGCTGTAGTGTTAATTATTTGTATTAAAATCTTGGAGGAACGTATGGCAGCTGGTAAATTAGATTCTGCTACCTATTCATAAAGGAAAGGATAAATAAAGGAAAAGTATCCCTTTTCTGCAGTTAATTACTGTTACATCCACAAGAAACAAAGCAATTTTCTTTTTTTTGCACTCGAAGCAGAACAAATTCTCAGCCTGTTCTGCATTCTGAATCAATTAGTCATCAAAAGTCCCTCACAGCAGAACATTTAACCTTTATATCCATCAATGTTTCGTGTGCTTTTACCCCTCAGCTTGCTTCACGTTTTCTTCCTGCAGAACAGAGGGCAAAGCCCTGTGGTGGTTATTGTAAATTAAAAAAAAGGCAAAAGCTGGATCTTAATCTATCTGGTCAGCAAATGCGTCGTTTCATAATATAAAAGGACGTTAATGATTTTAAAGCTAAATGCTATCTAGAAATAAAGACTGCAGGGATTCTATATGATCCATTGTCCCTGTACCCCACCATAAAAAAATAAAGGTATGCTGCTTTTGGTCTTTCTCCTGAAAAAAGTACTTTGGAAACAAACATTTGGATATCTGAATCTTGTCTATTGTGTAAAATCAAACCAGGGATTTTGAAAGTATAAGTGCCTTTTTTTAACCAGAACAATCAGACATAGCAGCTTCTAATGTTTCATATTTACCTGACTCATATCAACTAAGCAGGGTTTTTGTTAGGCACTTTTGCCTTTAAAGAATTTATTGTGCAAACTCACATTTTATTTCCTCCCATTTGAGGCTTGGTGGTCGGCAGTAATACTGTTTGACAAGCTAATAATAAAATGGGTGTAACAGAAAGTGCTTTGCCTGGGCTAAGAGCATGTCATTGACAAACAAAGTACCAAAAAGCTCAAATAAGACACTAAAAATGATTTGACAAATGAATAAAATTACAACTGAAGTACTTAGTAAAGTGTTTTATTCCAGTTCAAGTGGTGGGAATTTGATGATCATTTGTTCAAATCGTAAACAATTATGTAAATAGCAGTTCGAGATACAAGAAATCATGATTTTTTTCTGTGATAATCCCAAAATATTTTCAGCATTTTCGGCATCAAGACAACTTTAAATTAAGAAAAACACAAAACCCCACCATTTGTAAATAGGTAAAAGTTGAACTGAAGTATTTTGCAATAAGTACGGCTTCTTCAAGACTTGACCAAGGCAGCTTTCATGCAAGAGCCGCCGCCGTCCCTGACAAACTTCTATCGCATACAACAAGGTTGAATTTGTGCCCACAAACAACCTTTGGGATCATAGTAATACAGCTTTGTATAAACCCAGTGGGGCTGTTTTTTGTTGTTGTTTTTTTTCCCCCCTCACTCTGTAATCTTGTAATTGGATTCCCGGGGAGGGAGACTGCCTGGTGGAAACTCACGCTGGTCATATTTCCTCCCACGACTTGCGGGGACCAATCCACAAGGTCTCACCGGCTGTTACGCCTCTGTCTCACTCTCTTAGAAAAGCGCTGACAACAGGCGCGAGCGACAGGCGCAGGAGAAAGAGAGAGGAGTAGCTGCCCTCCTTCATCCAGCCTCTCTGTCTGACACACACCTGAAGACACAGAGGTGGCAGCCAGACACACCAGGCTTTGCCTCAGCTTATCTCATCGCATCACGCGTTTCTCATCGGGGTCCCTTGGAGTCTAAAAGTGACTATGGCTGACATATGACAGAATAATGTGGGGGAAGCTGGAGTCATTAATTTTGTCACTGTCAGCACCTCTGCAACAAGCTGAGCCCGGTGCAAGCTGTGGAAAAGTGTTATCAACGAGGCATAAAAAAATCTGCCACCAGAAATTGCTCATTCCTGCCTTAAAAGCAACTCCCAACATTAAAAACCACGGAGAGGATTTGCTTTCACAGGTATTATAATTTGAAGACGTAAAACATGCAAAAGTATTAATTAGCATGTTATATTTCAATCGATCTAAAAATTAGATCAGTGGATTTATAGTCTAATTTAACAACTTCCTGCTACCTGAGTGATAAACCATATCAACGCCAGGATTTCTTTAGTTGATCGGCGTCTTAATTAGCTATTAACCCTGCATCCTGGTTGCCATAGAAACAAAAAATGGTTTTAGCGTGTAAAGCTGAGTGCGCAGTATGTTATGTCTCAAATAAAATGCTTCAGTGAAGCTGAGGTGTTCTGCTGATGTGGAGGAAACGTTTTTCCACAAATACACTGAAACTTACAGCAACACTCAGAACATTTAGGATTCCCAGTGAGAAACGCTGTTCCATTCAAAATCTCAGAGGAAAAGGTCAAAGGATGGTGACCTGAAATGAACTTAGTCTTTTTCTCGGTGCCTTTGAGATATTGCGGTCAGTACGGAGATTTGAGTGATTTGACTATACCCTCGTTCACACGGCAGGATTTTTTTTACCTCAATTTTCCCCTTCTAACAATCTTAGAACGCTCCTGAAAGTTCAAATATGAACCAGTGTAGCCTATTTTGCACTAAAGCATGAGCTTCTTATGTTTAAATAAAATAAATATGTTGGAAAGTGACCTTATAAATGCTTTAATGATTTGTCTTTACTTATTTCTACACCCGTTCCTCATGGCATAGTTTGCTTTTTGTAGCGCCCTTCACATTTATTGACTTCAATTCATTTATTCAGTAAGTAGACCACCACTTATTTTTCTACTATAATATTTCACAAGGTTGAACAATGCAGAAAGAGATTTTATTTAATTTTTTTTTTTTACAAATTCTCTTCCTGAGTTCTCTCCTATTTTGCGTCTGTGGAACCAGTTCTGTGTTGATTTGGTCATGAGCAGATCCCTCAACAAGTTAAAGACTCGTTTTCATTTTCCTTGACCACCAGAGAGTTCATGTTGCACTTTATCAAGGTTTCCAGGGCGTCTGGAAAAGAAACAGGCCCAAACCGTCACAGATCCTCCACTCTCCTTGACAGAGAGCATGAGGCTCACAATTATCGATACCCCTGACATTTCCTTAGTTTATACATCGAGTTAAGTAGTAATCCATGATAGCATAAAGTCATGGAGTTTGAATGTGCCCTGACAGAGAAGCCACCATCTCTGACAGTCTTAGGAATGGGAAAGACAACAGTACATCCCACTTAATGAATGTTCTGTTTCACAATTCAACAAATGGTTACAGGAAAATGGATAACCAGCTAAACACACTGCAAAAACATAAAATCTTATTTTTTAGTAAAGTTTCCAGTTCAAAAATCTTAATATATTTAAAATGAGGCAAAACTACCTTACAAGGAACGTCAGAAAAATGTAGAAGGTCTGTTTTAAGACAGTAATTCTTGTATGAATAAAAAGTATTTCTTCCACTGGAAGATTTTTTTACTCATAAAATGGGAAAATGTCCCGTGTGGGAAAAAAACCTGCCGGTGGATCTAGTACTAGAACTAGTTCTCTTACAAATCACCTGTTCTTCAGTGGAATTTGATCCGTCTGACAGAAAATCCTTTGGTAACACTTTATTTGATGGGTTGTGAATAAGACTGTCATGACACCGTCATAAACATGACATAACACCTGTCATGAACTGATTAAACTTTAAAAATTATGTAGCTTTATGTTATTAAAGCTAAAGTTTAATCAGTGATACTTTTATAACAAATTTATGTCAGATCATGATTTCTTGGTTAACGTCAAGTTGTCATAAAGACATTTTGAATAATGTCAACTTTGTATTAAAAGTGTCATGATTCACCGAATGACACTTTATGACAACAGTCATAAATATTCATGAAAACTCACTCATGTTCATGACAGTTGTTATGTCATGTTTATGACTGTCTTATTCACAACCTGTCAAATAAAGTGTTACCAATAATTTATTTTAAAGCTTTTTAATAATCTTTAGCATGTGACCAATAATCCAGAGTTGTGTTTGTGTTCATGTATTTACCTTATTTGTTAGGAATTTGCTTTTTGCATATAAAAATGCCTTTTATATGCTTTTCAAAACAGCCTGAGCTGCATAATTGGAAGTTGTGTTTACGTTACAGCACACAGAAGTTCAAATAAAACATGTTAGTTTTTTTTTTGCCATTTGAACACATCTGTTTTGCTTTCAATTCACAAATTACCCTGACCACCCCCTCTACCCCTTTTACTTTAACAACCTTTGGTGCAGGTGCATGTTGTATTTTGAAAACCTTGGATTTCATTTGATCTTAATTTTCGGTCCAGCTCGGACTCATTAGCAGCCACACAATTTGCCAAACGTAGGCAGTCATGCGAACGGGCAAGGGTTCAAACTGATTGGGCTTTGTCGGCTCAAATTAATCCAGGCGAGGCTGATCAGAAAGAATCTGTTGCGGTGAAATTCCCAATGACTGGAATGCTCGCCCTGATGTTAGAAGCCTGCTTGCTTCCTCTTTGATGCATCCGAATTGTCTTCAAAGAGAAAAAAAAAACTGTTACGCATTAATAACATGCTGATGGCATAACGTGGAGGGCGGAGGAGTAGGGGGGGGAGCAGTGAAGCACAACTGTAGGCATGGACTTGACAAGATTAATGAATTGGATCCCACAGTGAGTAGACAGTTTGACACAACAATGATTGCACGCTGAATCATTTGTCTGAATTGTTGGTTCTCACTGTCTACAAAAAATCTTCTTGTATGCAAATGATGTCAGAGAGCCGGTTGTCAGGTTATTAGATAATTGCAATCAGCGTTTTTTTTAAATTTATTTTTATGCCACACACAGGTATTCATCTGTTAGACTTCTGAAGTGCTTTTTCTTTGCTGTCATTAAGGAAGCACATTTTGTTCCCGTTTGCCCCTGCCATCGCAGATTTCAAGCCCCTTCAAATAAAAAGTAAATATCTGTGTTCTGGAAGAGCAGATGTCTCATTCCTCACTGTCAGCAAACTGGCCACTTTCAGAGCAGAACCCCATCAATTTTTAATGTCATTTTATTCATGTGAGCTGCTACAGAAAGCAAAGGCTTCATCTGGAGGATTATTTCTTTTTCTTGGCCTTTTTGCAAATCGTTCGCAGTTTTTCTTTGGGAACAAATCCCAAAAAGTCTAAAGCATTTGTTTTATAGATAGAGGGCACGGTTGAGTGATTTGTTTTATTAAATAGAAGTTGTTGTCACCTCTTGTGCACAGTTAATTGCATTTTGAATAAACTGCTCATTACGAGGAGTTGTCACGGTTCCGTTGGTAGTGGGATGCTTTGATATTAATTGTCTCCTCTGTATGTGGTTTCTGTCAAACACTTCTTCCTAACAGACTTGTCAGTGTTTTTAATGGTGCAGTGAAGCACAACATTTTCATCTTGTGGTAGGTGATTTATGGTGTGTGTTCTTGGCACTGAGCAAATAGGTAATGCAGGGCTACGGTGGCCTTTAAGAGGTATCCCTTCCTTTTGAACTTGTTCACATTTTGTCACATTACAAACACAAACATTTCTGTGTTTTGTTTGGATTTAATGTAGTGGGGCAATAACCTGTGCATAATTGTGAAAAGGTTATCAGGCTATAAATTGGTTTCATTTTCTACAAATAATAGTGTAGAGTGACACTAATTTGTGTTTGGAATATTTTTTGCGTCTTGTAATTTCTTTCGACATTACATTTCATATATAGTGCCCAGAAATGCTATTCACCTCCATAGAGGTTTTTCCCTTCTGTCACTCTGAAAAATCAGTCATGATCAACTTTTTTTGGCGAAAAGATTATTTAATGTCAAAGTAAAAACTGATTTCAACAAAAACAATTAAATAAATTATTTAAGTAGAAGAAGGTGATTGCATAATTATTCACCCTCTTAATGTTAGTATTGATAGATTCACCTTTGACTGCAATCACAGCATTGAGTCATCACAGTCTAATGCTAAGCTGCTCGAGCTCTGTCAGGTTGCGTGGGGTTTAGCTGTTCAAGCCCTACCAAAAATTCTTTTAGATTGAGGTCTGGGATTTGACTGGGCCACTCCTGAGCATCCACCTTTTTATCTTTCAACCATTTCTGTGTAGCTTTACTTGGACGTAGGGCTGTTGTGAAACAATATTTTAGTAATTGAGTACTCTATAGAATATTTTTACGAATAATCGACGAATTCTCTCTCTCTCTCTCTGCGCCATTCCTACTGTTTGCACCAAAACCGTGACGACGCGGTTCCGACAGCAGAAAAGTTGTCGTACTCCAACCATCACGCCACAACATTCACCAATCTTTATTTCTCCCCCAAACCCTGACAAAGCACTGCACAAGTCAACACCATGCTTCACAACAACTCATAGGCGGAAGTAATAGCGCTGCCCACCATAAATAATGATCTGGCGGGAACACGGTGCGCTACATAATAAAACCTAATTTAACGAAGCTTTGAGGCAGATACATTTTTCAGCCCTACTTGGACGCTTCGGGTCGTTATCTCGGTAGAAATGAAATGTTCTTCGAAGCCAAAGGTGTTTTTGGAAACAAATTGTCCTCCAGTATTTTTCTGTGTTTTGCTGCATCTATTGTTGCCTTCTGCCTTTACAAGTCTGAAATGGCCTGCTGTGAAGAACCATCCCCACAGCATGATGCTGCCAATTGGGAATGACTGAATGATCTATATGACTGAAAGAAAAGGACCTTGACCGTCTAACACACATAAGAGATGGAGCATTTCTCCTGCTGTATTCTTTAGCTCCATGTATATTTTACTACTGATTTCAGTCCGATCATTTAGAGCCCCATCCCATATTGCTGACCTTTTTGAACCCCACGCCTCTTCTTGCATTCTCAGATCTTCTGGTAAAAGGATACTTTTTGTCCTAAAGACAAGGGGAGATAAATCCCCATGATGTGGAATGTGTTGACTCCGTCTTTATGCTGTCCTGATTTTTTTTACAAAACAACCGCAGACTAATACATTTATCAGACTTTTATTTAGATTTTAGCTCCATTATATGAGTTCTTGTGGGTTTTTTTTTTTGTTCTCTGATGTCATATCTTTACTTTTGCTCCTTTCTGTTTTATCTATGTGTTTATTTAAATGGTTTCACTGTTGACTTGGAACATTTTGTTCACAGACGGTCTCCATCCAGTCTGTAGATTTACTACTACGGATTACAAGCTACTTTATTAATATAACTAATTGTGGAAAAGTTTAATATGTATGGATAGATTTGCCAGTATGTTTATTCATATCAGAGTTTGAGAGAAGATAACTGGATAGACAGAGGTTGTTCAGTGGTTATGGGAAGAATTGGGAAGTACTGACAGCCTCTCATTTGGGGTTTATGACTGCAGTGTGGTGTATGATCAGCGGTGGGGAGCCACTTCTGTGGGGTGCCATCAAGGGCTCATCTGCTCTTTTTTTGAAACCAACCCAAAGGGATTCACTGGATGATACTTGTGTGACCTAACAAAGTTTTAGCGAAGGAAGCCAAAACCGCAGGCATTCCCACCACCCCCCGTCCTCTCGAGACATGAGAAAGTCATCTTGCTGGTGACACGCTTTGCTGGTTTTCCTTAATTTACTTTCTTTCTGTGTGCTGAAACTGTGTGACAATACATTGTGAAATGATGCCACATCCCAAAAATGCACAATACTGAGCAAAGAAGTTTCAAACTAGCCCTAATTTCTTTATATGCTACATTCTAAGCGGTTACACTTTAATCATGTAAACAAGTCTCAGTATATGTTCAGGCTTTCTGAAGACATTTACAAAATGTTCCTCTTTGTTTTAACAAATATTCCTCACTTTTTCAGAGTGATGCGTATAGAATCTAACAAGGAATGAAACAATGACCTGCCAGATGCATCATCTTTCAGCTGAAAATCCACTCTATGTAAAACTTTCATCTAATAGCTCTGTCCGAATATCTTGCTTATCCTAAAACACAATTTAACATCTGTCGAATTGTGTTATCTCATTTGAATGGATTCCACATTGTTTATGCCTTAATGGCATAAGTCACAGTAAAGAACATTTAGTAATCAAACTGTCTCAAAATAAATTGACGCTGGGTTGATGAGCTCGTTTAATAATTAGTACCTACGTGTTTGTCATTTTTTGTCCTTTTCAAACCATTTAACACCCATTGACCTAACTATTGTGTCGCTTCTTTTGATATTTTGATAAACTCTGAAGATAAATTGTCATAAAAGCTCAAACCTCATGTGAGTTTTCGTTTAATTAAAATAATTTTGTCCTCATTTCCACTAAATGTGGTTTAGATTCTTTTTGAACCATTCTACTCTTATGACTGATTGTGACCTTTAATGAAACCAAAATAACTTCCTGCTGGTAGATATTTATTGGAGCCACAGAACCACATTTCCTTACAGCAGACCATGAAGAAATTATAGAAACTTGCTTTTGATGATGAACTGTCAAAGTGAGGATGAAACGCTGCAATGGCAGCTACAGAGTGATGATTAATTTCTAAAAAATGTTCCATGTCAGAAGAAGAAACCAGGTAAAAACGGTAACGGTAACAAAACGGTAATATGTGAAATTACCCTCTGCAAATAAAAACCTTCAGTCAGTGAAAAAACGTCCAAGAACTGAAAGAAAATGTTGAATGACTATTAATCAAAACTACTTGGCCTTGTTTTCTTTATTTAACAAAGAAAAAAACTAATTGTGACTTAAAATCTTTTTTTTTAAAGTATCCAGGCCAAGTTATATCTAACAAAGCAAATAACTCGTCACGCGGATGACCTTGTCCCTATATCGTACCAGTGCCTGAGCTCATACCAGTAAGTCGTGTGTGAGTCTCCACGATAATCAGCATTCTGAACATGTGCGCTTTG
Source organism: Xiphophorus couchianus (assembly GCF_001444195.1). Classification (NCBI taxonomy): domain Eukaryota; kingdom Metazoa; phylum Chordata; class Actinopteri; order Cyprinodontiformes; family Poeciliidae; genus Xiphophorus; species Xiphophorus couchianus. The sequence continues at coordinate 16,093,648 of NC_040241.1, read as the reverse complement.
AAATTATGTGTGCATATAAATTACTTCGCCATAATGCGATGCAGACATGCCAAACATAGCAGCAACAAGGATTTTTTCATGTCTCAATAGAGAAACCAAAAAAATATATACATATACTCAATACAGTACTGTACTGTATATCTAAACCAGCTTTTAGTCTTTCACCAAGATCTCAGGATAGCACCTAAGAGACAAAAAAAGTCATCAAGAAGAAAGCTCAGATATTTGTACTAATACCCTTTCTGTGAACCCTGCACCCTGACTGATAGCACAGTAAATTATACTTAGAACCTTAGTCTAAACTTTTTGAGTTTTGAATTCAAAACAAAGTTTAGGACATTCCAATTTATTTGCATGTTTTTTTAATAGTCAACTGCGGTTGAGTAACAACGAGGTTGGGTGTGAATGCTTAACTATACATTCTAACATCATCAGCTTAAAAATAAATATTTTGCAGTTGCCAAGTTGCTGTCAAAGATAACTATATGGAGAATGAATAGAACATCTGTCAAATTGTGTTATCTCATTTTAATGGATTCCACAGACCCCTAGGACAGATCCCTGAGGGACACCATTAGCTGAATTATCATGGTGACTAGCATTGTGGCCAGAAAGGCGCGTGATGGTGCGGTTTTGTTTCATTGATAAAACTTGCTGTGCGGAGCCGCTTGTTATTTAGCCCATTTAACGCTAAAGAGACAAAAAAACTATGAGTATAAAGAATTTCTTAAAGTTGGAAATAGGCTGTTATTTAGAGCAACAGAGTCTTCTTCTGCAATGCAAAATACGAAGAAATGAGCAGTGACAAAAGATTTTAGACAAGTCTTTTGAAAAGCCACGGATTCCTTTTCGTGTTGCTAATAAGCTTGTGTAAGTTATCCTTTAGCTCCTTTCTCAGGGATCAGTTTGTGTTTTTCTTCTTCCCCCAGAAGAAAACTCCTATTAAAAATCCCACCAGCCTAGTAGCAACGCCGCTACCAGTCCCAGACTCTAATCTGGTCGTAACCCAATCCCTGCCCGGTGCCTTTTGTGTCCAAACGAGCCCTCAGTCACTTCAGGCCTGGAGCTTGTGGTCTGCATTCCTCCTGTCGCAGACACAAGCTGTCTAAATAAATGCTCGCTGTTGCCTCTTTTTCTCTGGTGGCAGTCTGCGCTCAGGGGGCCTCTTGGTGCTTTTAAGCCAACATCCATGCTTCACACATGGCCGTGAACATCCGCAGACCAAACCATTGGCATGCTAGCACATACAGCACGCTGCAGACGCCAGCTGGGGACCTGTTAACAGCCAAATAACATGGGTTTGTTGGAGAACAGCCTGACGCCGAGGCTGCCTGTTCATTCTTGAGCTGAGATCGCACCTCCTGCACGTTTTGGCACTCATGATTGGCATCACATGTGCTCGGTGTCAGATACATACTCTGCTGCATTCTGCTTGGCCTTAAACAATTAGCCTGAAAGGACCTGCCTATCAGCTTTCCAGCATCTGCTTGATCCCAGAAAATCTAAAGCCGTTGATGAGGAATGCCATTATTTTAGATCTGTGAAGGCTTGGATACTGCAGGCCCTTTCTGGTTACTTCGTTCCCGGCAAATCAGTCCTTTTGTTCCCGTTATTCGCACTTTCCGGTGAGATTTGTGGGTATCTTTGCGGAGATTTTGCCCGTTTTGCCAAAAGCCAAAACATGTCAGAGATGTAAGAGGCATGTGAACGGAAAGCGTTTCATTTTCATCAGCTGTAATTACAGCGTCTTCAGGAGGATGAGAGTCCTTCATCCCTTCCATAATGGAATAATGATGGGAAAAGAAATGAACAAAGTGAGCCCTCCAAACTCTGATTTCCAACAGATGTTCAGGTTTTAACGTAGAGTGCAAGATAATTTTCTCCAAATGCATTTGAGAGAATAAAGGAAACTCTTTGAAATTACTGGTTTGTTGAGAAACATGTAACGTAAAATCTGATTTTTGTTAAGAGCAAAGTTAAATCCCTTATAAAATAGACTTTTCTCAACCGATAGTCATTCTTGAGCATGTCTGAGGGATTAATCCTTTTTTACGTATTTTTACATTTTTCTTGAAATTTGCCAAAATTAAAAAATTTCTCGGGTTTGGCAACAACTTTGACTCGATGCAAGACTGTTGGTGGATGTTAAACTCTAATGACTGTGGTGTATCTGTGACATTTTGAGCTCAATCTCCTAAGGTTAAAAGTTGATATCGAATCTCTCTGACTTAACATAAATATATGTTATGGAAGAAGGGCCTTTATGTGGAAAATTAAACCCATGCTTCTTAAGGAACCCCAGAAAGTTTGTTAACTGATTCGTCCCCATTTCTGTTCCTGTGTGCGACCGCAGAAAGAGCCAAAGCTCTGCAGAAACAAATTGACTGTTTTCCAACTCCTGTCATTAAGTCTCATTAAAGGCTTGGGTTTTTCTGGCCACAAAGCATCTGGGTTTAAAAATAGGGACACCAGTTTGGATCTTTGTATTCTTGTTTGGTTTGTTTATTTATGTGATGCTGGCTGTTTATCAGTCCTTCTTGCCGTTGCAGTTGTTTGCAAACTGAAGCAAATGCTTTGATGAAACACTAGCCCAGATGTTGACCTGGACAAAAGAATGCTTTGGATATGAAGGAGTATTTACAACACCCTCCACAGTCATTTCCTCCACCCGCTGTTAATCCTTTGCATGACTCTTTCGTAAAGATGACAGCACTTCTTATATAATGTTCCACAAACTTGCAGCACACCGGGACTGACATCTTTGACTATTGTTCTTGGCACAATCTTTCTCGATCGTCCAGAGTCCTGGGACCTCTCATATGTGCCTTGAGAAGGTTTTATGTCTGCTGAACCGCTTCTGTCTTAACTTTGCCATATGTTTTGGGTCGAACTGCCTAAAGATGACCCTTGATCAGTTTTCTGGCGGCACCTAGTAGATCTTTAATTAAAAGATCCTCAATTGATCATGCATTGCACTGTAACATGCTTCCCATAGGCTTTGGCAGACAAACAGATCCACAGAATCATGGATCTTCCACCCTACTTAACATTGAGCATGAAGGTTTTCCTAGATTTCGTTCTCAGTTTTACTCCAAGTACATGGAAAGCTAAAAATGTGTCTTATATGAGAAAAGCACAAAGTTCCCGTGATGTTGGGCAACCGCCACACATCTACATTTGTGATGGTAGGGCAGGAAAAAGCTTCTTCCCAGAATGCCTCCCCTTCTTGAGTTGTTTAAAATCACATAGTTACTGCTCTTACTGTTGATATTGGAACATTAGAAACAAGTGACTGCTTTCTTGCAGCTTCACCTAGCTTATAAAGACCAATACGCATTTTCATAACTTGAATGCCAGGTTTTCTGTCTTACCAATTTGTAAAAAAAAATTACCTTAAGAAATGAGTGTCCATGTCATATTTATACCCCTGGCTAACTGGAAGTCATTAATAAATAGAAGTTCATACTAGCTTGGATCAACTTACAGTAAGGTAGAAATAATGAGTCATTTAGGTTTAATTTATCGGAATCGTAAGGGATGTCAATCGTTGTTGGACTGTATTTTCTTTTGGTTTAAAGCAATTATGCCTTGACATGGATGTGTTTTTTCTGATTTTATTCAGTTTGAGTTTATTCCACCGTTGCACAAGATGGCTGTATTTCAAGGCCTCCAACATGTTTTCACCAGGGTGCCAGTTGAGGTGGAGGCCCTGTGCTGTGAACTTTAGGCACGTCACCAAAACCGTCTTTCTCAAGCCACTGTCAACAGTCATAAAGCTAACTATATAGCAATTATACATCTCAAAATTAATTTGGTTACAAAACTTGACAGAGAAAATAAAGCAGCAATAGTGCCGACTTTTTACAGATGCTTCTAATGATTTGCACCAGCCGCAGTTTCAAAAAACTGTCCTGACATTTCAGCAGCGGCTTCAGAGGTGCCAATTAAAATTCAGTAGATTTTTTTAAAAAGACAATTATTAATGTGAAGTTGCAGTGAGATCCAGAAAGCTTCGGCGGTGCTGTCGTGTTAGCGACGGAAACTTGGAACTGCTTCTTTCTTCTTCTCACAAAAAGCTAATATGTTTGGCTCGTACACAACTCAGCGGGTAACAAGGCTGACGTGTAACGGTTTGATAGTAATGAATACTTTTTTCTTTTTTTTTCTTTTGGTCATAAGTTGCCTGTAGTAAAAATGCTTGTCTGTATTAGTAAGGTTGTTCTTTTGAATACATCTACCTACATATTTGGAGTCTCTTTTCCTGGTGGTTTTTGTCTTGCTTTCATTAATCACTTTATTTTCAGCAGTGCATCATAAAGTCTAAAAGTCTTTTCAGCTTTCAGGAATTAAATGTGACTTTTTATCCATTGGGGGAATATTGGTTCACTTAGTACCGATGAAGTTGCATGCAAATCATTTCTAAGCCGTCACATGAGACAGGAGCCAGTTTCGCAAACCATACGGTAGGAGTCCAGAGTTATAAATCGCCAATGTGCTGCCACCTCTCAGTGGATATCTTTTCATGCATCAGCAGCCTGCTTTAAAAAGGGTCGGAGTGTACTTGCCTCCTGTGTCGAACACATTTTACCAACCCCGCTTCGCTAGCCGATCTCTTCTGCATTTTATTCAGCTCAGCGTCTCCTCCTTCTCCGGCTGTTTTTATTAATGTTCGACTGTGCATTTAGCAGTTGGACATTAATGCAACATGGACATAATGCATGCAGCCTGGTTCCTAACATTCAGCGTCATGGATGAATCCTATAAAAGCAGGCGCCATCAGGCGCTTTGAAGCACTGTTTGCATTTCTCTCCAGTTTGGTTGTTGTATAAATGGTTGAATGCTGGACTTTCTGTTGCAGCCTGTCTAAAGGGTCACCACAGAGTTATCTGAAGGTTACATACCTGCTTTGACTCCCTGCTGTTTGTGTCAGTCAAGCTAACAATGGCCCTCTTATTGGTTAAATGTAGACAGTGACAAGTTTAGAAAGGTCAACTCCTCTCTGTGGCCGCTCGCTACTGCATCTGATTAGCAGATTAGCAGGGGGAAAAAAGGTGTGAAGGTTTTAAAGTCATTGTCTTTCATCTACAATGAAATAGTAAATACAAAACAAATACAAAATTATTGTAGAATTGACACTTTAAGCTACCTTTAGCATTTAATACTAGTAATAGTGGATGGTGGCAGTTAACATGACTGAAAGTTCATCATACAACTGTGATAATTCTCTCTCTGGTTTTGTTTGGATCATACATTTGTCTCAGTCTGTTGTTCACCCACACAGTTATGTAAATTCACTTTCCTGATTTACTTCTGAAAATTGCTTTTCTCTGGGTTTGTCTTTCAGTACTAGTGTCAGGCATAAGCAAACTAAGCAGCCGCTTAGGGCCCCAGGGCTATTAAGGGGACCCCCTCAGTGGAGCTGATTTTTTTTTTTTTTAGTAATAATTTCTGTCATTATAATATCAAAAACACACAATTTCACCATGAAGATGAAGTTAAATAAGCAAAACAATATCTCAAAAAAGAACTTATCCTTCAGGGAGGGAGAAAAGAAAGAGGAAGAATAGAAAAAAGCCAAGATAAAGTTTGTTTTAATGTGTTTTGGCAAGGTAATGCAATGTAAAAGATTTGTAAAGCTGCTAATAGAAAATTAGCTTGAAAGGTCCAGTTCAACAGCCAAACATTTATGCTAGGGTCTTTGTATTTGTGTGAAATTCAGTTTAAACTTTAAATGAGTTGATTCTCATGGTTGGCTCTGAATATTTCTGAGGTATTTTGGCTTCAAAACGCCGTGTTTGATAATGTTTGATAATAATTAAAACTTCTCAATGTTTGACATTGTCTAGCAAAATGTTTTTACGTCAGGCTACATAGCTGCTACATGGATGAGCTGCTCCATGCTGTAGTGGGGGATTTGTTGTTTCCTGCTGAGCAAAATCATTTTGTGGCTAAAACAAACATTATTTTTACATCAACTTCTAAGTTATGTGAAACTTCTGTTAAAATCATTTGAAGGCACAGAATCAGCCCAGTACCGGTCCACATTCTCAGGAGAGAAAGACTCACCTGGTATAAATTAAAGATTTAGCTATTGGAGTAACGCTTAAGAGAAATTTAATCAAAGAATGTCATGAATATGTGTGTAGGGCTGCACCGATTGCAGTTTGCTGGCCGATCCCTGGTTATCGATCTTTAAAAAGCCTGACCTGCCAATTTTGATTTTGGTTGATATGAATTTTTTTTTGTCTCAACTGTCGCTAAATATAGCAAGAAAGTCACTGAGTTGGTAACAGTGGGGTGAATATTGTTAACTGTAAATGTTCAGACCTGACTTAGTGGGCCGGTCTGTCAGTCAAACCTCTCACTGTAGAGCAGAAGAGGACAGAGACAGATTTTTAAAACTTTGCTGACGAAGATAAGATCAGGGGATAAGATGGGCTTCACATGTAAGTATCGGCCAATCAGGATCCCCCAAAATTAAGAAAATCGGGGCCCAGAAATCAACTGGTCGATAAATCAGTTGGCCAATAAATGTATCCTGTATTATACATGTATATAATGTAAACAGCACTGCCAGAGATGCAATAAGTTTATAGCAGTTGTATGAATGATCTAATGATCAGACTGCTGATTGCAGCCAGTCAACAATGTTAGCAGAACTAGAGGGCCCCAAAACCAAATTTTGCTTAGGGCCCCATGGAGGCTTGGACCGGCCCTGACTAGTGTCACAGTTGTTTTAGTGTGTCAACACTTGCTTTCATTTTTTGATGGTTCTTTAACAGTCTCTCTCACAAAGATAAAGCCAGTAGTTGATGAGCCAAAAGAAGCACCTATCAGGTCCTGTGTCAGGTGTTGGATGGATTTCTAAACCACAAAGTAAGAAAAAGCTGAAAATTTGTGACGAAATCCTTTGACTCCCTTCACAGAGGCAGAGACTGTAGTTGCTCCTCAGAACTACTTTGAAAGTCAGTCTTGTCGGGGGACAAAAATATGAAGTAACTCAGTATATTCAATAACTTACTAATGTGACTTAAGCCTTTCAATTAATTTTGAATAAAATCAAATCTTTAATATATTTTTCCTTTGAAATCACTGCCTTCCAAAAACAAAGCAATCTACTTTATTAAAGCTATCTGGATTGTTCCCCTGCTACTGGTATTTGTGTTTTCATATGCACGTCTGCGCTGATTGGCCTCAATACTTAATATTTAAACATTTTTTTAGCAGTGCTTGAACATTTAGGTATATTCCCGTTTCCTCCCTGCTCTCAGGATGATTAATGGTTGCTCAACCACTGCCCTAATTATGTGCAAACTACTCTGAATTTAAAGTAGACGCCCGTGTTAGTCCCTGGGCCAGCAGCTGGGTGCTTGAGGGCAGACTGCACTCCAGCAGACCTGTCTGTCGATAATTTCCCCAACCTCCTTCTCACTTTGCAGAGTAAACACACGTCTGTTCTCCAATTAACCACTACACTTCCTTTGAGCATTATTGGTGTGTGATTGGGTGAGTAAGGGAGCGGGGCCTATGATTATTCAGTGCTGTCTCCTGTCTGATCACAGCCTTGCAGTCCAATAACATTTTTCTTTGCTGTAATTATCACATAAGAGCACCGGAGCAAATTTTGACCCTTTTTAAACATTTTTTAGACGTTTAACAAGGCTTTGGGTGAATTATATGCTTCCAAATGTATTTATGTTTTGCTTTGTCACCGGTTGTATTTTATTGACTCTGTGAAACAGCTCATAATAAAATTTTTCTATTTAGCACTGTGACACTGTTTGTCAAAGCTGCGGTGTGTTTTTCTGTGCTTCCTGCAAAGCAGATGCCGCAGCAATAAAGGGGGATTTAAATGGAAGACACTGAAAAAGCACTCCAGGAAAAGGAAAATCAGTAAGCAGCAGGAGGTTGTAATTAACAAATTAGTTAACATTTCATAAGGAAGCGGTCATTAATCCGGTGCTCTATCAGAACTACTTCCTCTACAGTTTGCTCAAGACAGATTTATGGCCTTGCTGTTTGTTTTTTTCCCCCCTTGCAGAGACAAGAGCACAAAAGTAAGCTGCATTACTGTGCTACTTGCACTATCACCATGGTGCAGTTGGTCATCTTGTTCTTAGAAATCATTAAAATAATAGAAAATAAGGTCTTTGGACACTGCTTTAAATATGTTTTTGGATTCAATGGGAGTTTTTTAATGCACTTTTTCTGCCCCCTTCAGTCAAGTATTTGTATCTTTTCAGCATCTTTTATTGGGAATTTATTTGCTACACCAACACAAAGTGGGTAGTAAAGTGAGTCCACCTGCTACTTCAAGGCCTCTGAGGTTTGTTAGAAAACATCTGTACAAAAAACAGAAAGTATCATAAAAATCAAGGAACACAGCAGACAGCTCAGGGTAAAGATCTGGAGGAGTTTAGGTCAGGGTCGGAGAGAAGCTGGTCAAAGGAAACTAAATACATGGCAATTCTCCAAGTAAACCAGAAAGAGGCTGCAAAAGAGTTAAGATTTGAGGCAACAGAAAAACAATTCTGCAAACAGCTAGAGGTACGATGGGTTAGATCAAAACAAATTCATGTGTTAGAATGGTAACTTGATTGATAAAAACAGATTAGATGGAGAGAGGTGCTCTCCGTGCGCGGGGGGCGCAGTACTCCGATGTTGTTTTGTTACTCATTCTGCTGCAAATTGGCTCAATTTTGACGCGCAAGACGTAACCGGTAAAATCCGGTTTAGGATTTTCAAAATAAAAGATCCGGAAGTAGTTCATTATTGCTTGCGCGGCCCGGTACCAATCGGTCCATGGACCGGTACCGGTCCGCGGCCCGGTGGTTGGGGACCACTGGAATAGAGGATATACGCCAGTTTCCCACTTCACAAAATATGTGCCGTTACCTGGCACTTAAAATTTGATCAAAATACAAAACGGTCCGTGGTTGTAAAGTGACAAAATGTGAAAAAGTTCCACAGGTATGAAAACTTTCGCGAGGCCCTGTGTCCCTTTGAGTCGATCAGCATCTCTGCTCTGCTCTAACCTTCCTGTTTACAACTCCAACCCTTTTTAGAGGCTGACGCGGGGTGGTAATGATTTTTTTTTCTCCTTCCTTACCAGACTTCCACATATAAATCCCAAGTGTCCTATTTGTTATGGGTGACAGACTCAGAGAGTGCAGAGGCTCTTCTATTGTGTAAACAAACAAACAGTTACTGCACCAAAGAGGATTTGTTTAACAGTTTGTGGGATTACATCACATTCAGCATGTTCCATCCTCTTTTTTTCCATTATTATTATTATTGTTTGTTTGAAGCGTGTGCTTTATGATGCAAAAATCTTCTACAAACAACATATTTTATTATCCAGAAATAACAATTGAAGCTTGAAAAATATTAGTGGTAATTCAAAACATATGCACGGCCACGGACAAAGACTAGCCTGTTCTCTTCAGCGGCAATGACTTCCCAATCATCACTGCTAAGGGGCACTCCGGTCTTGATGAAAGGCAGGAGCTGCTCCTCCAAATGTGAGAAAACGTCTTTAGTGGTTTTCCCTGTTTTAGTAATTGATTCGCATTCCTGGATTTAATCAAGCCTGCAATATTGGTGTTAAAGCAGTAACTCTAACTGGTTTCCTGTCAAAAAGGCACAGTCATAATCTTTACTGGCAATCACATTTTTATTGAAGTCATTCCTGATATACAGTTTCACTTAAGATCAACTAACAACCCTGTCAGACTGATTTCCTTCCCTACTTTATTTTTAAGCTCATTCAAGACAATCTGGTTGTTGTTTTATTGCCTGGAGTGAAAAAGTTCAGCTATCATATTGTTTCTTTTTATATTAATTGATAAGCTCAGTCATAGTTGATTTTGATGATGCATACATGAAATAAATCGTTTTCGTCCTTTCTGTTCTTGGTAATGAGTCCTTTTCTCCAAGGTATTGCTATCCTGCTAATCAGTCTTTGACATTTCTAAAGCTGGCTGCTCTGCAAAATATTTACAACCATACTGACCCTCATTTGCCCTTTTAGGATAATTTCCTCCATTCCAACCCCTCGGTTGTTTCTTTTTAGAGAGAACTGGAAGAAAATGGAGACACTATGTTCAGGAAATTGTTTTGGCTGCTGTTCTTTTAATGCTTTAGCCACTATTAGCCGTTTTTAAAAGCTGTTTAAGACTAGCGGTTTGTTTCTTATTTGGTGCATTTGAGAAATATCTCATGAAATGAAACCACATCTCTTAAGCGACAGTGTAAAAAAAGAAAAAGTAAAAATAAAAATAAAAAACATTAGCAAGATAAAGCAGCAGCGTAATTGTTTCATGCAGGTTAGCTCTAAGCTAATGCTAAGCTAATTAGTCTGCTGTTTAGCCTTCATCTCCAAGTACACTTTATTGTGCGTTTTCCTGCTTGATGAGCTTCTTCTTCACTAGTTGGCCATGCATATTCTCCTCTTCATTGACCCATCTATTAATTTCCATCCGTACCATTATTGAAAATGGTAAAAAAAGAGAAAGAATTCTAACACATTGAGTCAAACTAAAAATACACAACCAGTTCTTCCTGGAACAAGAGATGTTGGTGGAATTCTGAAACTTCACCTTCTGTTTCTTGATTGTGAGCAACTATTCTTAGACTGTGGCTTTTTTTGTGGTGACACTGCAAAATTCTCCAAAATATAGACAAATGGGCAATTTTTTGGCAGTGCAACCAAATGGCACCAAAAGTATGGAATCACTGCAAGATGTTGAGTTTGATGATATTTAATGACTGAGCATTTTGTTGTTGAGCTCTGAAATATACATAATTAGTGTAAAAAATCAGGTTATATTAGTGAAACAATTAAGAAATTAAGAAACTGTCACAGTTTGTACATTGTTTCACCTCCCATGGGTTTGTGCTGCAGATTGAAAGTCTTTGAACTTCTTCAATGAAAAGCAATATTCTTCATAAAACAATTACACCATGCTTATGCACAGTTAAGAGATTATTTTTGCAGGATTAAGCCTTGTCATGGACCCTTCTTTTTTCCATTTTTGGGATAAATTATCTTTTGGATAGAGATCTAGACTAGTGTTTGCTGGCTAATTCATCAAGTTTATCTCTTTCTTGTCTTAAGAAATGTTTGAACAAATCTTTCTAAATAGCCTGTATAGTAACTTTATCATCTGTAAACTTAGAGAAGAGAGTTGAATACTTCTGTAAACACTGGTCATCTCTCCTGCTGCTTTATCTGACCTGCAGCTCCACATCAATAATGACTGTGGAAGTTGCCTCCAGACAGTCGTCTATGAATGTTTCATTGAAATTGCCTCAAAAACACAATTCAAGCATCATCTTTCTGGCCCAAAGTGCTTTGGGATTTGCCACTCAATACAACTTTTATCCAATCACCCACAGTATTCATGACTGCTTCTCTTTAGCCTATTGAATCCTGCTTCCTTTTCTTTAAGAAACAATGTATGTGAACAATGTCCCTCTGCTGATTTCACACAAACTGGTCATGGACATTCAATCCTTCCACACCCTTTTTTTTATTTTAATGTTTTAAGAGTTAATACTTTGTTGTCTGGTGTAATGGTGGGCTGTTTTCCTTGTTCTATCTGTGTTTGATTCTTTTTTACCTCCTCCAAAGTTTAGACAAGGCTGACTTGAAACAATCACCTGTCCCTGTTCTGGAGAGTTTCACAATCTGTTCCATCATTTCATCTGAAAACTCTCCTGTTGGTGCCATGTTCCCTGTTAAGATAAACAGTAGCTTGTTGCAGAGCTGCAGTCTTATTTGCATAATTATGCTTGTACAGGTTTTTGTTTCAGAAATCCACATCACTGATTTGCTCCATACATTTTTTTCTCAACATTTAATGAGTCTTTAATTTCTTCCTATACTTTATGCCCAAACTATCAAACATGGTCTAAGACAACATAAGTCATTATTTGTGCTTTAAGGATGCATCCTCGTCTTCAAAAAATATGTTTACGTTTATCTGCCCGAGCTGAACATCTGATCTTTTGTGTGAATAAAATGTTCTTCTTGGAGTTCTGGAGAGTGTTTTTAAAGTGCCTTCACTATATTACTGATGGTTACAATAAAACCTTGGTGTAATATGATTTTACCTTTTGTCCTGGTTATTAGATAGGATTGGACAGGACAGATGAAACGGTATGTTCTTAGCACTATCTGCCAGGAAGTATCATGACTTATCTCTGCAAAAGCAGGAGACAAAATGCAGTAATTACCATGAAGGATTGAAACGTCAGGACAGGTTTGGTGTTTTCAGCAACGGAAATGGGATTTCAGTCATACTTACTAACAAATGTGGATATGGTATGGAACTGAAGTCTGTTTTCCCCAGGATGTGTGTAGGATGTGACTGTCTCTGCAAGTCTGGAAATTGCTCATTCCAGACGAATTATAGGTCCTTCTATAGTCGATGTGAAGTTATATTTCCCACAGCTTATTTGACTTACTGCAGTTTGTGATTTGTGTGTTCTAAATGGGCAATATCCCTTATCAATCATACGTGGCCTGCAGTTAGAGGAGAGAAAGAGGGCCAGATGAATAGAGTTTAATTAATTTGTAAGGGATTTTGCTTCAGAGCACTTTTCCAACTATTATTACCGTATTAAGAGAGAGAAATAATTTAATTTTGTTCGTGCTTCAGGAACTATGAGAACAAAAGCTAAAACAGTCAAAAGCCAGACCTATTGTTTATAAATTTATACTCAAAATGAACATATTGGTTTTAAAGTTCTCTTTGTGTCCTTAAAATGCCTTTGACTTTTGGGAATATCCACAACAGCTTATTTTTCCACACAATCATCTCTGAACCTAGAAGTATTATGCTCAAAATATTCTTCTCTGAATGCCTGCCAATATATGTCAGAGACTCATATCTGAAAGATTGTATTTTGGCTATTTAAAAATCCAATAAGCTATTAGTCCTAACTAGTCCTAACTATTCATTTGTCCTAACTTTAAATAGTTAAGGTTAGGACAAATGAAATAGGGATTCATTTGTTATACTCTGAATGTAAACTTGTGTTGATGACAAAAAGTAGCTTACCTGTGGAGCATTGAATTTTGTGTTAGATTTTAATCAGCTTTGAATGTTTAGCTTTGTTTTCTGTGATCAGTTATCAGCTTTAACCTTGTGTTATTGCTGTTCTGTCACTAGCTAGTTTTGCTCCACTCAGAGCTGCATTTTTCTGTGGATGAGACTCGTTCCACCATCTTTTTCTGTTATCATGTCTGCTTCCCTGTCCTGTTATTTTGTCTCTTTCCAACCATATCTCCTTTCTTCTTGGTCTTCTACGGTTCCCTTTGTTGTTTTACTCCACCTTCAATATGCCAAACTCCTGTTTGTATGTCTTCTCTTACGTTTGACTCCGTCACGACATATTATATAGTTTGTTTATATTTTTACTCTCTAACTCTAAAGAAAGTAACAGCATTACATAACCATGGTGTTTTCCCTGGTGCACTTCTCATAGGTTAAATAAGAACTTGTGGCGTCTCCTTCACCATTTGCTCCAGCTCCCATGTAAAGTCTGCCTGCCATGACTTCCTCTGAATCCATGCTTTTAAATGAAACAAACTGATGACTATTCCCATACCAAACTCACTGACCACTGAGTGCTGGAGACCCAGTATGTCATGCCATGATACAAATCCCAGTTACCATGGTGGCTAGGCAGAACCTACAGATCTGTGCAGACAAGGCAGACTTATGTAATTTAATTTAAAGTGTGGTTTGATAAACAATCACACATGCATGACACACATGCATGACTGGGCCCTTAAAACCCCTTTCTCTAAACTTATTAGAGATCTTTCAACCTTAGGATACTTTAATTTATTCTTAAAACATGCCCTTTTTGCTATAGTAGTAGTTTGTAAGGGACTTTGTTAGTACATAGAATTTTAATCTGTTTGTTTACCCCATTTTTAGAAATGAAATTATTAGTAAGTAGACCTTGATTACACTTCAAGACGTTTGAGAATTTGTGTGAAGTAGTTGAATTAAAAACAAACAAAAATGCAGTTTTAGAATGCACAACTAGTCTCTATTCATGATTTACCAGTTGAAGAATCAAAACCAAACAGAAACCCCCTTTACACAAGCAGCTGTCGCCACCTGCCAAAGCATTCAGAAAAGTCGAGTGGTGAAGTCAAAACAGCTTGTGACCTCGTCTGGCGCATCTAACCCCTCCCGAGTCTCTAGTGTCCTGTTTTTTTTTTTTTTTCTCTTTAACATGGGAAGCACCTGTCTATTTGGCTTCCTCTAAATGCACTCAGGATGTCACCCATCACTGCTCTCTTACCCTTAAAAGAAGTCTTTAAAGCAATCCAAAAGCTGAGAACTTGTAGAGAAAGGAACAAGTGGATCTTCAATGGCAAACATGAAGATGATTAATAAAACTATATCTGGCAATGTCAGATGTCCTAATACAGTTTCAGAAATTATTGGCTTGATGTGCTTTAAAGTTGAACCAGAGGAACGCTGGATTAACATCACATTTGTGGAGTAAAAGCAGTGTTGATGTTAAATACCCTACTGATTTAATTTGCCTGTTTTCTATAAGTCAGAAGTCAAGCATTTCATTGCTTGTTTAAATTAGCAGAAATATTAAACAAGGTTGAAAATGTACACTTGAACAATGGTGTTAAGATGTAATGTGGATCTCCAGCAATTCATGGTTCAGTACCAAAATAGAGAGTTCTAGGTGTTTTTAGAGGGGGTCTCATAAATTCACAGTTTTTAACTATGCACTTTTAACCACCAATAATGCTGTCAGTTCCAATGTAGTAAAACATGCAGTGATATCTAAGCAATCAGTGATGAGTTTAAATGTTAGTATGTTAGCATAAGTGTTAGCTAGCGAACTGGTGTCATACCATGGGATCTCCAAATAATATTGGTTGTAAATCTTACATCCAAGCAAACCTTTCATTTGCTATAATGCACACAATGAAGTTGGATTGACAATTGAAATTAAACTTATTGTACAGTCCTGTACCACAAAGTATAACAAAAAAATTGTATGGCAATAAAGGTGACCTTTAAGTCGAATGTGGACTCTTCACAGCTTTCACACAATTACTAGGTAGAAAATAAGGCATTCCTAATTCCTGTTTTAAAGTAAACCATCCAGCTGTGGAATAAATCTATTAGTAGAATTAAGTTGGAAGTCTTAAAAAATGTCCTACTATAAAAGAGGAATTTCCCCAGAGGTTGCCACTGTGCAGTGATTAAAGACAGATCCACTTCCATCCCCTTCCATCTCTCTGAGCCTCTGTCTGTGTCACCGGGGTGAACGTTGAGTAAAGACAGGTTGCTGAGGTTCGAAGCTCCTGTGCAGCTTCAAATTCCCACACCCATCTTCTGGCCGCACCTCTTTTTCTTTGCATCATCTGGCTAGCAGCTTAACAAATTTAGCATGGCCGGTGATGTAACTCCAGCTACCCACCAGACAAATCGCACAAAACAATAGTCAAAAGCGGGTTTCATGTGTGGGGATTTGGGGGACCGTTGCCCTCTGTGGTAACGTTTCACATGCGTAATGTCTTCTGGCTCGGTCACTCTTATGTCCTTCATCTTATTGTCTGACAGGGCAAAAACTGAGCTGTTTACAGATTGTACAGAAGCTGAACAATTGGCCTTTTGTCCATGCTTTGAGGCAGCAAATTACAGTTCCACAGAGCAACAGACCAGCTAGGTTCTAGGTTTTCTGCTGTGCTGCTGTCTGTATTATCCATCAGGCTTACTGGAAGTAAGCCAGTGATTCAAAGAGGAAATTCTTAGAGATTAAACGTTCTGGGAAAATACACTAGTATTTCCTTGCTGATAGTTAGATAAAATACTGAAACTTTGTATATAAAAATAAGGCTGTAGCTCATTGCTTATAATCCAGTTCTAGTGAATACAATCCCAAGACAAATTATAAATTTAGGTGAGTCTTACAATAGATGATAAATTGAGGAACAGTCATAAAGTAAATGCAAGTGAATGTAAAACCATAAACTTGCACCTTTCAAAGATACTCACACCATTTTTGAACTATTATCTTCTTGTGTTACAGTTAAAATTTATATGTATTTTATTAGATTTTATTTTATGAATTCCACCTGTATGCAATTCAATCTTAGTAGAAATCCAGATGTTATACCAGTGGTTCCCAAAGATTTTCTGGACTCCCCTATGGATTACAATAAAATCCCCCCCCAAAAAAGAAAAAAAAAAATCAACTGGGCACACACATCGTTCAGCCAGACACAAACCTATACACATATTCTGTTTTCAAACTCCACTGAAGTTTATTTCACACTTCAGGTTGCAACAAAACAAACTACAAACCATCTTTACAGTGAAACACTTTCGTGTAACAGTTTTTTTTTCATTCATCCATACTGCTTCCCGCCCCCTTTGCAATGGCACTTTGGGAACCACTGTGTTATACGAAGACCTCAGACGTTTTTTTGTTGTTTTTTTTAAACATTAGTGAAACAAATACTTTTTCATATTTTTTTAATGTTATGCTCTTTCTATCTGTGTTATGGACTGCCTTGTGATCTATTCCATTAAATCCCCAATTAAATACATTAACATTTATAGCTATACAATAGAAAAAATATGAAAAAGCTGGACTGTATCTGTTCATTCGTTCACCTCTGTATCTGTAGGGTTGAATGGTGCTCCTGAAATTAGCTGGTTTGCCAATGCCAGACAGTAGCCTATCAAATAGCTTTGCACACTTAAGGGTATAGGTATGTACGTTTCCAAAGTAGCGGATTCTTTTGGATATTTCAGATATGGTCTATGAAAAAAAAATCCACAAATATCTAAATTTTCCGTGAATAATTTGGATGTTTGTTCTACAGAAAAATACACAAATAGGTGAATCTGCAGGTACAAGAGCCCCAGTAGGCAGGGGTCTGTTGTACATTTATAGGTCATGGTCTCTGAATTTTGTTTTTGGGAGTTTCTTACTAAGCGGATTTTTTTTCACATTACTTTTTTCTTTTATGCTCCTCTTTCTTCACAACTGGCTGCAATCTGTCAGTTTTCCTACTGTGCTTAAGCCAAGCTAAGTGTTACTACCTTAATGTTTTTCACACATAAATGATCACAATAAACCAAGTAAGCCTAATTAAAATTGGTCAGATTTACAATGTTCTCAAATTTAATGGACACAGTCCTATTGAGCTTTGGGTTAATGTTCCTAAATGAAGCAAAAGTCACTTACCTTAGTTTTGCATGGTCAGTAAAAAAGTTATGTGGAAACCATTGTTGTGGGTTTCTTGTAGAGTGGCTGCAAATGCAGTTTAAAATTCATTATTACATTGGCCACCTGGAAACAAAAAGAATGTTTTGCCATGTTTTAAATGGTGTATATTTGGAAAGAGAATGTATTCTTCCACTGTGTACATGCTGGTGAGCAATTTAGCTTTGGGTTGAGGCCACAGCAACACAGTTTTTTAAGCTTTATTATAAATGGTAGTAGTGTTGATTGTGGAAAGAAGTGAAACTGGCCATTACAAAACTTAGTGAGGCATTGAGCACAGTGCTGGTGGTGAGATGTCGAATCCAGTTTTCCAACATAACAGTGAAGCACCATTTTTCTGCTATGTTAAACTGGATTACTTTATCGGCTGTGGGAGGCAGGAGTTTCAATTACAACACAGCAAAACAAATTTAGCTTATTAAATTCTAACTCTGCTTAGAAGCAGTGTTCCTACTCGTTATGAAAAAGCTTAAAGCATAAAAATAGAAAATGTGAATTTAATGTTTATCCCAAAGTGGAAAAGTCATGAATAAAGAAAAATAATAGGCTATTGGAAATGTATATTTGCAATACCATACTTTATTCCTTTATTAATGTCATAACACTGTTACAACTTTACTCTGTTTCTTTTCCTTCTTTCCTTTCCCTTGGTCTTTCCTTCCACCTTTTCCTATGCCCATTAATTAATTTTTTTTTACTTCCTTTCGTTCCACATCTCATGTGATCTTTCTTTCTTGCTTTCCATCCTTGTTCATTTTTGACATAGATTTTTAGATAACTGTGGTATGTTATTTATTTGAAACGAAGGTGAAGGTCTGGGGACTCCGGAAAGTTGAGTCTGGAAAATTCTTACAAGAAAAATCTGTAGGCAACTTGGAAATGTTTATTAAGGATTTCTGACACACTCGCTGCATTGAAGAGCAGGACGATACTCCCTCATGTTTACTGCAGGTGAAAATGAAAACTAGGTTCTCTGAAGGACTTTTATCTGAATATGTTTCTCAAACTTTTCAAACTCTGTGTGAGGACCTCAGGGTTTTACTTCGCACTTGGTTTTTTTTAACGCCTTGTATTAATTAGTTGTCCAAGATTTTGATTAAATGTGGAGTCACAGCCAAGTGTTTCTGTTGAGATAATTATACAAAAGCTAACAAAAGCATTGACAAACCTTTAGTGACTAAGAGCCTGGAAATCCATTTTAAATCTTTATTTTCAAATAAGTTGTATTGTTTATGTACAAGTAAAGATCTATAACAATGGCTAACAAATCACCAGTCCAAATTAAAAAGAAAACAACATTCCAAAACATAATGTGGAACTTCTGTCTAAACGTAAATAAAGGAAACCGTATATAGCAGATGTTGTTTTTTACTGTCACCTATGTGTAGATTTTAAATCACGAAAATAAAAACTCTTGGGATGGTAATTTGTGGGTGTAGGATTCTCCTGTGAAAAAAACCCCCAACCCATTTGATCATAAAAGAAATGCTACGGACTATTACTCAAACACTGCAATCTGTACTATCATCCAAATTCTGTGAATTTTCGGAGAAGGTCGTCCATACCTCAAACCACCAGAAGGGGAAACAAGATTCACAACTGAGTCAAAGGGAGCCTTTACTGGAGATGTTACTGGAGTTTAATGGAATAAGTTTTAGCCCTTACGTGTTTTTTGTTTGTTTGTTTTGTTTTATATTTACATCTGTCCATTTCAAGTAGTCTCTACAGCCGTCATGATTATAACAATTGCTATGACATTTGACCTCAGCTTACTTAAGTCAGCATAGAGGTAAAGTCTACACAAAATAGGGGATTTCTCTAGATGGATTTCTTTTTAAATAATGGAATATTTTCTTAACCTTCCCATGTTTTCTTTTATTTACACCAACTTTTCCAGCCTTTACGACTGTCACAATTGCAACAATTAGTGTGGATGATGGTTAAACTGCAAGTCCTAGAAGGAGTAGCCAATAAAGAGGAACAGTCAACCAAGCCTGAAAAAACATCACTGTTAGTGAGAGAAGAAAAGTGCCAGAGTGTCCCAAGAAAAGTTCTGGGGGAGAACGAAGCTTCTCATCCAGACTGGGTTTATTGACTAAAATTTCTATGCCCACCCGTGAGTAGACTGTAGAGGTAATGACTTATATTCCTGCTGGTCTGCTACCTGATATAAAATCCTATGTCATCAGCATCTGTGGAAATGTACTTATCGTTTCCAGGCTCATCTCTGTATATTTTTATTGGACCTGCACTATACAGAAGTTCCAACTTCATCCCTTTGGCTGAGTATTACATTCAAGCATTGACAGTCGTCTGCTGTCCATGCTTCTCGTAGGCCTGCTGGAAATGTCTTTTTATGTCTACCGGTTTACCTTTTTACCTTTAACATTGCTGTTTGCAAATCCAAATTCAAACTAGAAGTTTGTTTTAACTACTTTCCATTTTCTTCTCCCTTTTTGTAGTTTTTTTCTTTCTCACATAAATTACCTTCTGGGTAGAGTTTAATAATCCTTTTAATTCTTTTCATTTGACAACTTCTCTATTTGAACCATGTTTCCTCTCAGTCAACTGCAGCCAATACCTTCAAATGCACAACCACTTTCTAATTGCTGAATAATTTGCGTAATTAGACCTGCGCACTTTAGAAACGCAAATATCAAAGAGATTTTTTTTTTAATTCCTCTTTCAAAACGTCTTGCACCTTTTGTCTTCCTGTGATTTCATTTTTAAATACCTTGCTGTTATTTAAAATGACTAACAATGAATCTGTTTCCATCTTTCACAGCTTCCTCACTGAAAAGTGTTCAATCATGTTTATTTTTATAGCACATTTCAGCAACAAGGCAGCTCAAAGTGCTTTACATCATGAAAAATATAACAATTTATACATCAGTCAACACACATCAAATATGTTGGTCAATGTTACATTTATAATGGTTCAAATGCAACTCTAAACAGGTGGGCTTGTGGTATTGTTAGTGTTGTAGTTAGCGGAACCTGGTAGAGTCATGATATCTGGTTGTTTGAATTTCCTGGGTTTGTCTTTGTGTTTTCACTTTTGATTGTTTCATTGTTTATGCTTTATTTCATGCTTATTAAAGTCCTCATACTTAGCGGAGTTATTCTTGTTCTTCCTTGAGATTAGTTTCCCCCCCGCCCCCCTTGCCCCTTGGTTGTTGTGTGTTTCCCCTTCCGCTCATTTCTGGTTCTATAATCTCCTTCACTCAGCCAGTCTGCCTGGTCTCCACTCACAGCTGCACTGTCTTTGTCAAATTGTCTTTGTGAACAGCTGCTAACGAAGTGCCTAAAGAGTTACAGATACAGTTTAGAATAGATTCTTTGCCAAATTGTCTGATATCTGTAGATAGATACACAGAGGCATTTTTTGGCCTGAATGCCTTAAAGGTCAGAGAAATGTCGTCAGGGAAAATGTTTGGCTTTGAATTCCACACAATTCAGGGCACCATTCCCAACAAATAATAGATTTATTTCATAACAATCTCATCATCCAACTGGTAGTAAAAAAACCCCCCCAAAAACAAGCATCTTGTCATTATGTCACAATTGAGTTAAAAACTTACTCAAATAAGATTTGATAAGTACATTTTATTCCATAATTAAATGAGATTAATAAATGATACTGTATGGCAGAAAAACTTTTGAAGATTAAAATCTCCGTGGCCTGCTTTCAATAACACACATCTGTAAATGCGCAGTGTTTACGTAAATCACAACCACTTTAGCATGCATCCTTTAAAACGCAGCTCAGGGCCTCTACTCTGACTTTTTTCCCCTCTGTAATGATTGATAAAGTGGAGCCTGTGGAAAAACACAGGCTGCCAGAGTAGGTGTTACACGTACAACATCACACAGAGTTAACCAAGCAGCACATGCGGACGACAGCACGCTGCACGCCAGAGCGACACAGCCTCACGTGGTTTCTGAGGTTTGATATATTTCGCAGAAAATTGTCAGAGATGGCTCTCCGCTGAATTTGCAACAGAGCGTCTTCACACGCAGGCTTCAAATGCAAGTAATTGCGCTCCTCTTTAGGAGTACGGTAATTCGCCGGAATTCCTTTCATCGGCGTCCAAAAAGCACAAGTTCTCATGGAATATAGGCAGCAATAAATGGCGCAACATGAAGATTGTAATGTGAACAGCATGCTGCCACTCATACGAATAATTGACTTCAGCAGAGTTACAATCAGTGTCCTGTCGGAGAGGCTGAGCCCACTCCATTCCCAGAACGGAGTCCAATTGAGGGAGGACGATTGGATTGTCTGAAGACATGAAATCACCATAACGGTGGCGCAGTTTGCTTTCAGTCAAACTTTGATATATTTCTAGACGGTTAATTAAACCAGTCAAACTGTGGAAGAGTGGAAATTTTTACTTAATTAGTAGCACTGTCTATTATCATCTCTGACAATAACCCACCACAAATGGGCTTTTACTTTCAGTGAGAGGAAAGTGTCCCGAGTGTGGCCTGGCTAAAGCTCCAGCGGTCTCCAACTGTAAATAAAGAACAATTCATATGCCATAAAATGTCTAATCCTATTTTCATTAGCATTTGTAAAGTGAAAGAGCAGGAGGCTCAAAGCGACACTAGTTACAGTATTTGGTCAGAGGAGCAAATATGATCTCCATCCCAAAAAAAAAATAGGAGTTTCCCCAGTTCAGCCCAGTTCTGTCTTTTTTCTTTTTAATGAAGTGACCAAACGCTTTGTAGTTTGTAGATTAAACGAGAGCTTTCTGACAAGCGACAGCAACAAACGTCCAGTGGTTTGGAGACATGAAAGACCAATTTTAGAGAAAAAAAATGAAATGGCACACTAATTCTGTATGTGCAGCTTTTTTCTTTTTCTATTTTGTATAAATGTGCAATAGTTGGGGGCATTTTTTTGAATCACTTTAATCATCCAGAAAGTCACCTGTCACTTTGCATCAAATTACCTTTCACCGGACAAAGTGGTGGCCTGGAAATAGCATGCTGGTTTCTTGTAAACTGTTTAATTAAAACAGCCGGTTCTGCACTGCTGGTCCTGTTTATCCAAAGCCAATCTTGACCCTATTCATTGTTAGACATGGCTATTAGTTTGCTTGCCTTCTTGAATGTCTTTTGTAAATAATTGTCATTATGCGCTGGAGGTTTCCCCATTTGGTGTGCAATTTCCGTGCTACAGAGGCTAGAGGAGCAGGACTAATTGAATCTTGCGTGTGTTCTTATGATTATGGGAGAGACTGAATGGATTCAGAGGCTTGATCTCCTGTAATCTCACTCATTGCATTACAAGCTACGTAAGAGTGGATTATTGTCCAGCTTCATTAAAAACATCTGTAAATTTCTCATAACCTTCTTTTGTTGGCTCTAAATTTTCAAACAGCGCAATTTCCATTGCCAAAAAAAGGTGCTTACACCCTGAACTTTATTTCTGCTTCATTCACAAGCTTATTAAAACTGCGGATTGGGGGGGAAAAAAGAAGTAACCCAAGAATATTCACTTTTTTCCATTATTCTGAAGCTTAGCACTGCTTTAGAATATTTCTAAACTACCCGCTGGCTTGTTTCTGTGACCTTTACCTCACGGTGTAAGATCTGTTTTGCTGCTCAAACACATGAGCACAAAGAAAACAGTTTGATTGTAGCATAAGATTTATTGCACAGTTGTGATAGATGCTTTTGGCCAAGACAAACAGTGTTTTTAACAACCACTAATGGGATTGATAAGGAAAATTAGGTGAGAGCAGCTCTGTGTTTTTGTGTGGCCAAAATTGGAACAGGCTTTTTAAGTATAGATAATCTGCAATTGTTTGGCTAGGGAAAGAAGTTAGACCATTTGGAAACTTTTAGGAGTCCTGCTGGTCCATCTGAGCTACATCTTGAAGGAGTGATTAGAAACAAAGGGGGTGAGGGAGCAGTTGGTAGGAGGTTAGATGTGTCTCTGCTGACAGTTGTTAATCTCACTAATTTGAATTGAATAAAAACGAGCCATGGGACAGGTAGTGTTCTCCCACAGAGTATATAAATGTACCAGAAATCAAGAGGATGCAAAGGTATTAAGATATTTTGGTAGTCATTATAGGAAACAAAGAGATGTGAGATAAGTTCAGGAAGTCTCTAAGAGAATGCTAGATATGTAGGTTCGATTATTGCAACTATGCTGGACAATCTGGCAGTGCTGATAAGTTCTGCTGGTCCTTTAGTGATGTGGCCTGATGAAACAGGTATGTGAGTAACTCTGCCTGAGGAGAATGAGCAGACGGAGAGGGAGGGAGGAAAGAAGAGATGGCAGCACAGGAAAAACACAGTTGAATCAGTTTCTCTGTTTACCAACTTTAGTCCAACTTTCCTGCTAATGTTATATTCTGTTTAAACATCCTGTGTAAGTGGAAATGTGTTGGTATCGAAGTTCAACAATTGTTAATGTCATTTTGCGTCCTCTTCAATGGTTTCTTTACCTCTCAAACACAGAAGCCTTCGGAGTCCGTAGATGCTTGTAACACATCTGTATTCTTAGTAGCCTTGTGTTTTTGGAAATGTGACTTACTTTTCTCGCCAAGACTTAGGCGAGAAGATTGACAGCTCCCCCATCTGTGCTGTAAAAAAAATGCCACCATCCAGTTTTGTAAGCTTTGCTATAATATTTTAAAAGAGTAGTTTGCCATTCTGGGGCTTATTCATCTGAGGTATTTGCTGAGGTATTTGAGGCACAAATGGCACTTGGATCTTGACATAGCTTAAGAACTACACTTTGAAGGTACAGCGGACACCACTTTAGTCGGTTGCATAGGTTCGGAAAGGAAAATCATCCCTGACTTGCTGTTAGCAGCTGCCTGCTTTGTAGTCTCACCCGCAAGCTGCCCCAGGAAACCGCAGCACTTTATTCGGCTGCTTGGATGCTACAGCAGCGCAGTTGGGGGTTAAGTTGGTCGCTCAAGGGAACTTTGAAATTAAAGTGGAGAAAAGGGGATAGGGTAATGGTTTGATGCATTTAACTTTCTCAGCACAGGGTTTATTTTCACAGACTATCAGGGGATTTAAACTCTCAGCCTTCTGGTCATGATATCGAATTTTATCGCTTTTCTGCAAATGTTCGGGAATGCTCATAAGGATATTGATAAAGTCTGGTTGTTAAATTCTCCATTTAAAATACATGTTACATTAATACAAGTTACAGTGAAAGAGAAATGTAACTTTGTCCAAAAACCTTTGGAAATTTAGGATTAAATGTCTAGAAACCATGTGCTCTAATGAACATCTGGGGCCCCTCTACCAGCTTTACTGTGGCCCTCTGACCACCTGAAACTACAGGTCAGGATTACAATTCTTCCCCAGAGGATGAGCTTCCCTTCATCTCCTCCTACAACCTTTGACTTGGTCAGTTTGACTGACACATACGAAGGAAATATGATGCGGAGGGAAAAGTCGACTTCACACTTTCAAAATGCTTTGATTGCTTTTTCTGTGAAACTTCAAGAGAAAAGAAAATCTGTTATTTATCCTGTGGCATTTTGTTCAGGATGTCTAGCGTTTCTACTTTGATTGTAGAAAACTCCTCCTGCATGCCCGCAGACATAGCATGTTTTACTTTTATCCACCAGAAAAAAATTAGCTAGTCACTTTGATAACTAAAAGTCCTATTGGGTACAAAGTGCTTTCATATTTGTGCTGTACATCTTTGCACTTAAAGTTCTTTGCTCCTCCAGTGATGAAAGATTCACCATTGGGAAGGAGTGAAAAGCTTACTTTGTAGTTTTCCTGAAATGTATTCAGAGTTTGAGTGTAAAATAAATAATAATGATTTTTATCAGAGTTCCTGATGAGGGCGCTGGGTGGCTCAGTTGCGCACCATGTGCAGAAGCTGTAGTTATCGACATGGTTCTCCTATGTTCGATTCCCGGTTTCGGGCCATTTGCTGCAAACCTTCCCCTCCTCTGTCCTCCAAATATGCTGTTCAATAAAGGCCTCTAGAGCCAAGATAAAATCTTTAAAAAAGAAGAAAGCAAAGGATTCCCTGGCTAAACTCAACTCCTGAAACATGTTGTTGGGAGAGTGTCTGTAATTTTAATCAGCTCTATAAATGGTGTGAGTCAGCATGAGCACAGCTTAGAAGACTGTATTCTACAGTGTGTTATTTTTTTTGTTCTAGTTTGTTGATTACTCTTTACAATCTAAGTGTTTTTTTCTTGTAGTGACAATAGTAAAAGAGAGACTGTATTGACAGCTATAGCTTCCTATTTGTGTGTGATGTCACTCCCTCTGCCTTTGATCGGAGGAAGTAGCTCTACAGTTTCCCCATCCCTGTTAAAATGTGATGTAACAAAAAATAAAGACCATTTGAAAGGTAGAGCAATAGCTATCAGTAGGACTCATTCCTTCCTTTAATACTTTTATTAAAAACAGCAAAAAATAAATTGTAAATTATCTTTATAATAAGATTTCATGAAAGTACCTGGACTGAATGAACTGAAATGATTAGACGCTGTGTCCAGCACTGCCAATCAACTGAGCTTTAAAGCTGATGGTTGACAGCTGTTACTAAACTCCAAAAGAAATTCTTGCTTGAAACTTTGGCTTATTTTTGAAAATATTGACATAAGTTAGTAAAAATTTCAGCCTTTTGCATCCACTGTTCATAGTTAACTTTTCTAGAATTGCTTTTCCAAGTTAGATTTATACCTCAGCTGCCTGCCTGGAGTTCTAGATATATTATTGAACCAAGCACTGATTTTAGTGTAAATCTGAAAGCGTTGCTGAATTTATGCCTGAAATGAACCGTTTTATTGATTCAAGATTGTCTCCTGAAGAATTGCAACTCATCACTATGCGTATGGAAGGGAATTCCTGGGCTTATGAAAATAAACAGAGCTGGCTGACACTTTGGTCGACGTCTTGATGACGATGCTTTATTTTTGTTTCCACTGAAGACCCACTGAGGCTTCTCAGACTGAGACACTTAAAGCTTTCAGCATCCTCTCAAAACTTGACTCTGCTTTTTTTCTTCTTCATAGTGGTTATGACAGCTTTGAAGTTTTGTAATTTGATTGTTTTCAATAGTCTCCACAAGCTATTTCCGACTTAATGATTTAAAGGTTTGAAGTTCCCCATTTATAGAGCTTCAAAATAGTATTACCGCTAGAGCCCTTTCCACAGTTTTGGGGTATTATATTTAGATTTTATTGGTGAAAGTCGGACAAAATAGTGAAAAAATTGTGAAATGTAGGGAGAAGATGTACAGTATGTGAAATATTGTTTTATAACTTCAGTACAACTTTAACCCTGGCCTGTCTGGTAATTTTAATGGTTTTCATGTTCTCTGACAATAATCTGAGGCCTCCAGAGATCAACTGTATTTGTACTGAGCTTGCATTACATCTGCAATTTTCCTTCCACTTCACGACTATTTGGCAGTTTGGGTTGCTTTATCACATTAACTCCCAACGTAATACGCTAAAGTTTGTGTTTTTAATGTGAGAACATGTGAACAAGGGAATGCAGGTTACAGTTGTGGTTAAAATGTTTGATGTTTAAATGTTGCTACTTTTAGCATCACAGTTCCAGCAGAACAAGTGAGTCTTTTGAGAGATTAAACACTGCTGAAAGGACATACTGTGCTATGATTTTATGATTCAATGAATATCTGAATGGGGAAAAAAATGGATTGAGTTTTTCTGCTGCCAGAAACCAGCAGAGAGCTAAATTGACTCTCATCTTTAGTGAGGGCATTTTCTGAGCACTCAGTGGAGCTTTTTAAGTCGAGATGAAATCCAAGTTTTCCAGACTGCTGTAAGTCTTAGTAAATCTTTGCCTCAAACAATATGCTATAAAGTTTAGACTCCAGATTTTACTGTTGCCTTGCAGCAAGAAGGTCCGTGGTTCAAATCCTTGCCTAAGGAGTTTGCACCATTTACCTTTGTGTGGCTTCCCTCCGGGTTCTCTGACTGCCTCCCACTGTCCAAAAAAATATGAATGTTAGGTTATTTGAAAGCTCTCTTGTCTTTATGTGAGTGTGTATGTGCATGGGGTTTATGTCTTGTGCCTCTGGGATGAATTGGAGACCTGTCCAAACCGTACCCCACCTCTCACCCTATGGCCACTGGGGATAGGTGCTGGCTTCTCTGCGACCCTGCAAGGATAACCAGGTATAGAACATAGTTGGATGGATTTGCAGTCATATTTGACCATATTATCAGCCATATATTTTTCTTTTCTTTTGACAAGCCTGGGTGTCTTTGACATAAGCTGTCATCTCTGGATGTTCAAACTGTGGAAAAAATAATCCATCATAGATCAGTCAAAACACAAGTAAAGCTCATTTACAGCGGCGGGCATAAATTTGATTTTCAGTTTGAGCTTTTAATGATGCACTTGAATCTTTCAGTTTCTGGTTTAACAGGTTAAAAACAATACAACTAATGAAAGTGAAAAATAAGAAATTGGGTGCACCTGTTTCACTTTTTCATTGATTTTTATTAATTCACTGAAAACATGTACAGTGTCAAATATGTACAATACCCCTGACATTTGGTTAAATATTATTTACAAAGTTGCACCTGTTGCTATAAATAATCTTCTAAAGTAATTGGATATTTTATGACTTTTATAGATAATTTTTTTAATTGCTTGGTTACCTGACATGGACCTGGCTTTTAAACATAGTCACTATTTCTCATTAGGGTTGAGGTTCAGGGAGGCCATTCCAGACATTTGACATTTTCCTACCTGTCATAACATAAACATGACTGAAACTAGCAGCTCCCCACATAGACAAGCCAAATCACGTCTGGAAATAGTTTCATTTTCAGACAAGGCAAAGACTCAGTAATTTGACTACAATGACTGCAAACCTGAGAACACTCTGTATGGTGGTGGTAGCATCAAGGTGAGGGTTTGTTTTGCTGTCAGATGTTCTGATGAATTGCAAGTGACGGAATTAATGAAAGATGAGAAAAACCTCCTTGTTGTTAAAACCACCAGCTAAACTTACAGCTCAGTGGTTAAGCTTTAGAGAAAATTTGGTATCAGGACAGAAAAAAATGTTTTTGGAAACAAAAACTATTGCTTTAAATGACAAAAAACATAGTTTTGTGGAATAATTGGCTTTACTTGTATTTTGATTGATTGTTGTTTTTTGATATAGCTATACCAAAACAAGATTGAATAATTCCAGTCTCATTTTGTTTGAAAAATTGTAGGTTTCACTTAGAAACCAGGTCTGTGTGAGGAAAAAAAACAACAATTAACAGTAGCAAAATCAATTACACTGGGGAATTTCAGAAATTACAAATTTTGTTGATGTCTGCTAAAGTTGCAACTTGCTAAGGCAGCATTTAACCAAAACAAATACTGAGCTTGTATGTACAGTTTTGATTTCATATATGTAATTTGCACCCAAAAACTCCTGAAAAGCACTGCTGAAGCCATCACGATTGACTAAGTAAAGCATAGTTAACAATATGGACAACCCTGATCTGATAAACTGCAAATTAACAGATTAGTGTGGGAAATAACTTATTAACTAAATAGCATGGACCTGGGACTTGGTGCAGTGTATCAGGATACGCAGACTTACTGTGGTAGTTATTCCAGCTGCAGGATTGGATGCAGGATGAATCAAGCTGTCAGAGAAAATGCTCTGACATTACTCTTACTGATGGGAAGGAGCAGATGAGCAGGAGCTAGCAGGCTGTGGCTTCATGGTTTCCTCAGGGCAGGACAGGGGTTAAGAGAGTATTTGGCTTGTTCAGATGCTGTACCCCTCACAGTTACCACTTCCAGGTCTGTCGCAGGCTGTGGGGATAATTTGACTGGCTTTTAGGAAAAGAGTGTTGTGGTTGTTGGAAACACCTGACCTCATGAAATATAAAAACACCATTTCTTACCCCCAAGAAGTAAGAAGTGGCAGTTTTGTTTAATTTCACTAACCTTAATGTGTTTAAAGTGTGTGGTTGTTTAAACTGAAAATATCATATGGAAGTCCAGTAATAAGGTTTTGAATTCTAATAACATGTTTCACTTGACTGCAGTTATTATTTTTTTGTAGTGATTTCATCTGTGTTGAACTGTGATGACTGTCCTTCAGCAGTTTGAGGCCTTGCGGTCCATACTAAGCAGCTCTGCTTCTTTAATTCTGCCGCCTCTCGCACCGCAGACACACATGCATGTTTTGCCTACTCACTCACACATTCCTGGTGTTGATAAGGTCAGCCAGCAGTCATGTCAGCAGGTATAGGACTGTGTCTGAACCCACTTCATAGTGCCTTGCAAAAGTATTTAGCCGCCTTGCAATTTTAAACATTTTGCAACCACAAGCTTGTATTTGATTGGAATGTAATGCGATAAATTCGCAACGTTAAGAAACTGTATTCAATGGGGGGTTTTTTTCAAACAAATGCGTGCGTTTGCGTTCACCTTCCTTTAGACTAATTACCACCAGAATACAGCTAATTAATAAATAAAGTGTGTCTGTGCGTAATCTAATCTCAGTATAATCTCTTTCAAAGTTCATACACAATTGATCTTTAAACTTTGTAAGGTGCCAGAAACAAACCAGCCAAGTGGAGATGCTGGTAGAAAGGCAGGAGACTCTTAAGTGAATCACTGGCTTGCAACAATGTGATAAGAGTAACTTTAGCTCATTATTTGGGACAGTTTAATATTACATCTGGGGTACTAAAAGGTCCAAACATGTGTAAATGCATCACAAATGTGGTCAATTACATATTGTGGTAAGAACTATCACTAAGCAGTGAGTTCATTAACCGGGTCAGGAACACACAGAGGGGAAGAAGTGGCATAAAGCTGGTTATTTGGCAATATTTTTCCTCATTATTTTAATAAATGAAATGATGAATGGTTCATAGATATTTCACCCTTTATGCTTATCTTTGCTTAATCAGCAGCAGCCAGCAGTCTAAGATGGTAAAGGAGCATAGGATAGAAGAGCACGGGCAAATCACATAACTCAGCCATTTCAGCCAAATTCAAAGGGAATAGCAGTTCAAAACCTTCCAAGCAAATCTCTACATTTTCAAGAGAAACCGTTTAAAGAATTCCCTTAGACTCACTGCTGCCACAGTGCCTATATTTAAAAGCATCTCGGTTGCAGCTTTATATGCAATTTGAACTTCATATTGTTTTTATAGGGTAGATATCATTGCACCATTCAAGCTGTTCAAGTCCCTAAACAAGAAGCCCAACATACAATCAGAGGTTCATTGGAAAAGTTTAGATCAAACTATATTCATGTGCTATTGTGAACCAATCAGAATGCAGATCTAAATCCAATTGAGAATCTGTGACAGACACTCTCATTATAATCTGACTGAGTTAGAGTTATTTTACTAAGGATAATGCACAAAAACATATTAGACATGAAAAGCTCTAAAAAGGCTGTAGGTGTAATGGCAGCTAAAGATGGTTCAGTTTTAAGTGCAGGTGAGTTGAATTTTTAATTCATGCCACACTTTTCAGGTCAGACATTTGTAAAATAAATAAATAAATAAATAAAAACAACAATTATGCACTGTTATGCATAAAATATAGATACAATAAACTTCCAACGCATTGTACGTACAATTGAAGGTATCCCTTTGCAGCTATACAAAATAACACAAAGTATTGTAAGTTTTAAAATGCCATTTAAAAGACAAACGAGGTTTGATGTTTCAACCTTCTCGCTTAGCAGCCATTACATCTATGAGCATTTTATAGTCGAGTGAGGAAAGGAGATTAGTTTCAACAGTACTAAATCAGAGGTCTTAACCATTGATTAAATGCGGGAATTCAATGCTCCTGAGGGAAAACTATAAGGTTTGCTGTTTGCTCAAAGAGAATATTTCACATGATGAATTACATTAATTTTAAGAGCATTTTGTATTAGTTGTACAAATCACAAAATCAGATTTAAGATCTTTGGACTTTAGGTTGGTTGATTGCTATGATTTTATGACTCTGGTAATTGTTAGAAAGGCACAGGTGGAAGATGATAGTTTTGTTAGATATCAGACTTTAGATTACTTCTAAATCATGGCAAGTGTTTTAACTTTTGTTCGTTTAGTGGGTTCTTAAGAGGCGCTGGAATCCATTGTGAAGGAATGCCAAGATATAACTGGGTTAACATTCAAAAGAAACCATTAATTTCCATTGTGGATTACACCTTAGCCGGGCCAAGCCAAGCCCGTCTCATCTCTTTCATTTTCAGAACAGTGCATTTTGAAATTTAACAGCTAATAATTTTAAGCCTCCCCAAAAGTCACACACCATCTCATGCAACTGTATTTTGAGCTGCTGGATTTGCTAAGGACACGGTGGAGGTTTCTGACAGAGCTGTTGGGATAGCCGCCCGTGCCAGTTTAGCTCCCAGAATAAAGCAACGCGACTTGGCTGATCGATCGGCTTATTACCGACCTCGCCTCATCAGGGAGTGTGTTCTGCCTCCATCACGACCGCAGTCAGCGCTGCGGGAAGAATAATTGCAGTGTGCAGCTAACAGGGTGGGTTTCAAGTATCCTCGCGCTCAGCCTCTTGCCAGAGGAAAACACATTGATCTCTGAAGGTGATGAAAAGGCTCCCTTAAAGGATACCGGGTCCTCCCGGAGTCTTCCAGCCTGAACACTGAACCGGAGCAAAAACGGAGATGATCCATGCATCCCTTCCAGGCATGCTCGAATTTGAGTCATTTCTCTTCTCTGAGAAAGAATTTTGTTTCAGGAAGGAACTGCTTGCTTGAGTCCCTAAATGTTAAGAAAAAAAAAAAAAGTCTAATCCAGAGCGGGAAAACAGTTTGACGGTAATTACTCTGTAAGGATAATCTAAGTGTTGAGGCTGGCTATTCCATGTAGTGCAGCAGAAGAAAGATGCGTTTTTAATGCTAACTTCAATCAGAGTCTGCCACACCAGACAATTCCTCACATCTTAATGGATAGACTCGCTGGTTAATGAACTCATAACTGGCATCTGGACAAACATGGGCAGAATCCAACCAACACACACTCCACCAGGCACAAAATTGTTATATTCCTCAAGGATGAATTGAGAAATGAATTCATTTCAAGCTATCTGATCACTCCTAAGCATTCATGCAGATATACTCACAGGGGGAAACAAAAGCATCATTAAGTTAAAACAGAAACCAGCTTCTGTTTTCTCCAATTGCAGTGATCGTTGCCTCATGTGATCCCTTTCATATTCTTGTTGGGAGACATCTTAACAGTTCCTAGCATGAACACAAACTGTTGCTTCAGAGATTTAATTTTAATGTTGGCGACATGATGACATTTCTGTCACGTTGCCGCGTTTAAATTGTCAAGAAAGTGGTAGAATCGAGCAAAGCAGGCATTCATTACACCCTCTAAGTGTTTATTATATCCAAATTACAAAGTAATCAGCGAGATTTCTTGCTTTACTGTAAATTCCCCCAAACTAATCCTTCTTTCTAAGCTATATAAACACAACTCCTGCAGCTCATAATAGAAGGTTTATAACTGAGAATAAATTTGATTGGACAGGAAGTAGTGGTTTGTCAGCATTATATTGATTTAAGCGAAATATATGTGTGTCTGTGTGAACCGTAAAGAATTTATGTTAGCGCATAAAAAAAGGGAAAATGAGTAAATGTAAAAATCAGACACAATGGTCTCTTTTTCTGGGGAAGGAATTAAATATAATTGCAAATACGTATTTAGGAAATGGATGTAATCATTATATTTACTCAGGAAATTGTTGCATCGGAGTTAAGTATAGTTGAAAATAGGGATAATGAAGACCTATGCCGCAGAATCGGAGAGTGATGTTAAATATCCTTCAGGACATTGTTTTTCTAGGTCAGGTTGGGATTCAAATGTGGGTCTTGGGGAAAATTAAAGTAGAGATCCAAATTCTTCCTGAAATGTCTGTTTATATTACTTTGCCAAACAGATCTTTACAGTCTGTTACAGCAAAGGATAAAGGAGTTTCCATACTTAGTATTAGCTTAGCACTACATAAAACTCGTACGTGTTTGAATTTCTGGCCATTTTTGCCATAGCAGCTCTACCATTAAAACAAGGGGTTTCCTCTTTTAAAATACATTATGCAATGCCTTTCAAAAGTATCCACACATTTTGTCACATTACACCACAAACCTCTGTACATTTTATTTAAAATTTTATTAGGAGTTTATATAACAGATAAAAACTCAGTAACACACAATTGTGAAGTGAAAGGTAAAGCAACAATGTTTTTCTTTGTTTCTTTTTGTGCGATATTGTGCACTGCTGGACACTATCTCCTTACCCATATATGAACCTTTATATTGAAATTAAAAAAAGAGTTATGTTCATTTTTACTTAGCCCCTTTTTTGGAGAACGGTTTTTCTTTTGGTTAAACCAATGAGCTGATGGTGGATTTCCTCGGGCACGAACTCACCGGTCAGGAAACCGACTTGGAGATGGTAAATTTCTCCTAAACAATAAACTAGACTGGAGTCACAGCACTGATGCTCTTTACAAGAAAGGTCAGAGCAGACTATCTGCCAAGGAGACGGAGAGCTTTTGAAGTGCAGTGGAGGCTCCTGAAGACTAGCAGCAGCTAATTTGCAGCTGAGAGGAATTTGTTAAAAAAGCTCATCAGGAAAGCTAGCTGCGTATATGCTAAGATGCTAGTGGTGAGAAATATAAGAACTTTAACTAGAATAACATCGCTGCTGAACAATATCTCCCTGCCCTACCACTTACTGTATCTTAGGTGCACAAAGGTCCTTCCTCTCAGTAGCCATAAGAGTTTACAACCATCACTGTTTCCAAAAAACTCAAACTGAATAGGTGTTTATGTCACAGTTATTTGTACCGTTTTTAGAATTTCAAATATCATCCTTGGAGAAATTTGTACAGTCTTTTTTTGCCAGGCCTTGCAATGGCATAGCTTTGTATCTACTATAAGGCTATAGTAATATGAAGTCTTGTTTTCCAGAAGCTGAACTCAAATGTCTTAAGCAAGCGTAACTGTTCTTATAAAATGTAGGTTTTTTTATTATTATTATTCTCTTTGTGCGGAAACTCGTTGTGCCTTTGGCTTGTCGTCTCTCCTAAAGTGGTTGAGGAAGTTGAGGGATTAGCACAAGAAGTTCAGGTCAGTGAGAGTACAAGTGCTCTTCTTCCGGATCCAGTTCAGTAGGTCGCAAGACTAATGGGACTTTTAACGTTTCCTTCGACAATACCAATGACTGATGACCACATGGACGTTCTGGAAGTGATGGAGACACAGTCCAGGTTTTCATATGGTTGGACTGACTTCCGTAAGAAAGAACTGGATGTTCGTGTCAAAAAGTGATGGATATGTTCAGACAGGATCCTGGGTCTGTATAACCTCACGGACAAATACATTGTCACCACTCTTGTCTGTCGGGTTCTTGTATTGAACTTGCTTATAATGCTGTGCGCAGGTGCTTTAATCGTCCTTTTTCCAGAAAGTGCACTTATTACATAATTAATCTGCTTGTTAGGCATTCTTTGCTTGTTTTTGGAGTCTGCAGTTTCTATTCATGACAACAGCTCACATTTGTCAGTAGAGAATGAGAAAAGCAGTGACCTTCACAGACCAGACTTATTTTAAAATATTTTTAAATTTCCATAGTTTCCCTCTGACACCGGACTCGGCGGCCCATGAATTAGCATTTCATGTATTGATTTATTCGTTGTCATGCAAAGAATAATGATCCTGGATTGAAGGGGTGCCTTTTTGCCAGACGTTTCCACAAAAATGTACTTGTAAAGTAACAAATGATTGTACAATGCAGAAGAAAGCCAGCTTTTGTGCAGTTTTAGTTCCGTTGACCTGGATACCCAAATGTTGTGAGGTTTAATAAACTCATCCATCCTTGTTGCGGTATTAAATGGGGTATATTAAAGTCTGTTTTGACTACTTCTTCATAAGTCCCAGGAATGCTTCAAAAGACATTGATCAGCAGAGGTTTTTCTTCTTACATGTTCTCAACATTTCAAGGAAACGCTGAGATTCAAGTTCTGAGGGTGGCTGGAGCCAACTTGAGACCATCAAAGCTGAACATATCATGATTTAGTTCAACTAAGCCAAATGATGCAAAGCAGCTTTATGCTTGTTCAAAGCCATTGTTTTTAAAAGTATATTAACCAAGTGATATTATGCCAAATATTTGTACAGAATGTTGCATTAAGCATTGTATTAAAGCGGAATCCCATTTCCTACGTTTACATACATCCTGCCACTGGGGATTAAATGTCCTTTTGGACCTTAGTCCAAAGGAAGTAGTGGTTAAAATATTCCACCACAAATTTGGACGGCCGTTCAAGAATTCCCAGTTAAATAAATGGAACAATGATAAATGGACTGTAAATATCATGCAAAAAGATAAATTAAATCTACTGTGAGAAACACTTTTCATTTGTTACGCATAAATATATATATATAGATGCATTCTTACAAATCACAATCTCACATAGTATATCTGGCTTTCGTGACCTGTTGAGGATAGTCATATTTCCTCTCCAGTTACTTAGCTTGCAAGAAACATATGGCTGCAAAACATGTTTGTTTTATGTTTTTTTTACCCCTCCAGGGGGTCTTTTGTGGGCTCTAGTGTCCCTTATATGACAGTAGGCTGACAGGAAACGGGGAAGGAGAGGGGGAAAGACATGCGGCAAATGTCGTCGGGTCCGGGAGTCGAACCCGTAACGGCCGCGTCGAGGACTCAAGGCCTCCAAATATGGGTCGCGCTAACCCCTACGCCACCACAGCACGCCCCATTTGTTGTATGTTTGAGAATTTGCCATGGCACTAAAAATAAAACATTAGAAACCATCAAACTGCCTGCATACTATATTTAGAGATCCACTGATGTGGGCGCAGATTGGGTCATAGATCAAGATGTCTAAATTAGATTTAGCTTTGACCTGCCAATGCCAAATTTTAGCTGATTCAAATTTCTCTTAAAGATTTATAATACAAGAAAATATAAGATGAAAAAAAAATCTGTTTTTAGTATTCCTGATTTGTAATTGGGAATCATTTGTATTTGGAAGGAAGGATCCATGAAAAAGCACTAGCTGTTAAAATACGTTTACTGATTGATTCGGCCATTAGACTGGTGAAATGTCCAGTGTGTACTGTACTTCTCGCTCATTGACTGTGGGAACAGGCTCGAACCCTTCCTGAACTCTTAACAGCATTAAGTGGGTGCAAAACGTTAAATTCTTCTGCACTTCATTTGACTTGGACCTCTGAAATATCCAAATTTGAATTGCAAGACACTCTTAATCATATAACCAAATGTTGAAACTCCTACACCATGGCACAAAGATCCCAGTTGTAGAAAGGGCAAAAAGGCAAATGTCAATAAAGACTTTATAAAATCTGTCTGAACATATTCCAAATCTGTCCTTCACGTCAATATGTTTATTTGTATCGCAAAAACTGTAGCAAAACCCTTTTCCTTTAAAGAAGTGAGATTTAGATTTGGTTTTGCTTTGTTGGAAAATCCTGACATGTTTTAGAAAACTGATTTTTTTTTTCTTTAGATTGCATTGATCATTAACCCATCTTGTGGCACAGTTAAGTAATAAATTTTAGGGTTAATGTATGATGACTAAAACATTGTGTAATAAAAACTGAAACAGATTATATACTGCAGAGAAGTGGATCTGTGCTCACAGAGAGATCTGAAGCCAATTCTCCTTAAACCTGATTTGCTTGGAGGTTAGAACTGGTACACTGTTTGCTGTTTTTGGCAAAAGTTTGACTTTCATTCTGAAGAATGGCTCCGTTACATCGTGAGAGAGGGGTTTTAAGCAGTCTGATTATGTATGTTGCGCTCTGAGACATGGCTGGTAGTGTAAATTGCTCCACCCAGTGCTGGCTTGCTTCAGACTGATTGATTTGGAGGAAAAGGAGAAGCGAAAAGAGGGCCACTTCTCAGGGCCAATCAATACTTCATGGATGATGGGCAATGCTAAAAGCCAGTTGTGTCTCAGTTGCATGAAGTATAAACAGGACGTTTATCACGTCAAACAATCCATAACTTTAAAATAATGTTGTGATGTACAATATTTGCAGAAAATCTTAAAACAATGGATTAAACTGCATGTTTTGTAGTGCTTCCAAATACTTTGTGTGAAATGGTTTTCAAACTACTTCTAGTAGAGTTTAGGAAAGAGTGGGCGATTTAAAACTTTAATGCTGTCTGATTCTTGAAAGGGACAAAGAGGTTGTAGTATGCACTTCTTTTTGTCCTCAGGGTTTGATGCTTCTCCCTGAGAAGCTTTGACATAAAAGAGTCATATTGTCACAGTTGTGTGAAAAGGAGACTGTGCATTATCTAAGTCAGGGGTCTCAAACTCCAGTCCTCAAGGGCCGATGTCCTGCAACTTTTAGATGTGCCTCTGCTGCACCACACCTGAATAGAATAATTAGGTCATTAGCAGGACTCTGGAGAACTGATCTACACAAGGAGGAGGTAATTAAGCCATTTCATTCCAGCGTTTTGTACCTGTGGCACATCTAAAAACTGCAGGACAGCGGCTCTTGTGGACTGGAGTTTGACACCTGTGATCTAAGCAGTTTGTTGAGTTTATGCAGTGATTTAGCATAATAGACAAAGATGCAGTCATGGTTAAAAAAGAGAGTAGAATTACATTTTACTCTAGCATTTCAAATACAACATGCATTAATTAAACTGTTTTGAAGCAGTGTTTAGTTTTCATTGTCATTATTTAAGGAATGATGACACTGAACTCTTTGGTGTTGCATTCACATTCTGTGGCATAACTTGCTAGTACCAATTTGGACCAACCTTGTTTTTACAGCCATTGTATTTCATAGTGGCATAGATACAAGGTGTACAAGATTTTATTTTATTTTTTAAATAGCATCATTCTGTTGCTTTTCAATTCTCTGTGTTTCGAATGGCCATTTAGGCTTTTATCATCTCAAGCTTGTCTCCATATGTTCTTGTTATTTCTACATTCATCACCTCACCCCTTTCCATACAGTGGAAAGAAAAGACCACCTGTAAATTGGACAACACTTTAAGCCGTTTATTATTAAGGACGTTTATTAACATGCTCCATCTCAGTGGGAATCTGAATATTGACTTGCTTTGTTCTCTGCAACATGTTAGCATGCTAACTTGAAGTAAGCTTCACCTGGAACTGGGAAAACTTGCAGAGCTAGCTGAAAAGTTTTTGACCGGCATGAAGAAATAATCCTCTCTGGTTAAATTAAAAGCTTAGGCATCAGCAGATATGATTAATCCCGTGATAGAAACGAACACCATTTGTTCTTACGGTATTTTGCTTAAACAGGAAACTGTCAACCCCAAGACGTTGCCACAGAAAATGTTGGACCACCACTTAAACCATTAAACTGTCAAGCAACCTCGACTGTCTGAAGACAATTCCTGGACAGTTCATTTGATAGTTGTAGAGAGATTTTAACCTGGCACAAAGCAGACTGATTGACAAGGCTTTCCAGTCCACCACCCTGCTAGCATAGCTAAACACGAAGCCAAACCATCATACCTCTACTGACACTTTCCTCTTTCTGGTTCGGCATGAGAGAAAATATTATCTGCTGCATCACTTTCTAAAATGCAAACGCCACCAAATGTGGAACACAATGTGAAACACACAAAACCACAGCATCCATTTTGGTATGTCTGACCATACATCTGAAAGAATATTAAATTTACTTTGATTTATTTCAGTGACAGGCAAATGAAAAAAAAAAAGTGCTGAACAGATTGTTCATAGTTGCTGACCCTCATCGTAAAATTCCCAGCCGCACTTTATTTATTTTTTTCTCCAAAAACCATTGTTCCGTGACAGCATTTGGGAATCTGTGAGAAAACTAAAGCCAAAATGCTTTTTCACCAAGTCTTATTTCATTTACAGCCAGAGCCCTTGATCAGTTTTTTAAATATATCCGAAAACCTGTTTTGACTACTTTTGCTAACATACAGTAAATCTTTTTTCTTTCTGAAGTCGGAATATTATTGTTGGCACACACAAGTCTCAGCGAAGGTTTTTTATCTTTATATCTCTGCAATTTTAACTGGCTTTTCTTAAAGTCTAAAATTAGAATGAAAAATAAAGTGAAGAATAATATAAACCACGGTGATATTTGCAAATAACGTAAGGTGTTTTGCCTGGAACAGCACGCACCATATGGCAAATGTTTTCTTAGTAGCTGTCATACCACAGAAATCAGAAGGATGTCATAATGTCGTACAAAATATTCCTTTCGGAGGTGTCAGGTGTCATTACAAAGTGAGTTAAAATGAAGTGAGTGCCAAGTGCAGTAAACCGCCTTCTGTTTCTTACAAAACCTCAAAAAACAAACCTGTGGAAGCAAACGGGGCTCATGTTGTAAAGTGGGAGTCAAACTCCACCTGTGGTTGCATTGAACTGAGCCCGGACTCTTCACTGGGAGCGCCTGACATTATCTTGGAGGCCGCTCAAAAGGAGCAGAGCTTGAGGTCGAAGCTGAGCCAAACAGTGGGATCAGATTCAGGGCTTAGTATCGCACAAGGAGGTTTCAATACAGTCCCGCATTTTGCACCCAAGTAATACTTGTAGACTGCAAGTAAGGGAAAAAGTGAGCCACATTTTTCATCTCATTTTATTTGGTCTGTTTTTCTTTTTTTTTTTGCTGTTATATAAACTTGTTTTGTAAACACAGAAATAAGTTTACATGGAAAGTGATATGAACACAAAATTTATCTATGAGCATATCTTGAACAATCTAGTTGATGTAGAGCTGTGAAGTCAAACATTATTATATAATCGAACATGGGAACCCAAAGTGTACATTGGAGTGGATGATTACCAATGGTTTGAGGAACTATGTGTTTACGATCAATAACTGGATAAAAGCTGGCAAAAAAAAAAAACAGAAACACGATTCATGTACAAAATTTGAAAAACAATGGCATCCCTCTTGAAAATAAATCGTAGTGATGACCTTGAAGTTTGCTGCCCTTTTGTATGATCCATCAGTATAAATATCTAAATGTGGCTGTTAAAGTTAATTTGATGGCCAAATTCTAGCGGTGCCTTCTCATTCTCACAGAGAGCAATTTGATTATGAGAAAAGTTGAAGAATGTCAAACTCATACATATTTAAGGCAATCAAGTCTTAGACCTAAATGTATTTTGTTTGTTTTTGTTCCAGGACCTCCTGGAAAGAGAGGAAGGAGAGGCCGTGACGGAGAACCTGGTATGTACAATAACACATTTTTGTTTGGATTTTTGTCATTATATACTCTCTTGGAGAAAATAAGAAAAACCCTGCTTCAATTCTAGTTTTATGTCTATCATGACAAAGTAGAAAAATATTATTTAAATTTATTTATAAACCAGCAATTCTAATGTTTTTTGTTTGTTGTGCTGAATTTTATAAAAAACAAATTTATAAATGCATGGTCAACATGGACAGATTGGCATACATTTACATACATTCCAGTCTAGTCCTAGTTAAAGCACACTGTGTTTGAGTTTAGTTTATTAGGCTAATTGAACAAATGTTTTTCTTGCTGAGAAAACCCACCCAATTGCATCATGGCATTAACTTTGCAGCAATCCTTCATACTGTAAAAGCATGTGGCGACAGTGGAGAGGGGAACTTAACTCTGACCCAGCCAGTTAAAATTCTGGAAGCTTTCTGAGATTATATCTGGGATACAATGCAGTGAAGTACCACACAAATCACATGCCTTATTGTCAGCAGCGAACAGAGAATGCCTTCTCAAAACATGGTGGCAGCAGCTCCTCATTGAGTGCACATGCACAAAAGCAATAGGAAACTACTTGTAGTTAAGTTACAGGGAAGAAAATTTCTGGGTATCATTATGGAAATCCACCTTTACATTCTTTGTCGACCAATTTATTGAGAAGAGTCAACGTTAGACCATTTATAAGAGAAGCTTGGTACAAACCGGATGCTAAAGGGAGAGGTGACAACCAAAAGCATCAGTGTGTTGGAATAGCCTAATCAAAACCTCAAAGAAATGCTGTAAACCGCACTAAACTTAAACCCCTAAAGAAGACTGGATTTGTTTTGTTTTGTTTTACCGAAACACTGTAAAAGACGGATTAGATCATTGTAACCTCCTGCGTTACTTCTCCAACTTACTTCTGGTTAAGGTAACTGTACTTGTAATTGAATGCCCTGATACATCAAACCTTAGGAAGGAAAAATTGGGTGCATTCTTGTAATTAATATGTCCAATCTTACCCTTTCATTCGCTCATATACACACTCACTCCTGATCGGAATCGAGGACCCTGGGCCAGCTGAGCCCTCGAATACCAGGGGGAATGAGATTTTGTACAGTGACACCTCCACAGCCAAAGAGTGTTGGCACAAATTGAATTTGCAGCAAGAACATGCACTTGGCAGAGAGCTGCATCCACACTCCCTTCACCTGATAGAAAAGTGATAATGGGCTCTGGAGTGTGCTGGCTTTCTACACTTGAGTACACTGCAACAGAGCACAGCGAAAAGGCTTGGAAACCAAAGTATTGCCCTTGTAAAAAAAAGGAATTATACAGGCAGGGTAAAGCAAAGGGAGCATGTCTGGATTCACAGGCTGGGAATCCAACAGTCTTTGAGGGAACATGTAAATAATAAAAAGCTGTTTAAAGTCGAGAGGAATGAAATCTAATCAACTGAGGTTTGCTGTTTGAGTAATAAAGATCGAATTAATTCCTTTACTTTGATTTTACTCTAACAAAGTTATGATCCTTTTCAAGGTCACTTTATACATCTTGTAAATTAGTGTGGCGAGGCTCGGTTTTCCCAATTCTTCTGTTCATGCAATGCAAAAAGTGTTCCAGAGCACCACGTCAGAGCCACGAGATGAAAACTGGGAAATGAAATGACAGAAAAAAACGTCAACGCTACAGCTAGCTGTGAATCTCAAACACCTTTGTTTATTCTCAACCTACCTTCCAAATAAACATCAATTTCTAAAGGCACCATTGTATAGAGACATTTTTTTCCCTTGTAAACCAGAGGACGTGGAAAATGTGAATAGTTTCCTCTTGACAAGTCAATTGGAAATAAGGAAATAAGCAATCACTGTGTTTTGGACACAGTGATCGGTAGACAATAGGAACAAGAAGCTTCAATAGACTGTGTAAAATCTAAATTGCATTTAAATTTTGGATGATGTATGTTGACAAAATATTGAGGTTTAGTAGATGCCATCTAGGAACATGAACTTTGTCCAGTTTGACCACAAATTCCTGCGTAAATTAGTCGGATTTTAATGACCGGACCAACCAAAAGTAACAAATACTGTTATGGTGCGATGGATGGAAAAAGTTCAATGGTTTGCAAACTTCTTATAAATAAACTTCTTAAATGAGTAACATTCATTTTAAGTCCTTTTTGCAGACATTAACAAGTTTTCTGCCAGGATTGTCCTGTTATTCTCTTCATTCATCTTCCCATTAACTGAACAGCTTCCTGCTCTCTGCTTAAAAACAAACAAAAAAAGAACATGCCCTTATGATGATGCTGCCACCACCATGTTTCTCTGAGGCGTTGATGTGCAGTGTTAGATTTCTGGAGTTGTCCTGTCAGGTGATTCTGGAGTTCTTCAGGTTCTCTGTTTTACTGCCTCATTGGCAGCTTGTTCAGGGACGTTTTCAAAAAACTCAGTCGTTCCCCAGGGTTGTGTTTCCATTCACATAAAGATGTCACAAAACTGACCTCCTTAGTACCTCGTTTTCTGATCCTTTATTAGCAGGTTTGCAGTTGTGCCATATTTTATATTAAGATTTTAATTTAAACTTATTCACAGTGTTTTCGCTGACCAGTCTGCCGTATTCCTTGATCTAATTGAAGCAGTTTATTCACTCTTACTCGCCGTAATTACTCCATTTATGCAGAAATTATATCAGACACAGAAAGATTATAGACTTGATTGAATAAAAACATGATTTCAGAAGTTGTACTGGGTTATTTGTTTTAGTATCAGAATAAAGGGAACAGATGTTTCTGATTTTTATTTGTAACATATCTTTAAACAGTTCATGCTTTTCCTTCTACTTCACAGTACTATACTACTTTGTGTCATGTAAAATCATGTAAAATCCCATTAAAATACATACATTTGAATCTGGAAATTTTCAAGTTGTATTAATATTTCACAGGACACTACAGCTCAATTATAGTTTCAGATTGCTGTTGTGTAAAAGTTAATATTTCCTTCTGGTCAAATTTTCCTTGGTTAAAAATTGGAGTACTTGCGCTTTGAATCCCTCAAAAGAGAAGCTAAATGTAACAATTTGAACCGTGATTTTCAATATCAGATCAGTTTTCTTGTATTTCAAAAAGGACTAAAAGCAGAAAGTTTTTGTTTCTCTGATAATAAAAAAGTTACTGATGGACACATGTAACAAATTCTTCACTATAAGCCATTTGCTAATATCCCAGAAGTTCTCATAGCTCTGTTTTTACACTAAAGCGAGTCATATGTTTTTCATGATTCACTCTAACTAGAAGTATTCTTTCTAAAGGCAGAAGGAAGCTTTCAGGCCTTCCTGGAAGTGACAGGACGAAAAATTGGAAAACGGACATGGCGATATTTTCCAGTGTTAAATATGAATGAAATACTTCATTAGGATTTCTGTGCTGCTTACTGCAGACATATGGAAAAGAAAAAAAAAGAAAAGTGGGATGAATAAGGTTTTTGCCCAAGGAAACACCATGGTGTCAAAATGTTCTAACAGGTAGTCATTGCTGGAAAGGTTTGGTTA
Organism: Xiphophorus couchianus; assembly: GCF_001444195.1. Lineage (NCBI taxonomy): Eukaryota > Metazoa > Chordata > Actinopteri > Cyprinodontiformes > Poeciliidae > Xiphophorus > Xiphophorus couchianus. The sequence continues at coordinate 16,049,588 of NC_040241.1, read as the reverse complement.
AATATTTTCCTTCCCTCTGAACAATCAAGACTTGTTAGTTTGGTACCGGCACCAATGAAAAGAGCAACTGATCCTAGAACTGACAAGTTTCAGCATGCGAGTCTGACAGTGGAACAAACGGGTCAAGAATGGACTGTTAATGTCACCAAAAGGATATTAAAAAGTCATGTGCAGCACAATACTTGATCCTTTGAGATTTATACAAAAAAGAAATTATGTGACTGAAACACAGGTGACATCTGTCATGCCATCATACTTCTAAAAGCAGCATTGTGTAGACTTTTTTTTTCATTTTGCTTTTTAACCAGAGCAAATGTGGAGAAAGTGAATAGCTTCCTCTTGACAAAAGCAATTGGAAATGAGCAAACCCACTAATTGAGTTTAGCACACTGTGGTTTGTTAGACAATAGGAACAAAAACCTTCAACATTCTCTATAAAATCACAAATTATATTTAAATTTTGGATTACTTATGTTGACAACCATGACTAAAAACACTGGTGTCAATGTGCATTCATTAAAATATAGCTGCAAAATGTATTAAAATAGAATTCACGCTGTGAAAAACACCAATACTTTCTAATTTGGTGTTTAAACTGCAGTCTCCTTCCTTCCTTGCAAGAGTATAAAAAGCCTTTGAACTATGGTGGATTTCAAAATAAGTGGAAGTTAAATTTTTTATGGAATGAAACCTAAAATGTTTGGTTTAAATATATTTTCAGCCCCATTTTACTTTGATTCCCCATCCCGCCACAAATCAGTTTCAGTCCATTACCTTCTGAAATAATTTGTTTTCTAAACAGAGCCCACCTGTGTGTAGTTTAATCTCACTGTAAATCCAGCTGTTCTGTGAAGGCCTCACGTGTTTTGTTAGCCAACATTAGTGAACAAACAGCATTATGAAGACTGAGGAACACAGCAGACAGAGCAGAGAAAAAGCCGTGGAGAAGTTTGAAACAGCATCCCAAGCGTTCGACGTTTCACTGAGCTCCATTACATTTTTTGGTTCTAACTGGTCGGATTTAAACAGTTGACCTCCAGCAGGGTGATGACTGTTAACATCCAGCCACAGCTACAAAGGAAAGGCTCAAAAATGTATTCATGGGTTAGAGTGACCCAGTCAGAGTCCAGAATTGTTTATTATTGCAAATTTTAGGCTAGCGAAATAAAAAAAAAAAAAAATATGCCTTTCATAACTGGTTTTATGAAACCATTTGTACCATTATGTACCATTTGCTAGATTTGTGTTATTTTGAAAAGATGTGCAAACCTGATAGATCGGGAACATAAACATGTCATACTTTTCAGATGTTTGTTTTAAAATAATTAAATAAAACTACAAATGATTTTATTTTTATTTCATAATTACTTTGATTTAATCTATTTTGTAAAATCCCACTGAAATATAGTGATTTTATAGTTTACTGTACTTTTGCAAGATAGTATTCATGCGTACTTTTCTGCTTACTTTCCTTTTGATACCTTTTTACTTTCCAACCTTTTCTTCCTTTCTCCCTACAAGCCTTCACTCTGACCTAAATTTCTCTCTTCCTGTTTTTCTTTCTTACTTCCTTTCTTCCTACTTTTTTCTTTTTTTCTTCCCACTTGCCTTTACTCCTACCTAATTTTCCTCTGTCCTGCCTGCTTCTCTTACTTACTTCTGTTCTACCCATCTTTCCTTTATACCTATTTTCAATACTTCTTTCCATTCTTCTTCCTTCCTTTCCTCTGTGCTATCCTGAACTTTGATAACCTTTACCTCAATGTAGGCAAATCTACGGTCCATAAAATCTATTTTTCCAATATCGTTGGCCAACAAGTGAGACTGACTGGTGTCAGTGGAAGAATGCGAAGCTGTTGATTACAAATACAGCTTTGAGTACAATGCTGTGTGTTTATAATGAATTATTCAAACCTGTTTTAAATTAGATCCTCAAGATTTAATCATTGTAACTTCCCAAACAACAGATTTGTTATTGCGTTGAACCAAATCATGCCCATTTATCACATTTTCTCATTGGTTTTGTTAGTTTATTCCAGACCTCTTGGTGAAAAACCATTTGATCACAGCCAAATGTGTCAGAAAACACACATTGAAGCAGATGTATTAAAACCAAAGTGGTCCCCTTTAATTCAATCGTCCATTAAACAGCGCCGTAGAAGCTCGGCCCACTGAGCCTCAATCTCATGACTCCTTATGGGCCCCAGCTGTCAGAGCGATTTGGGCAAGTCATGAAGAAGAGCGGGTTGGTGGGACGTAGAGATTGTAAAGAAATAAAATCCTTTTTCTCAGGGCTGAAGCAGCTGGGAACCTTTTTAATAAAAGCCCAATATTTGCTTGGTTCTGGGGAGTGCAGCATTTTTCCTCTCACAGAGTCCTTTGAGCTCCAGTAATTGGGGAAAAAGTGTCACCTCACAAAAATCGTTGGAGATTTTTAACAAGCACACAACCCCTTGTGTAATAAAATCAGAGCCACTTACAAATTTAAAATGTGATTGCCAGGCCTGGTGGCATTTTCCCCAACTTAATGGAAAACAAAGTTTTAGTTCCATACTTGGAAGCATTTTTTTGTGAAATAATTTCTCTTCAAGTTACTATTCTCTTCTTTGACATAGTGAAGGAAGAGTTTAATGTCTAATGTTTTAGTGATTGTTTTATTCTGTTTGAAATAACACTAACTGTTGTTTTCTCTCCTTTAGGACCTCCTGTAAGTATTCCTGCTTTGTTTCTCCACTTGAGAGATCGATGTGAAGGTAAAAACCCAGAAAATATTGATAAATGCATACCACTTGAAAACAAAGACCCCAGAAGAGAAAAGGGTCCATGTCTATGATCCAGTGACTCCTCGCTGTGAAGGAGAGAAACAGCAAAACTCTTCAAGGTCTCTTGCTTGGTTGTGAAGAGGATGGATGAGCACACGCCTGTTTTTGTGCTTAATTCACCTTGAATTCATTTGTTTTCCTTGTGAAGTTGCCGGGCAACATGTCGACAAGCCAAAAATGTACAAAACAGTCCAGCATAAATGCTATGCAGAATATTCCTAAGAGACAAAATATATGCCTGAGCAATGCTCAGATCAGTCTGTCCATCCATCTGTCTGTCTGTGACAGAAGCCATTTTACAGAAGAAACATTGAAATTATATTTGGGGATGTCCAGATGTGTTTTAAAAAGTAACTACTTTTATTAGGAATGTCATATCAGAATTATTTTTTTTGTTTTGGCACCAGCACTGATTCATTTGCTGTGTAACAGTCCAATTAAACATTTAAGTTCTTAATATCAGTGCCATGTTGAAGCTAAGAGAAATCAGTAAAACACTTTTCCAACCAGTAGTAGAAGTGTTGTGATTTTGCCCTGCTCAACTAACTCACCGCTGACAGCATTTTTAATGACAGGACAGATATAAAATGTATTAAGTCAGATTTCAGAGCATTTAAAGTGAAACAGGCTGGAGCAGGTAAGAGTTTAAAGGACTTGGATTTTTGGGAAGACCTCATTAGGTCCACAAAAATATGCACAACCTACAATTTTGCAAGCTGCAGTTTAAAAAATGGACAGGCAAAATATAACTGCACAACTTGCAGATGTTGCATCTAACCTAAAGTTAGACAGTAGACTAGCAGGAGGCTTCAGCATTGTAGCTTACGCTAAACGTTTGATGAAGATTGTTCAAGTATTGGCTCAGGACAATTCTGGTGTTAATTTTTTTTTTTCTATGAGAATTTGGTTTGTTGTGCCCCTTTTGTTGCCTGTTTAACTTTAACATTGTTGACATGTTTCCTTACATCCACTTACATAACCTCTTAGCACCTTTCTTCCACACACAGGCTAATATCTTGAGTCAGCGGCATCCTAGAGAATACTACTGATTAAGTAATTTATCAAGTCAATGGTCCTTGTTGTTTTCTATCTTCTCCTTGTTATTTGGTGTAGAGTTTTCTTTAAACAATACGTTTTGGGAAATGATGGAAAATGTCCTTATGTGAAAAGTCTGTAGAATCACAAAAATCAAGGCTTTGCCTGGTTGTATGGCACAGAAGTTGAAGAAACCTCATTGATTAGTTAATCAGGTAAAATTCTGATAACTGTTTTTTTTATTTTGTTTTTTGAACAAAATAAAGCTCAGGTCTGTTGCATTATGAACCAAATCACAGAGATTATCCAACTAATTAAGTCATATTTACGTTCTCATAAGTCCCATCAAAATAAATGTTGTAGAAAACATCATGTAAGCAATAGTGATAGATCTTGCTTTTCCGTTGGAGACAAAAGTTGTTAGATTATGCTGCATTTTTTAAATTTTATTTAAAAGTTTTAACTCTAACTCTGTACCTTACTGGTGATGAGCCATATGTAGTAAAGGGGCAAACACAAAATCCAGGGTTTTTTTGTAGCAACGCAAATACATGTGATGGCCAGCTGGCAGGAGTGAATAATCATAGTACATAATCAAATTTACTTCTTCATCACTGCCTTCCTCTAATAGGGACCCTTGTTGCTGTCATCTGGGCAGTCTGTTTTATAACATTCCTGCTACCATCATCCATCCCTGGCAGCTCCCAGAACCTGCAGAGATTATCTCACCTCATTACGCAGGCTGCGGATCACAGATTCACTCCTCAGAACAGATGGAAAACTTCAGCGTTTCCCCTAAAGATGAAGAAAAACACATACATGCACACATAAGCAGTAGGGTTGTGACAGCTTGCTTTATAACCAGGTCAAGCGGGCACCGCGTGTGTACATATGTGTGCGTGCCGCTGCTTTCTTTTTTTTTTTTGTACATAGCCCAGAGGCAAGTGTGGCTGAATAGGTATAATAGCGTGTGCCGACTGAGCTGTAAAAGTTGTAAGTTAATCCTCTGAGCCTTCTCAGACACTCGCTCGTGGGGCTCTGGGATATAAGTAAGTGCAGGTGGTCTTGCTTTTCAGCTTCTCTCGCCAGGCCTTATGGCTGACAAATGAAATCATTCTGTGAGATGTCTCGAAGTAGGACAGAAGTCCCAAAATGGTCTGAACCATGTGATTCAAGTAGTTTACCGCCATGCATAGAGGATGATTTATTAAAACAAATAGAATGTGTTCGTAGTGTGAGATTATACATTTAAACCACTTGAGTACCTTGCAGGATTATGTTGTGAACAGCTGGTTGCTCTCTGATATTTTCAATGAAGAGCAAAAAATAGCAATAAATATATAAAGTTGAGAAAATCCATCCATCCATCCATCCATTTTCGGTTCACCCTTGTCCCTAATGGGGTCGGGAGGGTTGCTGGTGCCCATCTCCAGCTACGTTCCGGGCGAGAGGCGGGGTACACCCTGGACAGGTCGCCAGTCTGTCGCAGGGCAGTTGAGAAAATCATTGAATTGAATAATATTGAACGCGAATGTTTTTAGCTAATATATATTAAATAGATCTACTGACAAAAAGTTCACGTTAGATATTCGTAGCAACCCAAGTAATCCACATGCATCGTAAAACTATGTCAAAGTATTCTTTATATTCAAAGTATAATGGTTATTGAGTGGTCTTACTGAAACTGATTACATTTTTAGTTGGAAAAGTGGTTTTTACTAATAAGTTCAAGTTGTTTTTGTTATGGAAAGACGTTGCTAAAGTGTGATCTTTAAGGTTCTGGCAGCCTCTTCCATGCAATCTTCAGTTTATGCTACAGATTTTCAATTCAAGAAGATTCCAGTCAAGTGATTTACGAGGTCATTCTGGCAGCTTTATCACTTTTGCCTAAACAGCAGCTGGGAGTTTTCTTGGCTGTCGGTTTGGGATCACTGTGTAGCTGAAAAATCCTTTAAATACATACTCAGATTTTTTTTCCACGAATGTCCCAGTACTGTTAATCATTCATCCCCTTTGGAGTTACCTGAAGATTCATAGCACCATTTGTTTGAAAGATAGACCAACACGATGATGGACCTTCAGTATTCCGAGCTCAGGAACCAACTTTCTAAAATCCACAAGTACTTGAGGCCCCCTCTGAAAGAGCTTGTAACTGTCTATTTTAAGAGTTCAAACACCAAATATAACTTAATATGCATTTCAATGCATGGTGGGAACCATTTGGGGGCTACTGCAGAAGCAAACATCTAGTTTTCCTTTTTTCTGCTCCGGGGGGCACAGCCAATCAGTGCCAAGGAAAATAAATGACACTCCTAGATTGGCTTGTTTTCAGACATCATCTAATAACATGTCAACTAACATTGCTGTCAGTGTTTCCAGCTTTCCAAGCTGCATTTTCTATTTAATATAGTAAATATGTTCTTCAAAAAACACTGAGAATTAGTGGATTTTTTGCAGATAAATATGAGTTTTGTTCCACAGAAAAATCTGTGAATACTGAACAGACAGAATCTACACTAAATTTTTGGGTTGATGCACCATCCCATTCCTCCTCAAAATACAATATTATGTCAGAAACCATTAAAAAGCACCTGGAGCACAAAAGAACATGCTGTATATGTCCAAAGGCATCAGCATGTTATGATACAATAAGGTCATAATGTTCTGGAACTCTAGGCTCATTGTGAATTGCTTCTTATTCAATATCAGTAACAAGAAATATTCTTATAGGCCATCAATGCTACTATTAATTGGAACTCATAGCCATCAGGTTTGCTTTCTAAATAATGACACATTCAAGATATTATCTTATTATATTATCTTCTATGCTTTGTTGTCACTGATGCAATAAGACAAAATGCTTATTCTGTCTAATTCCATAAAACTCAATTTATGGATTAGTTTGTTTTGATGTATTTGCATTATGTTGATTTCTTGGGCGCCTTCTGACATTTAGAATGATTTTTTTTATTATCATTATTTGCTACGAAAAACATTGAATTGTTCAATTCTTACTTTCCTGTGATAGTCCACTAAGCTAAATTTAGCATGTACAGACAAAATCACCAGGGTGTCATGGTTATGTATTTTTAGAGGCGGTTTTCAAGTAAGCCTGAACTCTGACAGTGGCTTACCCAGCGATAACCAAATCTAAGCGACAGCATTGTGCGTGATCGCATGTGGTTTCTCATTTCGCATGCCCACCCGGGGATTGCAGGGGACACATTGCTATAAATATTCAACAGCTCCAACTTTGACTCAGGAGCACTACGAAAATTGTACACAGTCCTCTGGTCCCTCCAAACAAACCAGCCGCTGTGGAAGACGTCATCACGGATCTGCATGACCTAATTGTTGTTCTTTGAAACTGATAAATGGACAAGAATGCACGGTTGTTAACTTCAGTAGGACTGAACCTCTTTAGAAGCTTAAGTTTCCAGTTACACATGGAGAAGTAATTTGCTTTTGTTTTGATTTCCATTTTATTCCCACAGTTTGAGGACCTCTGTCAGTTTTGCAGCATAGGTTAGTTGTTGGCTGATGCTTTGCTTCATAACTGTTCAACTTCTCTGGTTCGAAGACAATCAGATATTGGTTAAAAGCACAGTCACATAAATTGTACATCTTTTGTCTACTACTAAAACAATTTTGCTGATTAATTTTTCAAATAGAAGTACAGTCTAAAGTATTTAAGAACAAATAAACAAAGGAAAAACAAAAAGTGAAACAAATGTTTTGGGTTTTAAATAGTACTGCTAATAGGAGACATTTGGAATTTATATAAAGTCAAAAACAAGAAATAACAAAAGCTTTCAAAACCATATACAAAAACCACTTTAAAATTCATTGATCAATACCAGATAATATAAATTTTAAATACTCAGCAAACACTTTAGCCAGTTTTAGAGCTATTTTTTAATCTTATAAATGTGGAAGAAGCGAGTGTCCTGCACCCAGGAAACATTCAAGAGGAGAGGAACTGAAAAACTTTCCTTTTCTGAAAAGCTTACCAAAAACGACTCTTGGAAAAATGTTCTTTTGGGTCGATAGGAAAAATAAGCAATTTTAAATTTTGCGAGGCTAGGTCAGTGAGGGCTTTGTGTGTTATTATAGGAATCTGAAATGTATTTTAAAATTAACAAGGAGCCTGTGCAGAGATGTCAAAACTTGAGAAATGTGATCTTTGTTGGCAGAACTTGCTAGAGCTGCGGCTGCAGGGTTCTCAATCAACTGTAGGATGTCAAAGGTCAGCTAGGAGAAAGCCTTGGGAGGAAACGCGAGCTAACAGCAACTCGAGACTCTGATAAGGAGCAGAATCAAGAGCTAATTTCTCTTACCTAAAATGACCCCAACTATTGTCGCTCTTTGAATCAGTTTCACACAGGATGAGAAAATAATTTGCTGCTACTCTCTTACAACCTGACAAACAGGTGCTCCTCTGCTTTTTTCCTTTGTCTTTTGCTCTCTTGCTCCTTCATCGTGCGCTTTAGGTTCGCAGCACATTCTCTTGGCAACCCTTTACTATGAAACCTTTGCACATTAGCATGCTGTTACCACCACAGGTTTCATTCCTGCTCTACAGATTCAAATCCTAGATAACCGAGCAACAACTAATGGACCCTAAAACAGTACAGTACTTCAAGTTGTAATATGCTATTGGTTTGACTGGAAAATGTACTTGAAAATAGTTTCTACAGATAACTTGTATTGTCTCTATGTGAGGCACCCATAGTGCAACACTCAAGCGCCAACTTTCCCAATTGGAATTCCGACTTAAGGGAGCATTGTTCTTATTTTTCCAACTAGAAACTTGGAAAGTCTGAGTTTACAGGGAAAGTACAATAAAATATTGCTGTATTAGTTAAACTTGAGCCTTTGTAAGGCCAGATGCTTCTGATCTTAGTGAAAGTGTTCACATAATTAAGTATAAACAATGACATATTTGAGGTGCAGTTATCAGGGTCCTTTTCTCATCTTTCTGGGAATATGAGAATGGTTCATGTGAAAAAATAAACCTCACCGCTGAATGTGCACACCATTTAGCACCAATCAGGCATAAAACACTGCCCGAGAGACTGCACTCAACTACTCGCTTACACTGACATGTTTTCTCTTCTTTTTTCTTTTTTTTTCTCCCAAGCACAGACTGAAATGTCACATCAAATGAACATTGAACCGAGAAACTAATATACCTTGAAATCTGATTAAAATGGAGAGACTTTTGAAATTGCGACGATGCCGGAATGGAAAAAAAAACAATAAATACTTGTGCCATTTACACCGGCTTCTCAGTTACAATGCAACACAAGCCATCTCTAAAGTTCAGTCATGTTCGCAGTCAGGTAAATAAAGCCGGATATTTCTGCATCTGTATTTGACAAGTAGTTTCCACCTCCCTGCTTCATCAGCTGAGATTCCTGGGATGCAGTTAGAGGATGATCTGTCACGACACATGAATTATGCATCTGCAATACAGCGATTAGAGGAAGTGTGGCAGTGAAGCAGAGGAGCCCAGGCACCCTCAACCCTTCATTCCTCATCTGATATTCACCGCAGCTCCATACCTGTTAATAAAACATCTTTCCAGCAGGACTTTGATCAGTTCTGCTCATCTGCCACTATACTACACCTAGCTAAAGTCAAGGGAGCATCTGCAAACTCAGAAGTTTTGTTGATTTTAGTTTTTTGCCACATTAACAACTTGAAACAGAAAGAGCATGTGTAGATGCAGTTCCCTGAAAAAGTATTTTTTCCCTCTTGAACTTTTTCCACTTGTCTTTTTTTTTTTTTTGGACTTTTTTTTCACAAGCATAATTTGGGAAACTGAGTTGGAAAAGGATTCATGGTTTTCAAAATGATTTATTTTTTTTAATCTATAAACAACGATCATTTTTTAAACCAGGTCCCAGAGTAAAAAACTTTTCAAAATGATGACATCAAACCTCCATCTCTCTCTGTAACTCCCAAGCCCCTTCCACTCACTAACGACAAACATGGTGGTGTTCGGTGTTGTGTTTATGGTGCGACCAATTCTGGCTTTGCTGTGGCTGTTGTAGCTGAACCTACTACTCCTCTTCTTCAAGTCTAAGCTCCAACTTCTTAAAGAGAACCACATGTTCACAATTTGCCATTTACTTCACGAGTTCTTTACACACGCCGGATGTTTTGTGTTCCTCGGCATTGTTATACTGCCACCAATTTGCCCGGCATACTTACTATGGTGTTTTCTGTGGTGTTGCATCCTCTTGTTGGTATGCACGTTTTTCCTAATTATTTACAAAGATGTCCGGTGTTCAAATCCATGTAGACTTAGCCTGAGTTACACACAGGGTGGCTGTTTGCTAATTAACTCACTTTTTTTAGGCAATACGTATCACTTTGCACTAGTGCATCTTTTAAAATTGCAATAAAATCCATGGCTTTGCAAGCCGTTGTACATAACATTAAATAAAGAAGACCAGGAAGACACAGAGGAGACCCTGCTCAAAGCTGAGAGTGAATCTATCTGACGTGACAGCATGTATCTGGGCTTGTAAGGGCAGCGGTGCCCGAGGAAGCTGGCTTGCACTCAGTGTGACCACATTAATAGCTTGACCTTTTTAGCTATGACTTGCCTGCTCAGTCAGTGCCCATCAGCTGTAGCTGTTTTCAGCAAATGATGCTCAGGGTAGTGGTTCACTCACTGGGATGTGAGGCAATCAGCAGGATACTTTTGCTGAGCAGGCTAAATACTCACAGGAGAACTTACACAGTTTAAATTTTATGCTCATTGTAAAAAAAAAAAAAGTTTCACATTTTTTGAATTTACATAAACTTTCCTCCAGCTCACTACATCTAATGATGAGAAATGTAGAGCATTGAGTGTGGTGTTTTAATAGAATGAAGAGAAGACCCGGGCAGGAGTAAAGCACTTTTCCACCTGGAACATTGTACATTCTTCTGAATTTAATTTCCACAACAAGAGCTTTCTGGGTCAGACATTCGCTCGCGTATGACACGGGAACAATTTGAACTTTTTCTGTTTATAGCGTGTTTAAATGCCTCCCCTTTTGAGGGGAGAAGTGACACTTCCCAACAGAAAAACCACGCAGGCTTGATTTACGTTCTGACATTCACTCACACTAGACACGCACACGTATAATCGGTTGCGCTATCGGTTTCATTTTGCTTAGTTCACATTGTCCCCTCTCCCACAGGGACATCCAACACATAACAACAGACAGACACACAGACATGCTCACAAACACACACACACATTAAAGATATTTTATGCCGGCTAATTGTGATACACTGTGAATATGGGAACCAGATGCCATTCCCAAGACAGTTTTCCAGTGTGGTTTTCTTATCCCTGCCTAACCTCTGCGTCCAGATTCCCGCGACGAGCACCAGCCACTTGTGGTCGTCCCCTCCTGCCCATTCTGCTCTGATTACTCACATCCCTGTCCTCCATTAGTTTCCTGCCTTGAAGAGAAAAGTTCCCCCAGGGCCCACACTAATATGACCGAGAGTTCCCATGCAGAACTAACAGATGGAGGTCTACTTAAAGATATGAGGATATCTTTCAGTCTGTTGCAAGTTTACGTGTCTTTGCTTAGATGTGTGTGTTGGAATGACTTTTCCCAGCTCATATGTTGAAGTAATCATGGAGCTTAAAGAAATGTGCCAAGGTTTCGCACTGTGTGTGTTGAAATTATGCAACCATTCAGGTGCAAAAACAGAGGAGGATCCTGGCATCAGGTTAAACAACAGAGGAGGTTCAGAGCAACACAATCAGTGGTGAACTCGTACAGTGGGTCACGAGGTTGTGTACTTTTCTTTGAATTCTTTGGATCATTCGCGTGTCAAGTAGAGATGCACAAGTTGTTTGGGAGGTTTCCAGAACTGGCTGATTTTATAGCTTAACTTATGATTGACAGATCTGGTTTTCTGATTTTAGCTTTAGTCTGTAATGCACCATAGCTAAGGGCTGCATCTTCTGTTCTTTTCTTTTTTGTGTGGGTGTACCTTCTGTTGTCGGTATGGGGATGAAGTTTGTGACTTTCACCCAATGCCTCTAGATTGTTGCATAACTTGCCAAGGTAAGTTAAATTAATGTTGAGGGATTGACACCTAGCTATAAAAACACTTTTTCTTATCTTACAACAGTTGAAGATCAGTCTCATCCTGAACTGGATTATTCTTCACTTTTACAGTTTTAGCTTTGTAGATTTTTTACATTGTTAAAAAACAAAACAAACGGCAACAATTTGCATGTTGATCACTTTCGATTTTATGAAACATGGAAGCTGCAAAAAGACTGGATTGGGTAATTCTACACTGGACAGAAAGATCATGGAAAAATAATACACTCATTTTGTGCATACATGGCAGGAAAGGAGCCAGTGCAGCTTAAAACAGCAGCTTTTTTCCTTTAAAAAAGCTGCTGTTTTAAACTTAAGTTGAGAGACTTACTGTGCCCCTCCACATCATTCACCTCCTGAAGTTAAATACATTTCTATGCCATGTGACAGCACTGGCCTACTCCCTTAGATATGGCCATTTTGTGTGAATATTGCCTTTCTGCTTGATGAGGAAAACAATTGAGCTTTCAGCTGTGAATCTAAAACTACAACAACAATATAAGGCATTCCATAGTTTATAAGCTTCTTTCAGAAAAGATGTAACAGCATATTTATGAAAACACTGCCAAGTTAAGTAATTCTCCAGACTCTTGTAAAATCTAAGCCCATCTTTTCAATTCACTGTATGACAAAAACAATGTACCTCTCAACTGCATAAATTATCTCAATCATAGCTCACCTCTTCCAGATCTTTGCTTTGTCCCTCCTTCCTCTTAAGGATGATCTGCACTCCTCACCTGCCCCCTCTCTATTTATTTGTTTCTTGTCAACACTCAGTGCGTGAAGGATTACTCAGCTTAACTTCCAGTGTACGGGTATATTTATTGATATTGTGTAGTCGTGTGGGAGAGAGCTGTAAAGGTTCTAAAAGCGGTAGTTTTTTTTGGATGGAGCCTTTAGAGATGCCAGTGCCTCAGGGTGAGATGATTGGATCCATGTGGCCAGCAGTTTGGGCTTCAGCAACGGCAGCCTGCCCAGTTGGCCCAGCTTCTACACAGAGGATGTGAGCCCGGTTTGATGGACTGCTGTTCTGGACCCCGAAATGTTTAACTGGTCACTATGATGAAAACTAAGACGACTGCACCCAGACAGAGGTTACATGCTGATCCCCTTGTTACTGACATTTTGTATCTTGTTGTATATTATGTGGATTGCCTCACAAAAAAATGTACAAGCAGCTCTCAGCCAAACCCGAGAGAAATTACTTTGCTCATGTCAACAACAGCTACAGATGTGGATAAGAGCCAGCCCCTCGCCTCCTGTTGAGCTTTCATCCATTATGTTTGCAGTACACTACAGTAGGAGAGGAATGTGAGACAATTTTGATTTGCACTGACTGAAATGGGTTGTTTTGTAACTTGTAATTTGGTATGAGTGGTTTCTGAAATTACACTCCAACAACACCGATGTTGCTAAATACAAATATGTTGGAAATGAGAAATACGAGAAACAGAGCAAATAAAAAAAACAACTTATTGGAGAAACAGAAATTTCATGACATTTTCCATCATTGCTTTAAATACCTTTAAACAGCCACTCAATGACTTTGTGGTTGCTATTTTGGAGAACTAAGCATCTGACAGTAAAAGCTATGGGTGGGTTTTGGTTTGACTCTAATCAACGTTCTCTCCAAAAAAACATCACAAATAATTAGCAGCGCTCACTCGCCTGAACAAAATTTGGCATTTTAAATTTCTTACCATTACAAAAGAGGGCTTTCAAATATTTCTACAACAAAAGTTCCACTTCAGCTCTACAGCAGTAGAAAGCAGAATTTTATTTCATGCGGATGCAAGTATTGATGCGCAGGGAAAACATGGCTTAATGGAAAAACCTTCAATGAAAAGCAGTACACTGCAGCATTTTCTGTAGCTCTTCACCACATATGCACCTATTTTTGATTTTGATTTGTTCTTCTGCACAGAAACTTATCCTCTAGATTTCTTGGCTGCCCTTGAGCAACCAGAAGCTTCTGCTCCCTCCAACTGGTTTATCTAAAGGATTACAATGTAGACACAGGCTAAGCCAGTGATTCTTTATTACTCTGCTCCTTTGTTACCTTGGCAGGTTGTCTGATTTTTGATCGTGGATGATGATCCAGAAGCCATCTTCTGTGTTCTGGTTTAGGTCAAAGTTTTCTTGTCCAGGGTTTTACTGTACATGGTGGTCTGTTCGATGGGAAATCAGTTCACCCTTTGCTTCTGCGTACACCTTGTACCTTAATAGAAAACCAGTCTAAAAGCATAGTGCTCCCTCTCCATGTTTAGCTGTTGATGTTCTTTGGGTGATATTTTCCTTTCCAGCATTTTGGGTTGATCAAAGAGAACTTAATTTTGATCTCATCTGAGAACAATACTGTCCCTAAACCTGTTTTGAATCACATTTAGTTCAGGGGTCTGAAACTCTAATCCAGTGTTCAACTTTTAATTGTGTTCCTGGACAATCTCAACTGACTGAAAGGACAGAATTTCATCCTTGTCATGCATTAAGATGTTCTCTGAGATGGGTTGTTACTTTACATTTCATGCTTCCTATTCTTATGATCACCCTCAACCTTATTGGGCAATATCTTGCAAGAGGCTCCAGATGGAGCACCGTTGTCACTAAGTTTCTTGCTGATGGTCTCGGAGCCCATTCTAACTTGGTGCAGATCTACAATCCTGTCCCATATATGTCCTCTCATATATTTGTGCTCTTGTCTATCGTTGCTGAAAGGTTGGAACAGAAGAAATGTGTGTATCATACACTAACAATCTGGAATCACGAGTGTGATAATTGATTAACTGATTCGACTACATAAGACACAGACACAATCATTCTGTGGGAACCCAAATCGTTGCATGTTGGTTTATTATCAAATACTTTCACCCCATGAGACATTTTTTTAAATTTTATTTTCCTTTGTATTTCATTCCCTAGATTTTTGGGGAGAATATCTGTCATTGTTACAATGAAGCTAAAATTGTGTTGTTTGTAGGTTGACAAGCATGCCTGACTAGAGATTTCTTCTGCTTATAGAAGCTATTCATCAGCTTTGTAAAACAGGCTTTGAGGCTGGATATTGTGTGAAATTTAAAAATGCAGGGGCACTAACAGAAAAAAATCATAAGTAATTTAACTGCAAAGTAATATTAAAAGGGGGTATTGTACAAACCTTTTTACTTTATATCATGCTGTGCTGTTATTCTCTCATCAAAAACATACTTGGAGGGTTTCTTTGACTCTTTCATGAATGTTTGAAAAATTCTTTCAAACATCTTAAGGATGTTAAGATGCTTGACATGTTAACATCAAACATCTTATGACGATATAATGCGTCCTTATTAACCCAAAGATCTGGCTTAGCCCTTTCATGCATGAATTATGATCCTTTGTGTCAGAATTTTTTTTCCATTTTTTAAACATTTTTTCTTAAGGCATAAAAAAAGGTAGGAACATATTTTTGTAAAAATATATTTTTTTTATTTTCTTTTTTTTATGTGATCAATTGTAATTTTCTCCAAATACAAAGTTGTTATTTGAAAAATACATCAGTAGTATTGTTCCTTAGGGGTTATCTGATGTCACAATATTTTTTTTACTTGCAAGAGTCGTCTACAGTAGAAGGAGGACCGGGTCGGTTCTCATGCTTTTTTGTCTGTCGGCCATATTGTATTTAACAAAAATAATTTCTTGCATTTGCAGCTGATGTCCAGTAGTTGATGGTATATTTTATGATGCATTAGTGTCCACTTCAGTGGTCTGTGTGCATTTATAACATAAAAATCCACAGGAAGCACAAGAAAATGGCTTTTAGATAGCTGTCCACTGTAGTGACCACTATGCATGAAAGGGTTAGTGTCAGTCCCCATATATCACCCCACCTCTGAAAAAGCCTAACATTTCTAAAGCTAGTACTAATACCAAAATCATATCATGACATCATAAACCATCATACTAAGAATGAAAGACTACAGTACAAATGCGGTCTTCCCTTGAGTTCAGTATTGAAAGGAATTAGTAACCTGTTGATTAAACTTGACTGGCGAAGTAAGTCTGTGAAGGTCAATAATTTAAATAACATACAATGTAGTTTCTGCAGACTTGTGAAAATGTCTAAAACATCTGTTATTTTTATCGATGAGTGGTAACACCATGGGGAAATACGATAAAAACAATTTTAGAAAATCACAGTAGTGCACTTTAAAGCAGCAGTGAATTCTGGTGCTGAATAGCAGAACATTACTGTTATTCTACAATAACTGTATTGTAAGTGTAACAAGCTTTTCAAAAGGTACATCAGAAACAGATCTTCATGCCAGAGTCCATTCACCGAACATCATTTACTCTTGATTTCAATATAAAGTGATGTAAGTGACATTGTCAGATTTGTAGGACAATGTTCTCTGCATTTTTTGAGGTTTTGGCCGATGTTCCCTTTGCCTTTCCCATGGTTTTCCCACAGACCCTTCCACATTTCTCCCCCACTCAGTTTAAAAGGGTGGCAGAGGTTTCCTTCTGTTTTTCATACCAAGGGCCAATTCAAGATTTCCACAGGAGACGGTGGTCATGGTTTGGCTTCAAAGGAGAAGCTACCCAGGTGTCTACAAAAAGAAAAAAAAAATATTCTTAGTCAGGTCCATTAGTCCACAAAAAATCCAATTTCACCATTAATCAGCTTGTTGAATATCAGTAAGTGACATAGAGCTGTACCTTTGCACCCAATAGCCTCTTGATTATAGGAACATAAAAACAAAGATAGTCTTCAACCAGTTTCAAGTTTAAAGCTTCTCAGGAAAATGCCCTAAACTTTAATATTGATTTTTAAATAGTTAACACCAAGTAAAAACCAAGTAAATATAGACATACATGTTTAGTTCCTTTAAAAAGCATTGCAGGAATCTAAAACATTTACATGCTCACTATTAAATAAAGATATTGATATTGTTAGTAAAAACAACATAATGTATTCGGATCGGGTGTTTAATAGGTATTAAGCTTACCAGTTATATTGTTTAATGAAAGCTGGATAACTCAAATTTAGAGAAACAAGTAGCGTTCAGGGCACCTGTTTACCAAGAGGTGGGAAGACAGTTAATAGTTACTTTGTTACTGGGATGGCCTGGAGAAACTGACCTAAGTGGAAGATAATGTGTAGCTGTTTCCTACAAAGTAAAACGTTGAAGAAAAAATGTAATGATTAGCTAAGGTTTTTGTGCCAAATGTCTAGAAATGCCCATACCTGGACAATTTATGTAAGGGATGTAAGTTTACTTACTATGCAAATTAAGAGTTAAACTCTTTTGATGAAGTAAGTTTCAAATGCAAAACAAGCAAATTTGATCAAACAGAAAAAGCAGTTTGAACTTTGGAGGATCTGCTAGCAGGATTCTTATGAAGAGGAGTCAGAGTTGAATCTCTAATAAGTTGTGAAGAGCATACACAGGTGCTGATTAGCAACCCTTTGGGGAGTTAAACTAAAACCAAGAAGCGAAAGCGATGGTTTGACAAGTAGAAATTCTTCTGAAGTACAGTTGGTTCCTTTGAAATAATCTCCCAGGAGAGTTATTTAATATGCTCAATAAAAGGCTTTGATTGCACCTGCGTAAAGCTTTTGGAAAAGCTCCCGTGGGTGTTGTCCCCAAACAATGTGCAAATGATGTGTTGTATAATAATCGGGGGGCACACTGTATCGAAAGAAGCATTTGATCATAAAGCAGGATGAGCCAAATGAACTTCTTCCAGTGATCGTCAATGCTTTGATGGCTGATTAAAATGTTCTGGTTGCAATTATGAAAATAAGTATCCAGACAGTAACAGATCTTAAAAGCCACATCTACTCTCAGTCAATCTGTACAGTTCCTATCAATAACATTTACCATTTTGGACAGTAGCAGGAAAATTTTGAGGCTGGTTGTGAGGCTAGAAGTTAATATTAAAGTTAGATTAGACTGATGGTGACCATAAAACCCATAGTCGGAAAGATTAGCATTTAATCTACATTTGTTTTCAACCAATTTATCAGAAAATTACTCTCAGGTTTGAAATGCCTTCATATTTTCCTACTACAATTCATAAACAATACAAAGAAGAAGAAATCTGGAGGATTTTCAATAAAACCCAAGCTTGGCACCTGTACTATCCACTTCCTCCCATGGCTCTGCATCAAAAAACACCATCTATCAAATGTAACAAGAGTTACATCCACAAATGCAGTTAAACAGAGTACTGGCCAAAATACAAGGTTCATGTTCATCAGGCAGAGGAGACTTCTCAGGACTGCGAGGCGTCTGCGATGGACCATTGAGAAGAGGAAACATGCACTGTCTGGGAGAAATGAATACCTTGTGCTACAGACCAAAACAGAAAAGGAACATCCAGGCTGTCATCAGCCAACTGTCCGAAATCCAGGGTCTGTAAAATCAAGCTGTCAAGTTTGAACATGAGTCTTGGGTTCCTGCTGCTTTAAGTGAAGCAGAAGTCAAAGTGAACAGGATTGCTTTTTTTTTCTCTACACTTTTATTACACCTATTTGTACTTTATTGCCCAATCTTGTTTTTTTTTTTTTTTTTACTTCAAAATCCAAACGTTATTACATAGTAAATTCACCAGAAAAATAACATTCAGGCTACTCATATTGTGCTAAAAGCCATCAAAAGAATTATTTTCTTTAAGTCAACAAAGAAATAGAAGTTTCTTGTCTCATATTTAAAGGCAACTTGATCATGCAGTTGGGAAGATGGTCATCTGATCTTGGCATCTCTGAGGAAACATGAAGGAAAGACAGAGATTTGGGAAACTAAGCCATTTAGAAATTAGAAAGTCAGCAAAGCTGTTTTCTGACATCTTGGTGAGGTTTGTACTCTAGTAAGAAGATGGACACCTGTATTTTGCACAAGTTGAAGACTGAGTCAAGTGTGACTGAGTCAAACAAAATGACTGGCAACATTTGTGCTAACTGTTATTCTTTTCTCTTTTTTTGAGTCTATGTATGAAACTTCAAACAAAAATGTTGTGAGCTGGTATTTAGAAATGTATTTTAGTATTTTTGGAAATAACCTTCCTAAGGGAGGGCCAGTACATGTGAGGTTTCAGTGTGCTGCATTGAAATTGGTGGTGTTGGAAAATGCTAAGAGTTTTTTTTTTTTTGTTTGTCAAACAACATACCCTGACTAAGTAAGTAGGTATTTCCTTATTTTCTTATGACAGGGGTCTCCAAAGCACGGCCTGCAAGCTATCTGTGGCCCTCCAAATAATTGTGTACAAGAATGGTTCAAGGACCAGTTTTCTTTTTAAACATTTTTTAGGGAGGGGCGTGCCGTGGTGGCGTAGGGGTTAGCGCGACACATATTTGGAGGCCTTGAGTCCTCGATGCGGCCGTCGCGGGTTCGACTCCCGGACCCGGCGACATTTGCCGCATGTCTTCCCTCCTCTCCTTCCCCATTCCTGTGAGCCTACTTTCGTAAAAGGGACACTAGAGCCCACAAAAGACCCCCTGGAGCGGTAAGAAAACCCCATTTTTTAGGGCGAGATTGTTAAATACAACACAAAGTGTGTCTCTTTTAATAACCATGTTTCTGCTTTCATTTTAATTAGAACGCCAAACATCTCCTTAACACAACACCCAATGCTTAAATACAGCAAGCGTTACCAATGTCCCATTCTTGTTGCTAAATATAGATTGTGGTGTATTAAAAAAAATGTAGCCCAAAATCAAAATAATTGGACCCACACAATTTTGAAAATCAGTCTTGGATCAGAAAAAATGTCCCTGCTTTGTTTGTTCCATTAAAATTGTGCATGTTGAGCAGAAAAAGATTATCACAAAATTATTTTTTATGTAAAAAAAGAAAAATTGTTTTTTTGTGGCCCACAAGTGTTCTGAACTTGACAATTTGGACACCACTTTCTTACAAAGATCAATGAACATCTGAAATACCTGCATATCGGTATTTAGGCTACTTATTTAGTGTGTGTGCAGGAGTGTACGTTTGTGTGTATGTGTACGTCTTTGCAGCAGAAATCCACAGGTTTGCAGTAACAGTCTGTTTACTGTCTTACTGTTTCATAGCCAGTTTCCATGCACAAAAGCTTACTCTTCACTCCATGTTGAGGAAAAAACACTGGAAACTCTTTTGGCTTTATTTTTTATTTTGTGGAATGCCCCGACATCAGTATAAATGTAAATTGTTCAATATACTTCAACATGTTGGCTCTGTTAATCCAGCCCAGGGAAACCGCGATCGGAAACGTTGTTTTTTTACAATAACACATTTCATCTTTACAAGGGTTGCTGCTGCTCTTTTATATAGCTAGTCAAGTACGAAGGAGCAGGACCACCTCATGGAAAGCACTTGTGTTTAAGCTGCATTTAAAATCCGCTTGTTTAAACGTGAACACTTTCATTTATGCACTGATGAACCACTGAGTTGTGCTGCAGGTTCATAATCTCACGTTGAAGAGGGTGGAAGATCCCAGGCAGATTGTGTTGATATCACATGCACTTCTATATATATGCAGAAAGCTAGAGATAGTTAGCTAAGCATAAAAATAATTTGCAGTGGCAGAGAACAGGCAGAAACCTGGCTATGAATGTGTTCTCCCCTGAGCAGTGTGTTGGAAACAGGCGGAGAGAAACTTCTAACCTACCTCTGCATTTCACTTTTAAACTTTGTAAATGTGTGCCAGGGCATTTCAAGCCTGTCTGTATCTATAAACCTGCAATTCTGGGTCACTGGTCTGTTGATTCTAAGGAGCATCATCCAATGAAATAAATTATACTAATACCAATGTATGGAATACTGTTAGCTAGATTAGTGTTTATTTAGGAAAAGTACATAACTGGAAAAGTACATCTGTATTAATCCCACTTTTTATATCTTTTATTTCTTTACCTATTCAAATAAAGATGGAACAGTAACTTTTCATTGCTGAGTGGTTGGTTGAGAGGTTTCTGGTACATCGCTGTCTAAAGAAATGAGAAGAGAAAAGTCAAAGTCAGCATTTTTCTCCCCCCAAACGTCCAACCTCAGAGCGAGGAAAGAGCCCGTGCGGGCTTCACCTTTCCGCTTGACTGCTAAAGTTACTGTTTTTAAGCACACATCCATATGGATGCCTTGCTCATTGTCAAATTGTATCTTTCGACCCAGAGTGTTTGCAGAGGCCAGCCTGGAGCTGCTGTTGTCTGACTGACAAGCTGGATGCAAAGCTGCTTACTACAAGAAAAAATAGAAGAAAACTAAAAAAAAAAAAAGCTTTGTGCAGAAAGGAGGCTGTATTCGTCCTGTACATGCTGCATTTTAATTCGTGCTTGCCAGTATTTCGTTAGTGATTGTTGGATTTAATCCTCTAAGTAAACATTGACTTGATTTGGGTCTGTTTTATGTTTTAATTGTATGTTTTTACAAGTCCTGCTGTCTACAGAACGCAAGGTACTGCTTGCCAGTCGGTGACACAGGATTTTAATCAAATCCTTAAAAACGATGTCTGAAAGTACACATGGCTGATTTCAGCTAAACTCTGTCTCTGTTTATCATTAAAAAGACATGGAGACCCCATTGCTCTGGCCTTTAGAGATAATGCGTTACAGCGCCTTACTGGAGTATTCCAACCTTTTCAACTTTTTTTATGCATTTTATGACCACAAACATTGAAGTATTTTATTGTGATTATATGTGATAGAACAACATGGAGTGGTGTGTAATTATGAAGTGTAAATGATACATGGTTTTTCTCTCTTTTCCCCCCCTTTTTGACAAATAAAAGTTAAAGGTTATGTGTAGCAGTTATCAACCAGCTTTGTCCAACTAAATAATTCAATTTTGACTCATTCTTCTTTTGCAAAATGGCTCAGTTTAAGTGAGACTGGAAAAAGACTCCCTGGATGTCATATTTCAAGTCTTGCCACAGACTCCTAATTAGATTTAAGTCTGGACTTTGACCGGCCATTCTAACCAATGACTATGCTTTGATCTAAACCATCCCATTGTAGTCCGGCTGTAAGATTAGGGTTGTTGTCCTGCTGGAAGGCGAACCAGTTGCCCATTCTTAATTATTTTGCAGTTCTCTTCCTGGATTGTTCTGAACTTTACTCTATTCCTCTTCCAATTAACTCTGACCAGCATCCCTGTTCCTGCTGAAAAGAAACATTTCTACATTATGAGTTTGCTACCACAATGTTTTACGGTGCAGATGGTGTGCTCAGATTAATATGCAACTAATCTGCTTCACATAGCATTTTGTAAATAAGCCGAAAAGTTTAATTTGGATCTCATCTGGCCAGAGTACATTTTCCCACATGTTTACTGGGTCTCCTACGTGGATTAAGGGACACAGCAATCAACAACCAGGGATTCTTATTATTTGTGTTCAACAACACTTTCTTTTCACTCCTCTATTAGGGCCATATTTATGGAGTTCAACTAATAGTTGTTGCTCTTCAACATGAGCCGCAGATTTCTGCAGAACTACAGTGGTCCGCTTCTCTACTTCCCCGATTAATTCTCTCCATGGCTATTACTTTAGGTCAGGGGTCTCAAACTCCAGTCCTCGAGGGCCGCAGTCCTGCAACTTTTAGATGTGCCTCTGCTGCACCACACCTGAACAGAATAATTAGGTTATTAAGGCTCTGGAAAACTGATCTACACAAGGAGGAGGTCATTAAGTCATTTCATTCCAGTGTTTTGTACCTGTGGCACATCTAAAAACTGCAGGACTGCGGCCCTCGAGGCCTGGAGTTTGAGACCCCTGCTAGGTGGTCAGTCTTGTCTTGATAGGCCGTGCTCTTTACTTCTTCAGATGATGTTTTAATGAGAGCTTATGGGATGTTCAAAGCTTCAAATATTGTTTTAAAGCTCAACCCTGCATTGAGCTTATCCACATTTTTATTCCTGGCCTGCATACCGTGTTCTCTGGTCTTCATGATGCTGTTTGTTCTTTAATGTTCTTTAACAAACATCTGACGCCTTCATAGAGCAGCTGCATTTACACAGATTAAATTACGCACAGATGGACCCTATTTGTACTGATTAGATGGTTTCTGATAGCAATTATTTGCGTTAGGTTTTATTCACAGCTATCAGAATTAAAGGGTTCTGAATTTAAATGCCCACTTTTCTTTTTAGTTCTTTCCTGTCTATAAAACACTTTGAAAACCATTTTTCATTTTGGATTCATTAATGAAATTTATTGGCTTGTGTGGATGTAACATGACAAATTGAAACGTTTTTTTTTTATAACTTTGGCATAAGATTAGATTTCTCACATTTTGCTACATTCCAAGGCTTCTCAGTTATGATGTTTTTGGAATACTAAAAGTAAAATTTGTAATGAGCGCTCTTTGCTTTCTAATTTGGTAAAATAACTTAAATAGTTATTTTCTGTCTCCTTTTAGGGTCTTCCAGGTCCACAGGGAGAAAAGGTGAGTAATCATACATGCTTCTGTTGATATGTTACCTATTTATTTTATGTAAGATGCAGTTTGATTATTCTAAGAATCCATGGTTTTACTCATAATAGAGTGGTTTGTCAATACTTGTTCTGTTGCTGAAAACAGGTGACTTCCTCTAAATAGAAACTATCGTCAGTGTTAGTGCTTTAAGATCGATACCCTGATTTTGTCTGAGACTCTTATTTTGAAGTATTAAAGAAAGTTGTTAAGTTGTTATCCTCTCATTTTGATGTGGTTTCTTATTGAAGATTTTGTGAGGTTCGCTTATAAAACTCAGTTACATTAGCATTGCTGAAGTTACTATTTTTAAATTGCTTATCTGACAGAATTAAATCAGTGACAAAAAATGTATGATCTGTAAACCTTGAAAACAGGTTTACAGATCCTGGCTAACAATGGCTAACCCAGTGGTTCCAAAGTGTGGGGCGCACCCCCTAGGAGGGGGCGCAGTGCTACTTCAGGGGGGCGAGAAGCAGTATGGATGAAAAAAAAAGTTACACAAAAGTGTTTCAATGTAAAGATGGTTTGTAGTGTGTTTTGTTGCAACTTGAAGTGTGAAATAAACTTCAGTGGAGTTTGAAAACAAAATATGTGTATAGGTTTATGTCTACTTGAACGATGTTTGTCCATAGAAGGGCCCAGAAAATCTTTGGGAACCACTGGGCTAACCATTAGCAACAAGTAATGCAAAACTTGGCGTCTGCTTCCTATCAGAACTAAACCAAAAGGCTATTTTGCTGCTTTTCAATCAGTCTGAACAGTATTTCAGAATATCTAGTAAAAAATTCAACATATTTTGACTGAGAACATTCAAGCTCGGTATTTTTGAAAGAAATCTTTTGAGGTTTAGAAAACATTTATTCCACCCACAAAAACCCAAAAACAGCTCCCTGCTGCTGTGACATTAGGACCACCTTAGATTTAAGGCAGATTAAAGAGTGTCTTAATGGCCATATAATAGAACCGTTTAATAAAAAATTATCATCTTTCTCTGACCTTTCTTTGTTGATCTGCAAGCTGCTTGTAGCTGCAAGTTCATATACATTCACGCTGCTGCCTTTTCCATAATCTACTTGTTTTTCTTAGACTCAACAGTCTTAATGCAACAGTGAAAGCATGGCTTTTATTTTTTTCAAGATCTGTTCATTGCCAATCAAACCAACAAAACTGTATGTATCCAAGCAAAGTTTTATTAAATAGACATAGGTTTTCATGATACTTTTTCTTTTTAAACTGCATAAACTTGATTTACAAGCTTTTTCTTTTCAATGTGGAAAGTGACCTGACCTGAAATAGCCATAACAAACATGTGTAAGGACCTCCAGTATTTAGAGGTTGCAGTTCATTTGGCCACAGAGAGTGTAATTTGGTATCTGCTCCCATTTTATGTGAATTTAAGTCAACCTGACCTTAAGTTTCAATTCTAACATTCCTTTCTCAGGCTCACACATCCATTGCACAGAGTGTTAAAAGCCACAGTCCCATGCAGGCTGAAACCCTAAAATGCCTCACTGTGCAATGCTCCATAAAACAACAATGAAGCGTGCAAAATAACCACACAGCTTCTTCACAACTCTGAAGTTCTGTGGACAACGAGCATGCCTGTGGAATAACACCAAAATTGATCAAATCCCTGAATTTGTTCATTATATCCACTGGGTTTGTGTTTGAATTTAAAGTGAAAACACTCTTGAAGACATCAGTACTGAAACTTAGCAGTATTGAAACTTTGAATTAAAGTGTTTAAAAGTAATTTAATGATAATTTAGTAGTTATAGTTTCTTATAAAATGATTCATATGCTCTGAACTTTTTCACATTTCCTGTTGCTACAAACTTCAGTGTATTTTTGGAGGGACTAAGGAATAAACAGAAACATGAAGACCAAGAAACACAGCAGTCAGGCAAAGGGTAAAGTTGTGGTAAAGTTTTCCAAAAGTCAGGTCTTCCATCTGTAGATATGCAACAAGATAAATCCTCAAAATACTTGTAGTGAAACTAAAGCCACATTTTTCAGATTTTGATTTCTCCTTTTCTTTCATTCACCCAATTACTTATTGCTTTTTACTTGTCTATTGCATCCAATCCTAATAAAATACATAGAAGTTTGTCACATAACAAAATGTGCATAAGTCCAAGGGGCATTGATACTTTTGCAAGAATTGTGCATTATTGAAATAGTTACTCCGATTTTGGGTACGTTTATTGATGATAAACATAAACACTATTTCTTAATGTGTGAAACAACAGGAAATAGTGTGCATAAAGTCAAACGCATTGAGAGCGATAACAGTCGTCATCTCAGCCAATCTGCACTCATTTGGAAACAGATATTTGTTGCGTGTCGTTTCCACTGACCAGCATCATAAATCCACACAGTAATTTCTTTTTTCTTCTTTTTATTAGCACAATGTCCTGATTGTCACTACCAGATTTACACGACTGTCGCACATTTGTTTTGAAAGACCCGTGAAGTGCAGGGTCCTGTTGAATAAACTGGTGTCCACTCTTCTCGTATAAACCACTTCATCTGCAGTTTAATGAAATCCAAAACAACTTTGCTCTCCCTTTCCCACCCAGGATGAACAAAGGGTTTGTCGGCGTGGCCGTTCGCAACTGTTTTCCCACTTAATTTGGTTCTGGCAAAACGGCTCGATGAAAAATGACAATAATTCCAAGAACTGCTATTATTTAAAATTACACATCGACGCTTGTTTTGATGAAGCTTCCCGTCCATGCTTGATAAGTTGCTCGGGTTATTACACTACTGCAGATCAAAACTCAATAAACAAGAAGGTTTGAATATTCTCATTTATCCGATTTTAGACCCGTTATGGTTATAATTCACCTTCCAACATTTACTCTCCCTTTGCTTATTTTAAACAACAGTGTGCTTTTGTTTGGGGTTAACTCTAATGTGATAAAGCCACAGTCTTTGGCATGCGGACTGACTGGAAACCAAATGTTTTAACCTTCAGAGTCGGCCTCCATCCACAGACATACACCCCCAGAAAAGGCAGACGGCCAGAAGATCTCTGGGGCAAATAAATCTGGCATAAATGCGGTTCCCACCCGCCCCCTCTCCAAAACCTCACACCACCACTCTCCTTCTTCTCTCCTTCTCACATACCCAATTCATGTCATTCCATGTTATCATAAGTGATTTTACTTTCAACCACAATGAATAGTTGAGGGTTCCTGTATTATTTCACGTTATCAATATGTTCTGCATTACGCCTGAGTGATTTTGCTGTGAGCCTCGGCTTATTGCTGCATTGCTGTATTTATGCATGTGTTCCTCTATATTTTGCCCTCAGATCCTGAGACAAGTTTTCTTTTTTTTTTCCTTCTCTTTTGTAGGGAGATCAAGGTGACCAGGGACCACGGGTAAGCGGTTTCCTTTGACTTCTTTGTGATTAGTAGATGAATGTGACTGTGTGTGTCTCCCTCCCCTCATCCCCCAGCAGAATTGTGGGCAAAAGGTTTGAAATGCATGAAATTCCTGGGATAGAGTTCTTCCTATGTGGCCAAATACAACAAGCATCCCAGTGCTGCTTGTTTCCACATCGGCAGCGGGTAGGCGGACTTGTGAGAAACTTTGGGAGATTTGCACTTGAGTCCCCCTGCAGCAGTTGAAAAATGCACATTTTTACTTCGTCATTGGATTTAATTTGCAGTTTGTTCCCACCAGCAGAAGAGCTCTGCTCAGTCTCAACAACAACAACCAAAGACCAGTTCTGTCTTCACACTAAGTCGACTTGTGATTAACCTCAGTTCTACATGTGATGTGGCATATTCGCCGCTTTAATCATTTCCAGCTCTATAAGTCTGACATTTCTATAAAAGTGCAGCATCTAAATGATGCTAATGTAAGTGCTTTTCCATGCTTGACGCTCTCCGAAACGAATTAGTCTATCTCCGCTTAGCAGTCAGTGCGGCTTTTCCTTCCCCCCCCCCAATAATGGCTAAAAAATGAGCCGTCCTTCTGAGAAACAGGCTGCACAGGTTTGTTTAAAGTAGACTGCATTAAGAGGGGTCACATGTGCTCATGCATGCGCACACTTTCACTTCCTCTGTCTCTGCTGTTGTTCATCAAGGGCGGATTGTATGCTAGTCAGAGTCACTTTGAACGCCTGTAATTGATTTATAATGGGCCAGAGAGCACACAGAGGTTGGCACAACGCGAAAAGAGAATTCAGCAGCACATTTCGTCTTGTCAGGAGAACTCCAGCCGTCTCTCAGGCAGATCTGATCCCAATTCAGAGCTGGCGCCCACCCAGACGTCAGTAGTTCGCCGAGGAACTTTTGTCGGCTCTCCTCAGGGCGAGTTTCACCCGGTTTTCTTTATGATTTGAGAGTCAATACAAATGACCCTTTCTGTGAAATTCAATTAGTGGTCTCCAAGTGACACATCTAATGTTTCTCATAAGCATCCACCCAATTGTAGCCAACTTTAGGGCTAGTTTTCCCAGAGTGAATTCCCACCGCTACAGTACCTACAACTAAAAGTGTTGTTAGAGCTGCACTGATTAAGGAAGCAATGGTAGAAATGGTTTTAATTTATTGTATCATTTTTACTCTTTTATTTTGGATCATTTTTGACCATCATTTAAGGGTATGCTTGGCATTTCGGGCCATCAATATTGCGTAACTTCGCAGTTTTGGTTGATTCATCCAACACAGGGGCACCCAAAGTCGGTCCTTGATGCCCAGCATCCTGCATGTTTTAGTTCTCTCCCTGCTGGTAGTAACAACCTTTTCAGCATGTCAGTGTTCTTCTTAGGCTTTCTAACAAGCCATCATTTGATCCAGGTGCATTAAACCCGGGAGGGAACTAAAACATGCAGGATGCCGGCTCTCAAGGACCCACTTTGGGCACCACTGATCCAACTTTAGACAGGTCGCCTGGTCATCACATGGAAACATAGGGACACACACACCTACAGGCCATTTACATTGACCAATTAACCTAACAATTACGTTTTTTGATTTGTGGGAGGAAGCCGGAGTACCAGGAGAGAACCCACCAATGTAGGCACCTACATGGGCCTTTCTGCTGCAAGGCAACAGTGCTACCAACAGTGCCACTATTCAGCCCAATTTGTCCCAGTTTGACACATTTTAATGAATATTTACACAATACACCACCACAAAGTAGAAAATTTACAAAAAGTATGTAAATATTTTTCATACATATTTTAAGTTTTGCCAATTATATATACACAAGTTTTGCCCATTTAGAGATGGAAATTTGCTCTTATTCAAGTTGGATGGGGAGTATCTGTGAGAAACGTTTTCTAGTCCCACTTTTTGTTTACATCTTGACTAAATAAAATTATCTAAACTATTTCATTGTAGTTCTCACTTTTTGTTGTTGCCTTACTGGAAGGTGACACTCTAACCATCCACCACTATTTAATCTGGTATCATTGCCAGATTAAATCACTTACAATAAATGATATATTGTAAGTGAAAAAGCATTATTGAGGACAAATGTTTGTAGAGCTAGCAAAGTGCACTTTGTCTTCTAGAATAAATAAACAGAGCATTTTTAAGATACCATTTAAGCGTCTTTCTGTTACTGCAGTGTTGTCCCTTTAATAGGTACAAATTAATGCACAGTGGCATTCAAAGCATTACAGGGCGGAAAGCCGAGTAGGTCATTCCCCAAAAGTATATTATTTACTTTCTCAAAGCAGCATATTGACTTTTTATATTAGATTTGTGAGTAAATGTAGTGGAACAGCGTTTGAAAGATCTTTCTTAATAAATGAAGGCATAGCTGGACAAGAGCTGGCTGACCTTCGTTCTGTCTATCCGGGTGGAAATGAGCCTCATTTCATGGCTCATATTGAGCCAGTGCACGGAGTTGATTAGACCCATATGAAAGAAGATATAAACAACAGAGCATGTCAAGATAATGTCCTCTACGTGTAGCACAGATTACGCTCCTGCCAGGTTGCATCTAAATCAGCCGTCCCTCAGAATACAACAAAAGACAGACTCCTACTTTTACAGCCGAAGAGAGTGTGAGAACTGTCCCACGGCACACTTCCTCTGCTTTCTGCCCACATGTCAGGGTCAGCCATTTGTCTGTCCAGAAATGTCACAGGTCATATCCAAATGTGAGAGGTTAACCAAGCAGCAAATAATGAATTGACCAGTTTTGACAAACAAATACCTCTGCAGCCGCACTTGTGGATGTAATTATCGTGAGTTGCTGGCTGTGTGCATCACACTGTAAGGTGTGTGGTCCTTTTTGATCGTTAGCAGTAACTGCAGCTGTCACGCAAAGGTTGGAGAATTCATGGATTACTTTGGACAAATCTTTCAAAAGCTTACTTTCAAAAATGTAACTTTCTTGTCCTGGAATTGTAGGCTTTGTGAAATATTTTCAAAGAAAGATCCCAACATTGTAAAAAGTATTGAACACATTAATTCTTATGCCAGGAAATATATTTATAATGACATGTCATTTACACCATGTCTTGGTGACAACCCAAACAATCCGTGATTACAAAGAAATCAAAACAAATCTGTGAATGAAAGTCTTCGTAAGAAATACAAATGCAATTCAGAAAGATTGGAAACTTCTGTTGCATTTTTTACAAATAAAATAGTAAGCTGCAGCAGTCTCTAGGCACAGTCACTACACAAGACTCCACTGCTGAAGAAAACACATGCTGGTATGAGTCTGTGCTTCGTTATGTGGTACTGATAGAAATTTACTAAGACGTCCTAGATAAGAAACTGTGGCCAAGACAATTTCAGATATTTCTACAATGAAAAAATAACCCATTAACTTGTTTCAGAGAAAGAAAGTAAAGCAGCTAGAATCATCTGACTTGTATCCAGTTGAAAATCTTTTGGAAAAATCAGATGGCATTGAATAGACCAGAAGCACACCTAAGCAAAACATCAGACTGGTTTCAGTATACAGCTTAATATACTTTATTAAGCTTGGTGAATTCTTATTCCCATGTCATTTCACTTCTTTATACAATACTGATTTCAGAACTAATTTGATAATTTGGTTGTCTGGTTTACTTGATGTAAAAAGAAAACTTGATGTATTTAAGATTTATTTTGTTCCCTGTAATTTCCAGTATTTACAATATTTTTTTTAACAGTACACCCTTGAGTATTTAAACCATTTAAGCACAATATTGCAAAGCTAATTCATATGTAAATATTTAGAAAATGCAACTGCCTGGTATTGCTAGGGTTTTTTGGTGACCATGTCTACTTTCAGGAGATTCTGGCCTGGTCTGGCCTCGTATCTTAGTTTTTGTTTGCTACAGATCAATTCCCTTTGCCACAGGCACATATGCAGCAACAGAGCTCCCCACCTAATAACTAACATCCGTTTTGGGAGTAAAGCAAACAAAAGCAGGCTGTAAATGGTTAGGTTTTTCTGTCACCCACTATGCTATTATCATTCTTACACATGGACATCAGCATTGAAACAGTATGGAGACGGAGCTGAATATAATTTTTTTTCGACATTTCTAACACACACTGGTCAGCGAGGTGGTCAACATCGTGTTGACCTGCCCGCATCTTTCCACCAAAATGTTCTGCATGCATATGGCTCAGAATGATTGGAAAAGCACAATGTGTATCAGCTTGCATATGCCCCGTACTGGATCTCATGCCTGGAGTAAGTGTATTGTCTGTTCCCCCTGACCATAATCCACTGCTTGTTTTTCCCCTTCTTTGTCTTCAAAATGTTTGAGGTCGTAAATAACTTGAGAAATACTTGTGTTTCGATTCCAGTCGCACACAGCAAGGCTATTGTATCCCCTACTCATTTATGCTGCAGGCATGAATCAAAAGAGCTTGCCTTGAAAGCCATATTCCTAATGAGCCATGCTTTTTGAATTATCTTTGGAAAACCAGAGGGATGGCACAAAAGCCATGTTTGGATAAGCCAGATTTTTATCTCGAGCTTGACTACAGATGAAGATTGATCCTTCACAGGACATGTTTATGATCATCTGCCAGTCTTTTAAGAAATACTTTCTTCTGTTTAGTGATGGTGAGTATTTGTGGTGAAGCACAACCTGCAGCATAAAGATCACCAACAGAATATGTAATCATTGCAGAACCAGCATGGTGCACTCTTTGCCGTGCAACTAGAACTTGGCTAAAAGTGTGCTTCAACTTTTGTTGTTCAAATTCAATCAATCATTATTCCGCAGAATAGGCAGTTGTGTTTTTAAAAAACAATACAGTGCAAAAGTTTTGGGTCATCCATCATTTCTTTTTCTATTTTACTTTCAAAGAGCCAGACATGCATGTAATGTAAATTGACTTGAGCAGTATGTTTTTTCATGTTTTCTTAAGGTTTTTCAAAAATGTTCCTTACTTTGACTGCTTTTCCACTCATTTTCAATCTAATAATGGATCATTTCCAAAGAGGAGTGGGGTTTTTTGTTTGTTGAGTGCTTTGTAAGTCATTTTAGACATAAAAAACTCATAAACCTTACAAATTAATTTATCAAAAATGAAGGTGATTTATATATAGTCTTATGCCTCTTCGTTAAGAAAGAATCCTTAGCTCTTTGGCGCCAACTAAAATATCCAGATTCTTCAATTTTGCATATTTAACTTACCACAATAAATTAAAATATCTTCACACCATCAGAAAGACATCCCAAGTCCCCTAAAAAGAAAATCATGTAATTGCTTTTGAAACAAATCCAAGAGCTTGTTACCACGACAGCAAATAAAACGTACTAACAAACTCCAGCACAGTATAAACTTGATGGGCGTTTGGTAAAAACATAAGGAAGGGAACAAAAGGAATACTGTTTGGTTGATGTTAGTTAGCATGACTTTGTGTTTTACCCCAGAGATGAAGGGCAATCTAACACACTATGGAGCACTTATTTCACTGAGATTTAAATGTTTGGTGGACTAAAAATCACAGAGTCTGGATCCAGATCAAAGTTAATATGCAGCTGTAAATCATTGCTTCCTTCCAACACAGAGAAGTCCCAATGTTTTTTCATTTTATTCACTTTTCATGGCTAGATTACATCTGTCATGAAGTTTGTGGAAAACAAAAGAGAACCATTTTACTGAATTCCCAATAAACATCTCAATTTCTTATTTTCTGAAGCGCAATAAGGAACAATACATGGGCTTATCAGTATATAGAAATTTAGACATTTTATAATAATATATTAACATATTCTTTGTCTCTGACTTCAAGTAACCAAGTACTATTCTTGACATTTTTTTCCATATGTTAAAAGTCTGAGTACTTCTTATTTAAAAAAGTTAATTTATATTTCAAAAAGAACCACCCAGCCTTCATGAGTGTGTGGCACCCATATGTGTTTTGTTCAGGCTGGATGGGAAATTGCTTTGGATCCTGTTTAGTTGACGACATACAAACCATAGCAGTAAAGCTGAACCTGTTATGCTGAGTCTTAAGTGGATACTTAGAAAATCAGTTCAAACTGAGGAACAAAACATTTCCTCACACTTTTATTGGACACTCAGAATGTGTTTTTCTTTGTAAAAAAAATAAAATATAAAGGCTCCTGTCCTGCTACCAGACCCAACAGCCCAGGCATATCAGGAACAAAGCAGATTGTTGCTACATTAGAAACTCACAACTACCAGAAAACTCCTCTAGCTCTGTTACAGTTGCTTCATGGCTTTTCATTGATTTTAAAAAGACACCCAGTACTTTGTATTGTCTTCACTGCACCACATTTTCTCTCCTTGATGATCACTGTGTTCCACGTAATGCCTCGGAAACGTCCTAAAATATCGTCCTGACTGAGTCTTTTTGATGCTTGGAAGCCCCTAGCATACCTTGACTGGTTTGCCTTGACATGCCAAAAAATGAAATGTCAGAAAAAGAACAAGAACATCATGTTCATTTGGGTTTCATCAAAGGCACTTTAAATGAAGAACTCCTATGAGTTTGAATGTGGTCTTTAATTGTGAACACAACCACACCCCCAATTTTAAGTGGGTTGCGGCTTTAATACATTATTTTGTCTTTCCTCCTCAAAGATTTCAGTTTGCTTTTCAAGTGAAGTTCGAATATGGTTTTAGGTCATATCAAATATTAATATTATTTAATATTTTATTATAGTTCCACCATGGCACTTTACCATTGTTGTGAAGACTTTTTACGCCTATAATAGTTAGGTAACATAACCCACACACTACCCACATGGGCCCATATGTAAATCAACTCACTCATCATGATATTTGCACATTACTGTGAGAGTTTTCCCCACATTTCACAGTTTGTGGTAGAAGTGTAAGAATACAAGCTGGATTGTTGTCTTCTTCCGCCTTTTACTGTTTTTGTTCATCCAGTGTTTGAGTGTCATGTGTGTGTTGTGCCATGTTCTGCTGTTTGTCCCTTTAGGGATTGCCTGGTCTCCCTACGCTGGCTGCTTTGCACAGCAATCAGATCCTGACTGTCAAGGTTTGTCTGTGGTGGTGCTGCCCAGCTGCTGGGTCCGACCCCCTCTGAAGCACACACTGGCCGCTTTCCTTAAAGCGTGATGATTGAGTATTTACCGGAAAACCCCTGTCAATTGTTTCCTCTCTGTCCTACTGTTGCTAGCAGGCTCTCACTTAACAGATTTCTGCTCCATTTTACATCCCAGATCCTCCACTGAGAGCAAAGGTGGCCTTTTTACAACCTTGTAATATGTAGTTAACTGGAACAGACTCTGTATCCTGAAACCAAGACATGGTTTGGCTCATGTCCATTGACACTGAAATGAATGGAAGGAGCTCCAGAGGGAATACTCAATTATGACCAAAAGTGGCAAAATGTTTTTTTTTATAGCTCATGCTCATGGTTCACCACACAGCCTCCTAACAACCAATTTGGCCTTTATAATTGTTTCATCGATGGCAACGCCAATGGGCGCGAGCAGAATAATGCAAGCATTGACAGACGGAAGGTATGAAATCAACCTCAACCCAGAAGGTTGACCCATGCTGGTTTCAGTGTGTGTAGCTCACAGGGTTTGACTTGGCAGCAGGCACGATAATGATGGCGGTGCTTTCACAGACAAGGAGCGATTCCCATTTTTCCACGGGGCGGGGGCACTGTGAACCCACTTCACACTCCAGAGGTGGTAATTAGGGGCTCCAGCTCCAAAAGGCAACCCCAGACTTCCGAAGCAAGTCACCTCAGTGTTGGAAAAGTGTGGATTCACCTCCATCTGTGAAGGCGCTGTTTGGGGGGGTTTCATGAACATGGGACTCCCTAACAAAATCTGTTTCTCTTTGCATTTGGCTTCTCATCCTCCTCCTCCTCCTGCTGCTTCTTCTTCTGGGACCTTCTCCTTCTTCAACCTTCTCTCACCTCTGAACTCCGACTTCTTGACCTCACACACCTGCTCAGATGGTCTTCCCAAAGATCAATCATGGCTTTCTTTCCGCTGACCAGCAGCTCATAAAGCGTCGGCTGATTAAGGTAGTGGGTGTGTCCTCTCTCTTGTCTCTTTGTCCACTGTGCCAAGTGTCACCAATTCACTTTTTTCTGTCTAGAGCATGCCAGCCTGTAGATTCTGTCATATCCACCCTCATGCTCCCTTCTGTTATTGCAAAAGTTAATAAGAAAATGTCCTAATAGATGCTTGGTAAAGTAAAACGAATTACTGTCTTGGCATTAATAAAAGGAATTTCCCCGCAAGTTAAATTGTTGGATATTTTCTCAGAATTTTTCCTAATTGAGTAAAATTATGGACCACACATTTTCAGTATTTCTCTCTTGATTATTAAAACCCTTCGCTGACAAATGTGACTTTTTTCAGACTGTGCTTAATGCATAGTCCACTTAAGATTGCATGCATCTCAAGTAAGTTATGCAAATTTTAAACCATTACATTAAATCTCCTCATTGTTGTTTTATGCTAGCTCCAAAATGAAATCTTTCCTCCTAATTACGAATGGAGGTAGGCCATAGCCACCCACGAGATCATTACACCATTTCCTTTGTCATCATTTAACTGCAGTTACTTCTGTCTTGGTTGATCCAACAATATCACATAGAACTGATGTGGAAATGTATTCTTTTTGTCATACAGGGAGATCAAGGCCAGGCAGGACCACCCGGGCCTCCAGGCCCACCTGGCCCTCCAGGACCAAGGGGCCCTCCAGGGGACACTGGAAAGGATGGACCCAGAGGTTTGCCAGGTCTACCAGTGAGTATTGGGTTTTGATAAGAAGAGAAGCTTGAGAAACTTGAACTAAATGCAGTTTTGCAACCCTAACTGACCCATTGTTTAATTATTTATGTTGGAGGACAATATTTTCCAAAGACCTTTTCGATGTAAAGGGTGGAGAAATAATGGCAAGACTTTTTTAAGGATGAACTTGTAATTTGAGGACTATAGAAGACTTTCCCCATTAAAGTACTTTTACAAATACA
Source organism: Xiphophorus couchianus (assembly GCF_001444195.1). NCBI lineage: Eukaryota > Metazoa > Chordata > Actinopteri > Cyprinodontiformes > Poeciliidae > Xiphophorus > Xiphophorus couchianus. The sequence goes on along the minus strand of NC_040241.1, from coordinate 16,013,763 downwards.
AAATCCACTGTAAACTGTAGTAATATTTACTCCAACTTATCACTTTTGGTGTCTGTTAATTATCCATGTTGATATCATTGATAAGTCATCTCAATAAGTTAAAAATTTACAACTGTCATAATGGCAAAAATACAAAAACCTTTGGAATGTCTGGTATGATAACTGTTTCCATGACAAATGTGAAAAAAATGGCACTGCATCCTTACATAACAAGGAATGAGTTATGGGTCTTCTTAAAGGAACTGCTAGAATTTGGCCACTGGTCTCTGAGCGTCTACATGGCTCTGTTATTACTGGAATTACATTATGTTACTTCAGCACCATCCATTCTGAATTTCAACACCTGTTGACAATGTATGAAAAGCTTTAAAATACACGTCTTTTTTATTGCAGTATCACAATCTCAGAGTGAAAATATTGAAGAAAAAAAACCCTAAATATACTTATTTAGTGTGAGAAGACAACAGATGTTAATAAATATTCACTATCTGCGCTTGTCCCTTTCTAGTCTGGGGACTGAAATGGCCTTGAAAACATCGATTTTGTGTCTGGTGAACCATTTTTGTGTTGATTTGGCAGATGTTTGTTGTTATTATCCAGTTGTTTTGTGTTTTCTGGCAAAGGTCTCCCAGTATTTTAAAGAGAACAAAGTTCCCAGGACCGTTGGAGCAACTCTCAGCATCACATTTTCTCCACCTTATTTAAGAGTGGACAAGAGAAGCCTTATCACCATTTCATCCCTTTGGTTCTCGCCAGACCCACATGGAGTGTCTGTTAGAAGAAAGGACAATCTTACGCCCAGTTTACACAGAACTGATTTTTATTGAAGCCAAAACATTTTTGTTGTGATACAACTGCTCATTTACATGTCACCAGTGATTGGAGTCTCTGACACTGGCACTTTTGCTCAGACAGATATCAGTAAAAACAAAGTATGCTACCTATATATATATATATATATATATGTATGTTTTAGATGAGCACTAACATCCGAGCGCCACATTGTGTCCTAGCATGACAACTACAGTGGACTCAAGGTGTCCCGGTACTCTCATCTAAGTGATGATGCAGTGCCGTCTAAACATGTAACTTTTCTCCAATCAACAGCCGAAAATACTAGCAGTTTCCAGACAGTGGTCTCGTATAAAAGCCGTCATCAAAGCCGTAGTCTCATCATAGGACTTGGTTCCAATTAAAACTCCAGCAGAGATTAGCAAATTACACATGTTTAAGTTTTTATGGAAACTCTCTTGTGGAATGCTTTTGACACGAGTGGCTGTCATTAAGATAACATCTAAATGAATGGTATCTGACCTCGTCAATATCATTCTTTGCTGCAGCTTTATGACAGTGAGCGTTTGAGATTTTCTTTTTTTACATCTATCTGTGCATGTTGGCAAAATAAGCTTGGGACCTCGTCTAACCTTATTGGTCAAAGTTCAGTCCATTCATCTTTCTCTACATGCTTATCCTTGCAGGGTCAAGGGGGTGCTTGTGCCTGTTTTCGGAGGTCATTGGGCGAGGGCCTAGACACACCCTGGACAGGTCACAAGTCCATCACAGGGCAATATAGAGACACACAGTACAAGCAACCATCGCACACACATAAGGATAACTTAGAGAGATCAGTTAACCTAACAGTCATGGTTTTAGATTGTGGGAGAAGCCAGAGCAACCATAGGGGACCCACGAACAATCTCCATGCAGAAAGACCCAAGGGTACCAGAGTGCAACCCCCGATCAATGTTGTAGTTTAAACTGTTCCAGTTTGATTATTGCTCTGACTGTAGATATGGGCAAGTTGAGGCAAGCAGCTGTAGCTGTTTCCTGACCTATCGAGATGAACACACATCTGCCTTACCTCAATGGAATGTTCTCTTTTCTTTCCCATTTGGAAGAGCGACTATGAGAAATCTGCCTTTCTCTCATTTCATATTTATTCTTTCTAGTGAAATAGAATGCCACGGGTAACAATTTTCTAGAAATTTAGTTAATGTTAAAAGAAGGCAAATGTTAGGCTTGTCAATTAGTCATGTACCAATAATTCGTAAGCAATTATGTCATAATAATTAATATTAAATAAAGGTATTAAAATTCAAGGTTGGATTGTTCTAAAATGTTCAGTGTGAGATTATGTTTCTGCACTACGTGATGGATTTACTCATTATTGAGGCTTCTTGCACATCTTTTTTAAAGCATGGAAGGTAATATATATTATTTTGCAACAGCTTCCAAACTACCAAATTTTTTATGCTTCTTTAAAGTGAATGATGGTCCTGGATAATTGAGTCAACCTTATATCTGTACCTGAACACACACCTTAGTGTCAGAGTGGGAATAGATTAATTGGTAAAGGCAAAGGCCGAAACGGGGTTTCACAGTCACTAAAATGTCTTTGGGTCTACAAAATTTTGTCAACTTTTCTTTGAAAATGCCACACTTTTTCCTCTTGTAGTCGCATCTAATTTGACTTGACCTAGTATTCAGAGGGAAAAATGCCAGTGGAAACCATTTTAACGAAGAGTGGAAGAACTGTTTGGCCTTTTTTTTCCCCCTCAAATATTTATAGATAAAAAATAAATCCCCCTCGGGTAATATTTTATTATTAAAAGGATTTATGTTGGCTCAAATTTTTCTGTTTGCAACATAACATTTTTCATTTCTTCATGCCCACCACTGGCTTTTTGCTAATTTATGTGAACCAGGAGAGAAAAAAGAAACAGAAAAAACCTTGTCAGTTATTTTCAGCCATAAAACCTTCTGCAGGCTCCAGCTGATCTTTATTGTGTTGGCAGGAATCTCAGTAGAAGCTCAAATATATTAAGAATTGTTTATGAGGTTATTTCCAACTTTTTTATGGTGATTGTTTTCAGTTCTTCCTGTAGAAGTTGCTAAACTTGTTAAAGTTTTTTTTCCAAGAAGTTACACTTCTCCTTCTAGGTGTCTGTACTTTTCTTTACTTTTGGCTGTTGTGAATAACTTAGAAGAAAGGCAAGTACTCTGTATATAAAATTGAAATGACATGTTTCTTAGTGATGTACTGAAATCTGAATGAGGTTTGGACCAAAAGCAAAACCCAGAATGAGGTTGTCAGATAGAGACATGGACATGGAATGGGGCAGGTGGTAGAGCAAAACAAAATTCTCCCAGGCAATGTAAATTCTGTTTTGTATAATTCTATTCTGCATATTTAGAATCAGCAGATTGGGTCCATTTGCATTCACAAACCTGTTCAAATGAAATAAAACTTAATTGATGTGTTTCTATATTTTTAAACAAATCCACACTCTTATACTGACTGCCTTTATTTATTTATTTTTTTCTAGGGTGATCCAGGCCAGCCAGGAGAAATTGGACTCATGGTGAGAAATTATTTTACCTTCAAAATTGAAATTTTTTTCATACGATTGGTGCAGCACCCTATCTTGGTTAGCTTAGGAAAGGAGCATCAGCAATTGGTTTGAAATGTTGTATCTACTGTGGCAGTGTTATAATTGGCCATTCCAGCTCATCCAGGAAGGACTCATGATGAAGAAGCTCTTCAGCTTTAAGCTCATAATGCAACAGTCCCATCAATTGTTGCATTAACTTTACCAGTGAGGATGAGGAAGCCACGTATTTATTTCAATATCATATCAAGAGCTGCACAAGACTTTCATCATGGCGTATTTCAATGGATACGCCATGACAACCAATTTGAGGACATGTTAAGGTTTAGGTATTATAATACAGCAACATTTGATGTGTTGAATACTCATGTGTTCTGAAAAATATGATTTTAACATGAGGATGACACTCAACATCTTTGCTTGTAATTCAAGCACGGAGTGTATTTTTGGTATTCTCATAGTGGCATCACATGGGTTTGATGTCGATTTTGATTGCAATTTTTTTATGCAGGGACTTACTGTTAAGGATACATTTTATGATAACTGATAAAACACTTTTTCTCACAAACCCAAACATATAGGACAGGCCACTAGCCGGCGGACAGCAGGTGGACGCAGCTTGCAGCTAATAAAGCTTTTGATTAAAGTCTCCTCTTAAAAGCTACACTGAAAAGGTCAAAGCAAGCTCTGGAAAAAAAAAATCAAAGGAGACCAATTGACTAAAATCACATGCTGCTGTCGGATATTTACAGAAGCAGAAGCAGAAACAGGAAACGATCAAGGAAAAAGAACCTTTTTATCTAGAAACCCATTACCAATGACCTTTCGGTACACTCGACAATGACTCTTCAATGTTTTTTTTGTTCCCAAATGTTTTGTTCCCATCGCCGCTCATACAGTAGCTGTGAAGGTAGCTAAGTTTTTGTGACTCATGAGAGTAAAACGGCAAAGTGGAGGGTCCCAGGTGTTCTTCCATAAGCCTGAAGTGCTTTTACAGCTGTTTATGACAGCAACAGCTGGAGTTCCTCTCCAAAATGTCCTCTCGTAGAGCTCTACGTAGAAGTAATCACTTCTCGCTGTGACTCTTTAAATACAGTACAGCATTTCATGAGTAAATACGCTGCATGACACTGATATACTTTTAACAAGAGATAAAGTCATCATCTGGAAACAAGCCCCTTGATCTAAATCAGCAGGAGATCAGCACAAACCAGCTGTTGTTGGGGGCAGGGGAAATAGATGCAACAATACATTTACGATGTCAGAAGGTCTGTTTTTTTGTTGTTGTTTTTTTTAAGCCAAATGCTGATTGCTTGCTACTATGTTAGGCCTATTAGTAAAGATGGGATTTTGGATTGGTAGTCATATTCCTGTTGTAGGTTGTGTGTTTTGACTCAAGAGAGAACAAATTGAGAACAAGAGAGTTAACTTGTCACTCAGGAACAAACCTTGCATCCATCCTTAAATCTGAGGAATTATATGTTCTCAAGCATTTGGAGCTGAGGATTAAAAAGATCCTCTCCCATTCCTCTCAAGGTTCGAGATTCCATAAACATTTTGCCCCCCCCTCCCCCCTCCCTGCAGTGTTCCAGGAGCAAGACACTTAATTTGACATGGCAAACCATTTTTAATGTAGATGCCCTTGTTAAAGAGGCAAAAGTAGAATCCAGAGTTTTCCAGCAGCCTTTTACAACATGTGGTGCTGGTTAGGGGGATTAAACTCTTGTGGTGCAACAAGAAGAAGGAGAAAGTGGAGAAGGAGGAAGAGGAGGAGGGGAGGTGGCAAGACGACAAAGGAGAAAAAGAAATATTTTTAGAACTCAAAGGTTGGAATTGATCAGTGCCACAAACCTTTTCTGGAGTAAATTAAAAAAGGTGTTCTGCTCTCTGTGAAGGTGGCTTTCACCTTCATACTTCATACTTTGCACAAAGTATTTATTTGGATCGTGACTTTGCTTGGAAAAGATTAAATGAGACTCTAGAGACTCCATCCGTAACTGGAAAAAAGCCCCCCCAAATTCATTGTGGTGTTATTTCCAGTTTAATTCCCCTTTTCATCCTGTATCTTTCCAAAGTCTACCCACATTGCTCAAGTAACTTTTCCGATATGCCTTTTTTTAAGTAAGGACACACTCATTATTTGTTCATGTCTTTAACTACTTTTTTATTTAATGTTCATCCACAGCAAGAGCAGAGATGTTTTGGAATTGCTTGGAAACAAACCAGTGCATCTGGCAAATATTCAGTCAACCACTTTCGGATGTTTGCACAGCACAGCCATGTTTAAACTATTCATCTGTGTTTTTATTAACTTGAACCTACAAAAGCACAATATTAGTTTTTGAAGCAGATTGCTCTGCGTTTATTGAAACTACAACAACGTATTTAAAAAAGCATTAAAGTAGCTGATTTTATTGTAAGTTATTCCCATGTTTAAAAACAAAACAAAGTAATTTGCATGTCTTTTAAATTTAAACCTGTGGCTTGAAAGGTACACACATACATATCATCAGGTCATAATTAGTTACAAATGCAAAATTTGTTGAAATAAACTTCCGCTGGGTGTAATTTACCACAGTCACTACCAAAATGTGTCTTGAGATGGAAGTGTGAGTTATAGACTATTGAATATCCTGAAATGATGTCTAAAAAATGAGTTGAAACTGCCATTTCACGCTTGTTAGAATTTTAAATGGCCTATTAGCACCATTTGTTTTTTTCCACCCATTCGGACCACAACTTCCTGTCCGTGTTATTTTATTAATTTGAAGCTGAAAACTTTAGGAACCACCAATTTAACATCTTGGACTAACCAAAATATACAGAGTGACCGGCCTTGCAGCCCTTGGAGAAATCGCAGTCTACTGCGTTAACATAACATTGTACCCAGGACTGTCATCGCATCATCAAGCTCTGCAACCTGGAGTCTAATGAAACTTCAGATTTCAAATCTTTACCGCAGATTAGGTTGTTTTTTCTTAAAACAGCAATCTATTACACAATCAGGTCATTACTTAAACTTTCAGTGTAGGTTCACCAATTAGACTATATGATTATTTTAGTCGTACCAGTATGACGAGTGTTACTGAAAAGCCTGAGAAAATAAACGCCTTGCAGACAGTAGAAGTAATAAAAAACACAGGTTTTATGTTTCTGTTTTAATATGTCACAGTAGTATATAATCTCAAATTCATGACCATTTTCTTAGTTACACTCATTGTGATTGATTAAGGCAGAAGACAGCTTTCTCAAGTACAAACAAAGCATCAAAATTGGTAGGAAATGGGATTTAAGTAGCATAAAATATGGCATGCTTGTTGGTACTAATCAGGTTAGTATAAGTATGTTACAAACTGCTGATCTGCTTTGTATTTGTACTCACATTAACTGTCTAGTTTACTTAGAATGAACAGGGAAAGATAATATATCCAGTGTTCAATGAATGAATGAAAATGTCCAACAATCATATAAGAACAAACAGACCAGACAGGTTTGGGATGACAAACATCCAAACTACCTTTTAAAACCAAAATATGCAGAACACCAAATCTGAACTCACACTAACCTTGAAGCAGATGAGATACAGCAGCAGAATATCATACCTGGTGTCATTCCCTTCTGCTAGGAAGGATCAGATTCACACATTCTCACCAATGTTGGTCAACGACAGATTGTAAAAAATATTGCCTGGTCTAGCCTGTCTCAATTTTAGGTGGTAGAATCAGAATTTGGCAGTAACAACTTAAAAGCATCAGTCCTGCCTTTTCTCAGTCAATTAAGTAGTTTTTGTTGGTGGAGTAGTTTGGTGGAGGTTTTCTTGGCAGACTTTAGGATTTGTGGAATTAAGCCCGTTTGTACCAACTGAGCACTATTTAAACCACAATTTAACTGAGTACTATGGCTAACCCTCATGCCCATCTTTTGATGGCTATTTCTAGCAGGATAACTCACCATTTTATTTCACTTAAATAATCTCAAACCGCTGTCTTAGACATGTTAATGAGCTTACTGTACCCACTCTCACCAGATCTCAATTCAGTAAAGCACCTGGGAATGTGGTTGAACATTTTTACATCAAAGATGTGTAGCCAAAAAATCTGATGCAGCTCCAGGAAGATGATGTCACAGTTGACCAAAATCTTCAAGAAATGTTTCAGACACCTTGCTGAATCTAACCTACAAAAAATTAGAATACAAAAAACAGGTCTAATTTAGTACTAACAAGGTGTAAAAAAATCTAAGTTAATCTCAAAAGCACATTAAGACCGACTGAGTCATCCATGCTTTCAATAGGACCTTTGAGGTGCCCGTATAAGATCAGCCCAAATTTGTTTTCTAGTGCTGCTGGAGTTGAGTGCGGGAAATGACCTGGTGACTTCCTTATTGTTGGTCAATTCCAAACCCATGAATGGACATTCAGTGATTTGTATGTGTGCTCAGATACTCAACTACAATAACCATCCTGTTGTATGTTTTCTGATTGTCCAACGTTGACGCTAAGGTGTAAAATGTGGGGTATACACAATGGTAAAGTATTCTGTCATACAAAGTTTCATTTACCTTAGATTACTGCCACTACTTATCAATGTTTGAGCTTTAGTTTGATTTGAAAAGAGTCCGGACTTCCTTGAGGGCACTTGACTTTCTGAAAAAAGTCTTTCCTGCTTCTAATTTTTGAGTGCTCTCAGATGTTGCCAAGTTAATTAGCTCTGAGGCAAGTGGCACATGCTCTCACATTCCTATTGGGTCATAAAGATGTTTACCAAACCCTTCTGAGGTTAGCAAACAAAGGCATTTAAAAGCAAGTATGAGGAAAACCTTTTTTTTTCTTGGCTGATAGAGTAGTGAAAGTTCTTTACTGAGGTTTTTGTTATAGGTGTAGATGGAATGCACAATAAAAGACCTGCCACTGAGCAGCCCTTGCTTGTGTATGTGAGAACTTGCTGCTAGCAAGACTTTAAAGGGCAAATGTTGGGGAAAATGAAAATGGGATACCTTGAGCTATGTGATGAACGCTTTGCTTCATCAACAAAAACTTAACAAGAAGTGATCCAACAAGCAGCTCCTTCCCAGAAAGCCAATCATTATTAAGTCATATCTTGGCTCCAACGAAACCATGCTTGATTTGCACAGACATTTGCACTGAGAGACAAACTTTTCAACTTTAATATGACCTCATTGGGAACTTTTACTCGTAATGCAGGCACACCAGAGTTTTAAACTCAACAGGGGACCATATCTGTTTGACATTTATATAGCATCAATGCAAACAAGAGCTGAAAAGTTGCTGCCGTGAAGGGCTCTTAGGGCAGAGGGTCTGTCTGACCCCAAACAAAGCGCCAAATGGCAACAGTTTCTCAAGCCCAAAGCAAGAAGAAAACTGGCTTATAAGGCATGCCATAGCAGCCAGAACTAAAAGGTGTTAATGAACTGCTTAGATACGGCAAGAATCCAGTCTTCTTTTCACAACATTTTGTCCATGGAGCCAAAAAGAAGGCTGACGATCTAACGTGGTTTCCAGTTTAATTGCAATGAAAGGCACTATTCCAGATTTATCCATCACCGCTTTGCATCTCAGAAACGAGGCGCCTTTTCTTTTTTGCGCTTTCTAACTTTTTATCTTTGTAAGGCTTTCCAAATATTGGCCCATTTAGGTAATGAATTTGTCTTGGAGTGCACTGGGAGCGTGGGGTGGCCAAGACGAGGCACGTTTTTCTTGTTGCTAAAATGAATAAAGATGGAGATTGTCATAAAAGATAAAACCCTAAGAGTCTTAGTTATCCGTTGTCTCATTTGGGAGTCACATTTAGGGTGCAGTTCCATGACAAGAAAGGCTCAGAGTGAGGCGATTTTCAGTTCTTGCCGAAGAAATTAAACAAGGGGCTGATTGTGATTCAGTTCTGCCTGAAGGGCGTATGCGCACTGCATGAAATCCTCCCATGAGTTTGCCAGGCTCATTGCTGGCTTCAAGGATTGCATTATTTCATCTGACCAGGACTCGTTTTCTTTTTTCTTTGCTGTATTTTTCTTCCACTCAATCTCTCTCTGTCTCTCTCATCTTTTACAGGGACTTGAGGGGCCTCAGGGGCCAAAGGTGAGTTATAGAAAATCACTAGCTTTTATTTTAATGCCCACTGGAATTTTAGTTGCGCCATGTCAGCTGTTTGGGATTCCCCAATGTCATTGCGCTTTCCGATTGGCTACCTGTCACATTCAACAGTCCCTAGTTGGAGGACACCACATATGCTGTGATATCAGGCCAAGAAAATCCAACATGGTGAATACCCCTGAATTTGTATCGGAGCGGTCCCGGCATTCTACCGACTGGACCCGATCAGTCTTAACACACCACACATGGCAGGATGATCTGTTACGATTATTGTAAGCGATAGTCTTATAATGCCGAACGTTGTGAACTAGGCTTTAGGAAACCCGAATTCTGACGTAAACCAAAAGATACTGTCTTCTGGCCTAAGAATGTTTTTGATTTGATAGTAACTAGATATAAGTCACATAAGTGACAGTAAAATATGTAGGGTGTTTAACATATTTACCTGGAGATTAGAGACATGAGAGCCACAGTCAGGTCAAGTAAACAGAAGGAGAAGAGGGCAAGAGAAACAAATGAGAGATGGAGAACAGAGAACCTGGAGTTAAGTGCTGCGATACAGACTGATGTGGGAAACAGATGGAGGCCGAATCCAGCCATCAGGTAGCTGCCAGTGTTTGTTCAGTGTAACCCAATCAGACATTTCCTGTCTGCGCCGTCATCTGTTGACGAGGCGGTAGTGTGTACGTGAAGGGGTCAAAGATGATCCACTGCCGCGTTAATGACTCATAATCCAGCCCCGAGGCTGCTCAATTAGATCTTCTGCTGTTTGGCAAAGAGGCCACATGGAGACCCCGATCAAGTTTCATCACCTCAGTGGCTGTTTGGTTGCCATTAAATGATAAAACACCCGGCATGAGTCATGTTTACTCAGTATTTTTGAGGGGAACAAAAGGGGAGAAAAATTCAAAAACTCCGTTTTATTGTCCCTGCTCTCCAGAATCTACAACTAGAATAACAATAAGGCATTTTTAGCAGAAAATTGCTAACATAAAACCAAGTTAGATGGGGAAGGGACTTCATAAAGAAATAAATAACATTTTAGTAAGTAAAAGCACAGATGTACTGACTTTCTTCACAGCCAGAACTGCAGACAAGATCGATCTAACAAAGCTAATAACCCACAAACATTTGTACTTTTCATGTCTTTATTAAAACAAATTGAGTAATCACTCAAACAGACAGCAGGCTGGAAAACGTATTTGACTTTATTGGAAACTCCCTCAGACGTTTCCTGTTACAGCTGATGAGACTTTCTCAGTTAGGGGGAGAAATTTTGGAGGATTCCTCCTGACAAAGCTGTTTGAGTTCATTCATTTTTCAAAAGGGTATCGATTTGAAAGAATCCTCTGAACACTAGGCCGCACCATTTAAATTAGGACGTCTGACTTGGCAGCTTTATATCATTGTTTGAAGTTTTACTGTGTAGGAGTGAAATGAATCTAAGGGTATGTTTTATTTGTGACCTGCAGGGCCATTAGTTGAATTTAGTTTGAACCTTTCTTGCAAGACATCACTGAATCTTCTGTATTGCAATTTATTGTGCTAAGGATTTCTCCTCAAGTATTCTAAAAAAAACAAATTCGAAGCATCCTCAAACTGAAGCGTGTTTGGAGGATCCCAAATTTTATTAAGCCTCTTGCTTTTGGAAAAGAAAACATTTTAGAAAAGATTTAGGTTTAGCAGTAATGTGTTGCTTTGATATCGGAGCCTCTACAGATGCTTTTAGCTTGCAGAATCCCTCCTCTTTCCGCTTTTGCCGTCATCATGAAGTAGTAATGAACTCATGCAAACCAATCTTTCTGGGGATGAGCATCTCAACATCAAGCACTTAACACCCGAGTACAAGCAGCTGTTGAAGATGTCCGCTTAAAGGTTCTGTTATTATTCTGGCAATGCCTGTAGAAGATTTTAAAAAAAGGAAAATACAACTGACTGTACATTATTGGGTTTATTTTTGACTAAAACAAACCTGATTGGTATCAGAAGAATGCAAAGACCTTTAAAGAAATTGAATTTATTGATTACAAATATACCTATATAAACCAATAAGCATTTGTTTTTATTTGCCAGGGTTCACTGGGGTCTCCGGGTATTCCTGGAACAGATGGACTGAAGGTGAGCGCTCTAATTTAAAAAAAAAAACAGTACACCGTCTGATGATCTAAAGTATTTTTTCTTGTTTTTATTTCTATATTCTTATTACACTATTGCTTATCTGCCTTACAGTTTAGAAAAGTGCACAATACTAAGTTCTGTTATAAGCTTTCTGCACTTTCTAAATGGGTCACAACTTACACAAATGTTCGTATTGTGTATGTGCTCCGTGTCCAATAGCAAATAGTTTTTAGTGCAAAGACAAATAAAGATACTTTGTTCATGTCCATTATTTCTTTCTGTGAGAGAAACAAGATTTTTTTTCTTGTTACATAACTAAGGAGAAATTTAAAATGCTGTCAACAAAAAAAGGATCTCAGATTTTGGGGGCTTTATCTTTCAATCTTTAGGTATGGGGTGCTTCAGTCATGCTGATAATCTTCAGTTGAAATTCAGCTTCCTGGCACAAAATAAATATATCCGTTTTTGGTTGAATTCATAGTCTTTATAAACAAATCTTTTCAAAAAATTAAGAAATATTGAGTAGGCATAGCTCAGGCCTAATGGGTTACAGAAATGCATGCGCTCTACTGCAATAAAACATTTTCTAAAAATGCGTTGGAAGAGACGATAATAAAAATAATGCAAAGCATCTAACAATTTTTCAACCACTTTTGGGCTGTCATAGACTTTGTTCAGTGCTTCAAACTCTGAGCTGAAGATGGTCAGATACGAATTAAGTATAAAAAACCAAACAAGACAATTACATCACTTCAGAAGTAACATTGTGCCACATTTATGTAAATAATAAGGGTGCATTTTAACAACACTCAGATGTTTTACAAAGTGCAATGTGAAATCTTACAGGGTAAGAGAAGATCTAGGCTACCTTCTTATTTACTATCAATCCTGCAGTCATGTTCTGTTTTGGTTAATGGCTCTTTAAAATTACTGTACTACTTTTGTTTCCATAATGTATAAACATTACTGGATCCTACTTTTTATTGTTTTAAGTTATTTTCCAAGTGTGCAAATCAGACCTAGCAAGTAAGATCATAAGTACACTGCACACTAGGTTATGGAGGCCAAGGTCATAATTTGTTCCTCAACACTATGGGTTTGGTTTTTCTTTTCTACTTTATTTGAAAACAGAAAATGTGGCAACATTAAATTTTTCAAGGTATGTTAAAACAGCTCAGCTGTTAAATCAAATAATCTTGTTACATTTATTCTTTTTTTTTACAACTGACTGAAAATCTTTATAAAAACTGCCGTATACTTAGCCAAATGGAGCTCTACTCATTTTAGATCGGCTCTGACATGCATTTTGACAATTTCAAACCATTATTCTATTTAGGAGAATACCCCTGGGCTGCATCTACAGATCCTGACCACAGAGTAGGGTTTTGGAAGCATGTGTATCTGTTCACACACTGAGCTAATTTCTGAAATTCACTTTCAAGTAAAGGAGACACAGTGCAGGTGTTCTGGAAATCGGAGTGAAATGTAAAAATAAGAAAGGCCGATTGTTTTATTTTTAATTTTTTTACTCCAAAATAATCACTTAATGAATGACGTGACTTTCGCCATCTTTTTAATTTCAAGCACACGTTGGTAAAGAGCAGAGGCCTGTGTGGCTATAATAGGAACCAGAGTAAAGAAGCTTCATTTCAGTGTGAAAGCCATACAAACCCTGGAAACAGCTAAAGCTGGAGGCTTAATTCCACACTTGTGAAATGAGTTGGGTTTGCCAGCAGCCATGAAATAGAACTCCAGAGCTGAGCAATCCATCTATAAAACAGTCTGTTATGGTATGTAAGTCTCATTCATGCAGAAAGTTGAACTCGGAGGCAGTCAAAGCCTGATCCTTCTGCAGTGGCAGGTTGACTGTCAGACATTGTATTGATCTGACAGCAATACTCACCAAGAAGGGTGGACAACTGGTAAGGCAAACCTTATCAGCATTAGTTTTTAATCAAACTCCATCATAGTCGTGGTTGTACAGCATCGTCATTATGTCAATGACTCCCATATGTGGTCTGATGAATGATGCAGAGTCCCAGCGCTCATGAAGTATCATCACCGCTGTGGTGGTGGTGGGGCAAAGGGGGAGTTCACACATGGATCATACACACTGATCTTTACCGCAAGGCGTCATTAAATCAAGGCATTGGGTTAAAAATGAAAACAAGGATGAGAAACAGAGGAATAACATCAACGGTCATTTTATTTATGGTGATGAAATAAAATAGCTTCCTGCTACATATATATTTTCTTGCAGTTTGATTAATTCTGAGCTACTTACTGACTGTAGTTTTAGTCAAAACATTGAAGTCTTGTACTTTCCATCACTAAGCGAATTCGTCTGGTTAGAGCTGCCCATCTGCCTTTGGAAGTAGTTACTTCTTTAGAAAAGGTAACAATGTGGTGGGTTTTTCAAAGGTCAGGATGTTAATTATTCTTGGCAACAAATGCATTGATGTCGGTTTCACTGCTTTGAACTGCAGAGAGATTAAGGCTTTAGACCAGATGGACTTGATTTTCCTCTTTTACTGCTATCTAAGAAACAAAACAATAAGTATTTAGTTTTTGGTCAGCTCTGTTAATGTTTATTCTTTCATTTTTGAGTAATTTTTTCTTCTACCAAACAGATTCAGTATATTTAGGGTTTCACTGGTTAAGCACCATATGCAAACATACATGCTCTTCTCTTTAGTCAAAGAGAAGAGCGGATGAGAATATTGAGCCCCATGGTAGCTTCATGGTTATTGTTTTAAAAGTCTCAAACCGAACGTAAGAGTTCTTCTCGATTATCTGATGACAAACCGATTAGCTAAGTTTGACTGATTTAAAGTTATTTTATCTCTAAACAGTGAGTCTGGCTCATTATTATAGTATAAACAAGCCAAGAACAGCTGCTGTACTTATAAAACCTAATGTAGAGCACTGAAAGATCAAGGTAGCTGTAGAAAAATAAAAGATCAGAACTATGCTACCGTCCAAGAAATGCAGAATTTCTCATTTTCTTTTGGGTTTTCCTATACAGTACACAAATAGATTTTATAAATCTACACGTATATGTGTGTTCGCATGGGGGGGATGCACGTGCACAATAGTGCAGATGAGCTCAAAGGCTGGGAGCGCTCTCTTCTTTTTTGTGGCTCTTATGAGAGAAAGTTGGACACTAGCTCTAGAGTACATCTGTGGAGAAAAGGATGCTATAAATTACTGACTTTAATTGACTAGAGCTAGATAGCTTAGTGAGTTGTCAAGGTGATAAGGAGGATGAGCAAGGGAAAGAGAGGTCGTAAAAGAGAATGGGAAGCAAAGCTGTTAAGTTAGAAATGTTAAGGACAAACTTTTGTTTCTTTATGCAGGAAAAAACGTACAAAATTCCTTTTCGAAGGCAAGATCTTAGTGACGGAGTGTGTGTGTGAAAATATATGATTGTTGTTGTTATGGACACATATTTTTATCTTTGTGAAGATTAACTTTGAATAATATGTATGCCTTTCAATGAACTTGGCCCTATTGATTAAAACAGACTATGTTGAGTTGTTTCTGCAGCCTAGTTCTGTTTTTATAGCCAGGGATCCTGCTGCAGGCAGGGTGTGAGACCAGAGTGGTGAGCAGCCTCAAGCGAATAAAGAAATAAACCTGCACTTTCATGCATGATGTTAATTCCAACTGTTGTCTCCAACCATCTTACAAGTAGCCAAAGTTAAAGTACAAATCTTGTCTCTTTTTTTCCAACAGTTTTGTAAATTTAAATTTCAAAATATTTCCAAAATTACTTCCAAATATTCCATATACAGGATTTTTTTCTAGCTTTTTATTGACTTCTTGTCTTTTGACTCCAACTCTGTTTTAATTGTGTCCTTTAGTGCAACCCTTTGAATGAAGGTGTTGTTCAAAAGTGTTCATTCTCTGCCAACACAGAGCCTTGGTAACACAATGTGACCCAGAGCCAAGAGTGCTAGTAGACTCTTGGAAGCATGCAACAGTTAGTAGTAGACTCTATTACGTCTTCAGACTTTATTTCGATTGTAAGGATGGAGGAAGTAGAACGTGCATAAATGCAATTTTGTA
The DNA here is from genome assembly GCF_001444195.1 of Xiphophorus couchianus. Classification (NCBI taxonomy): domain Eukaryota; kingdom Metazoa; phylum Chordata; class Actinopteri; order Cyprinodontiformes; family Poeciliidae; genus Xiphophorus; species Xiphophorus couchianus. The sequence goes on along the minus strand of NC_040241.1, from coordinate 15,998,079 downwards.
TGTCCAGATCTGGAATTGGAGTTCAAACTTTGATAGTACGCACACTGAATACAGCTGCTGTGTGTTGTGCTGTCAATAGGGAGATGTTGGCATCCCAGGACAGGACGGAATCCCAGGGGCCAAGGTCTGGTGCACACGTTTTCTGTGTGCTCTTATTCTTTTAATGTTACCTTTTCTTTCTGCTTGAAGCATTGCTTTACTTTTTGCTCATTGTCTGTGGCTTTTGTGTTGTGCTGCCATTTGTTTGGTCAAATATCCATTTATTATGATTATTTTTCCATCTTTAAGCGTGAAGACATCAATGTGGCCCATGTTAATTGTAAATATTTCTACGTATTTTTGAGTTTTTGGAGCTGCAGTTTGCTAAGTTTCACACATGAAAGGTTTTCTTAAAGAACATTTATAAAAAATTGGCACTCACATGTGTGACTAGGGAACAAGAAACTGTTCTATTTCTGTAATCTAGCACAAATTTAACCCCAGACACAATCCACACTTGCATAAGTGCAGTCCAGTCCAACTCCCCCATCCACCATCCAACCTGTCCTGCGTCTAATTCACTTTTTTCTTTTCCAACAGGGTGAAAAGGGAGAACAGGGTGAAAAGGTAAAGTAATAACTCAGATCCCCACACATCCTTCTAAGTATCCCACCATGTGTTTGAATAGCCTTTGTGGTAAAATGACGGCAGCTCTACTATTATGCCTCACAACTCCAGCTTGTATTTTCAAAGGTGACTCCCATCGAAGATCTGGCCATCAGTTAGCCAGTGATTAAATGAGTCATAAAACTGCACCCAGTTTCTTCAGTTCTGGGCAATGGCCTTTACAGGTTCCAAAAAACAGCCTCCCAGAGGAAAAACCGTTTTACTTTCTCCATTCCATGTTTCTAATGGTGCCATAACTTGGTCTTGTTGGAGTGGGAGGTGTAAACACTGACCAAGTCAACAGCAATCAGGAAGGAACTGATGATTCAGGATACTTTATCGACCACAAAATCGGCCCTTGGGCTCTTGTTGTTAGTTGAATCAGACTTGTTCTCCGCCGCCAACATACCTGGTTCACTGTAATAATGAGGCTTTGTGGAAACAATCTCGTAGCAACCGCTGCTCTCGCGCATTACGGGTGTCCTGTGGAGAATTAACTGGATGCAAATAACAGCTCAATGTGCAGTTGCTGAAACTGCACCCAGCAGATTCTAATGATGCAGGATCACGTCAATTCGAAAAGTCATAAGCATAAATCAGTGGTGTGAGAAGGTAGATTGGTTTCCAATGTTTCAGTTTAAAATGGTATAAAACCAACTTCCAGGCCTCCCCACACACAATACGCTGCTCTTAAAATATTCACTTCATACCAGGAGTTTCCACACCTTTTTATGAGCCTGTCTAAACAGGCTTAGTCTTCTCAAGATAACTTTACTTCCATAAATTCGACTAGTTTTAGAAAAGACTGGTACTTTAGTCCTAATAGCTGTTTTTTATGAACACGAAAGCAAAAAAGAAAACATTCTTACAAGTGAAGTCTTATAAATTAATGTATTTGTTCAGCAGAATGTAATTTTAGTTAATTTCCAGAGCTGTCAGACCTCTTAGAGGGTCTGAACCTCCAGACTGAGAATTGCCTTTCTGAAGTGAAGCCAGTATTGTCAATATAAATTGTAGTCTTTGGCTTTGTTCTCCCGTTCAGGAGCCAACAAGCAAACTTGGGAAACTAAATTGTTATGATACTGACTCTGTGCTCGTAGTCATTTTACTTTCCAACATATAGATTTCTTGATGGAAAAACACACATGTCAAGGAGACGAGCTGCGAGAGTAAGCTTTTTTCTTTAGGTTATCCCTCAATAATTTACACAAGGAAACAAGCTTTGATGTCATACCCACAGACCTCCAAAGTCAGTGCATGATTTGTAGTCTAGTGGATTTATGGAAAGTGAAATGACCAGTTCACTGCCAGACAAAAAGCTTGGAGCAAATACCAGAGCCTTTCGTGTTTTAGAGGAACCTATATGTCAACATAAACTGTTGTTTTAGGGTTTTGACTGTAAACCAATTAACAAGCATATAAAATGTTCAACATTGTCAACATTCACTTGTGATTTATTGATTCTGTGTTGCAATACTTTAGTCCTATTTTCTGTCAGCCACTTTTGAAATATTTTAGCTAAAACCTCCTTTGTATTAGTACAATTCATTGTGCTGTTAGACAGCATTAGCTGTTCAAAATGTCCTTTCAAAACTTCAAGTTTTAGCATATTATCTAAATAACATATCATTCTAGCATTAGCTGACTAGCATAGGATTTTAGCTGATATGTTAGCGAGCTAAAATGCTAAATAGAATGCTTGGTAAGCTTTTATGTTGGGCTAAAACAATCTCTAGGAGGGGAAAATCCTGAGTAGCAAGCTCACAGATCAGTGTTAAGAAATTGCCAGTTGTTTCTGGCATTTGGCTTTAAACATCTTGGTTCTGTGAATATTTTCAGAATATTTGCTTTAGGAATGACATTTTAACCATAAACTTCATACAATTATGGGTTTTTTGTTATGTTGTTGGCAGGCAGAACTTGGATTTTTGCGCATACTTTTGCTATTGATATGTAAATCATGCAGTAAAGCTCCAGGTTATCGAACACATTGGTTCATTAATTTTATTTTTGAGTGAATATTACAAAACAAAAAGGAGAGTTTATTAATATAATTTTGAAAAGAGATATTAAATCGAATGCTCACAGTAAACATGTTTGCTAAGGTGATATTCACTGAAAAGCAGGAAACACAATGCCAACATGGCAGCAGAGTCCATTTAAGGATGAAACGCACTCACCTCAGAAAATTTCTCCTACTGCTGGAAGTTGAGTAGTTGGGGCTGTTTTCTGCAATAAACAAACACATCTACAAAATTCTGACTAATCACACAATAGTTCTGCCTGCAAAGGGAGGCGAAAGGTTCAGCAGAGAGGGTGTGACAAGAAGGGGTGGACAACATGGGACTGAGAACAAAATTACGCTAAATTTGTCACGCAGCTACGACAATGGGAACTGATTTCGGCACGTCGGCCATAACATCCAGGCCCATAAATTGGCTTAATTGAGAAGCTTGGACAACTGAACAGTGATTTATTAGGTAGGCGCTGAGACTGCAGTATGACACCACCAATCTGGGTTGTTATAGTTGAAATTATTACATCGTTCTGTCATGCATGGTGGTCTACTAATGGGTTTTGACCATAAGTCAGGTATACAGTTGCCCACTGCATGGAAGACTACTTAATTCTCCTTTCAGACTTGGATGACACGTCAGCCTTTTTCATACAGTCACAGCTCTTTACTAAGATATCAGCCTTTTGGCAGCTCTCATAGAGGTCTATTCATAAGATGTGAATCTAATGTTTATGTTTTAGTCCAATGGGCAGATGAAAATAAGAGAAAAAATTAAACACCATTGCTAGTCATTTAGCTATGCATCAGGCATGGATAGAAAACAGCACTGGCACTCAGAGCCAAGTTTGTGAATTTAGTTATCCGTGGCGCAGTTGTCAATGCCAAGAGTTTCGGACCCCCACAACTACTCTTACATCACCTGAAATCAGCCATACTTGAAACACATGTGATGACTCAGTGACCAAAGTGAAGATAAAGGACCATTACCATGCATTTGTATGGTAATGATACTTAATTTTGGCTCCAGTGTTCTTGGCCTTTTCCTCAAGCGTCCATTATACTGTTTAACATGGCAGCCAGTCACAGATAGAGGATCGGTCCTACTGTATGCCTGTTGAAGCAGGCATGTTTAAACATCCAGCTTTTCATTCCCGATTCATTCCTGCGTCGTAAAAATGGCTGAATATGATTTCATGTGATCTCATCGCAGGGCGATATGGGTGAAGACGGACCGAAAGGTGACATGGGCGAGAAGGTATGTAAATTATTTAATTTCTTCTCTTTGTTTATATTTTGGAACCTGCTCAGAGAAACAGTAGATGGTTTGGCTTTGGCCAAAAAACATTACTCAAAGTTAATGTTATCCATCTGAGATGAGATATATGGAAACCGCCAGAGGCAGCTGAGGTCATGTGCCATCACTAAAACAGTTGTGATGGCTGAATAAAAGCAATCATCTAAGCATTTGATTTGTCATTGTACTATATGTGAACTTAATTTCAACAATTCACTGATGCTATTTTTCTTTTTCTTTTTTTTTTCTTTTTTCTGGAGGGACCATTTATCATAAAGACAGCTTGTCAAACTGAGATCCATTTTGAACAATAGTCAGAACTGAGCTTTGCTGAAAAGATGGATGTTTTTGTCCAAAAAACTTTTGTTTTCTGTAAAGGCTTGTCTTATATGGGTACTGACATCATGTTCAGAGTTATTATTCTTTCTATCTAAAATTCTCCATGTCGCCTTTGCTTTTTTTATCATGTTAAAACAGAATTCATGGAAACAGACTGCAGCCTTATTTCAATTTTATGAGCTCACAACAGAAGTTGGACCCCTTTTCTATGCAAACCTGTTTTAGAGCATTTCAGAAAGCCATTATCAATTTGAATAAACCATTACATAAAAATGTTGATTCAGCTCCTCACATTTCTCGGAAAGAATAAAGATTCTTCAAAGATTGCCAAAAAAGTGGTAACACAATTGCTGCTCCAAGACAGCCAGCCCTAAACACTTTGATGTATTATGCACCGGAGTTGCTTCCTTTTTTTGCTCTGAATACTGCTAGGTATGAAAACAAAGTGTAACTCATAGACCGGCAGTCGTGTGGAAGCAGTGTACTCAAAACGTCACTGCCAATTTATTGCTGTTCAGCGGAGAACAACTTTGATAACCTCTCGCTTTATGGGGGCTGCGGTTTTTAAAAGGCTGCCGAACTCGGCAGCCGAGAAGGATACAATTCAGGGAAACAGATGAAAGATATCATCTGTGGAAAATGAATGAACAAAACGGAAAGGTAGGCGTAGGGTGATAAAACTTAGTAGCTCATGCGACTCTTTGATCCAGTATACCTTAGAGCAAAACAAGGGGAAAAAGTGATTGTTTTTTTTTTCCTGGAGGAGTTGAAGTTACCACTCATCTTTCAAGTGCATACTCCAGGGAGAGTTATTGTAAAGACTTAGAAATATAGTGGACATAAAAAGTATACAGGCAGCTGTAAAATATGTGGCTATAGTGAAGTAGAAAACTGTGCATTATCCACCTATATAGTGACATAGACCCTGAGTAATTCACCAGAAAAGCAAGTTTGTTGTGAGGGAAAAATAATAAATAATATGAGGAAGGAACAATAACTTGGTCGCATAAATCTGCATGTTAATCTGTTATTGAAGTGCCATCTTTCTTAATCTCAGAATTGAGATTTTTTGTTTAAATATATATTAGCATGCTACAGCTACACTTGTTAATTTAAGCCCACTCTACCGTGCCAAAGTTCTCTAAATCTACAGGCTTTTGAGGACCTCTCTTGTCACAGATTTTCTATTGTATTTTCTTCTGGATTCTAGTTTGACTTTAACCTTAATTTTAACTATTTGAAGCCATTTTTGATGATTTGAATGTGTATTTGAACTCAAATTGACTTGAATTTGGAATTTGAACTTCAGAAAACCCACAGATTTACTTGTAGAAAAGTATTCATATTCATGAAGCTGCTACCACAGTGTATGTCCTCCGGTATGGTGTTGTTTTGATGTTGCACAGTAATGTTTTATGCTAAGTAGACATTTGGGAATCCCCCCCCCCCCCCCTAAATGTTAAATTTTGGTTCTCTTGAAGCTAGCTAAAGGAGACTAATCAGCTCATTTTAGAAAAATCCTTCAAGACCAGATAAAACATTTTTTCAGCGTAGACAGATTTACGATAAATGATGTCAAGTATAAATTCAAGAAGACTAAATCCTAAAGCTAAATCTAATCTGAAGGCACTTCAAGAAAATATTATTTAAAGTCATGAAACCAGATTGTTTTACCTTTTTTAATTTTTTATATGTTTCCTCTGATTTCAGTTGAATTTTACAGTGCACAGATCGCATTAAAGTGTTAAGATATTTTAAACTAAGCTTATGTTTTTACACCACAAAACTCTGAATTTTTTTACTCACCTTTTAGGACCACTGTAGTAGAGTGTTTAGGTTAAGATGGATAAGATTACCTCATCTCAATCTGTCAACATCAGGTTAGATGTTTTATTTAACGTAGCGCACAACATATGGAAAGAATAGCCTCAATCAAGATACTTTCAGATGAGTTTAACATATGTCAGATTGAAATTCAGCTCAGGAGAAGAAAATGTATGCTCAAGCAGGGCCCCTGTCATCAGAGGTTTTTGTCTGATCAATTGCTCCTCCACCATGGTATTGTTGTAGCACCGCTGGTTGGAGAAACCAGAGAATAGAGAGACATGAGAGGGGCGGAGGGCATCCTCAGTCCTCTAGACTAAGCATGCCAAAGTTAACAATACACAGCACGCAGTGCAGGAAAAAATGTGGAAACACTAAGTGAGAGGTGAGACAGCATACGCTTTGTTATGTTGAGCTTAGAGACCTCAGGGAGCAGAGAGCGGTGAGGAAAACGACAGCGTAAGCAGTCAGGCCACAGTTTTCCTCAGACAAGGGGAGACCGGTTAGATGGTGGGGGGTCTGTTGTATGGGCAGCGCTCTAAATGACAGGAGAGGTCAGCTACATCTAAGTTAGATTTTGGAGACAAAACTTAATATATTAAATATGTCATTTTGTATGAAAAAAGTTTAGAAAACAGCAGCAATAAACTAGATGATGATCAGTGAACACAAACTAAGCATGGACTTATAGAGATTTATATTAGCTGCTAAGCAGCTCTTAATTATTCCTTCTTAGCAAAGTTAAAATGCAAAGATATGAATACACTTTGAATTTTTCTCACTTCACTACAACAAAATCAAATCAACACTCCTTGCTGCCTCATTATATGCTGGAAAGAAAATGTATTTTTATTTTCTTTTTTGCATGTAAAATACATGTGGTTCACATTTGTATGCAGCCCACCGAGTCAATGTTTTGTCACAGATTTAACTTCAATTTTCAATTAAAGTTTCTTCTGGACTTTGACTTGTCGGAGGAGAACCTCCTTTTGGTCTATCCATCTTCCCATCAACTTTGACCAGGTTTTCTGTCAGAGTTGATGAAAAAAGCAGCCGCACAGCATGATGCATCCACTATCGTGTTTCACAATGGCTTGATGTGTTCAGGGTTACAGACGTCTTCAAATCCCCAGATATGTCCACTTTTCAGTCGATTTTCTTTGATTAATGAAAATGTCCAGGTTCTAAAATAACTAGGGACTCACTGATCACTATTGCTATCCTATTTTAATACTGCTTTTATGGCAGTACTAACCAGTATCATATCACATATATAAAAGTTACACCACCTACATTGCTTCTCAGCATTAGTTAAAAACCTCATAATTTGGTGCTGTATCACTATCACTGACCGCATATCCAACTCCGTCTCCTTTGTGAAACCTATGCGCAAACTTCAACAAGATGGAAATGAGCATTGGCTGTTCATATCAACCTAGTTTTACTTATCAGACCAACACTGATATGTTAAAAAAAAGACAAACATCGCCCCATACCAATATCAGTACGATATATCATCAGTATATCGTACATCGATACATTCCTTGAATTCTTTTTTTTAATTATTATTTAAATATTCTTTCTAACCACATAGAGAAGTCACACTTTCAATATGTTCATATCAAAAGTAAAACGTATTTTGAAGTAAACGGAGTACGATTGATGGTTTTCAGGACAGGGCCAGGTGTCCTCGTTTTTTGGAATCTAAAAATGGCCACCATAACATAGCAGGCCAAAAAAGTTATATGTTGGTCTCCAATGAGCAGAGCATCATCTTCTACATGTTTGCTGTGTCACCTCATGGCTTGTGGTAAACTTAAAACAAGTCTAGTCAAGTTTATTTGTGTAGCACCTCACAGTAACAAGGCTGAACAAAGTTCTTCTAATAGTTTTCTTCCAAGTCGACAGATAAATAATCCAAATAAAAGATATCTAAGTTGATTTGTGTAACGTGCCAAAATGTAAAGTAGTTCAAAATGTGGAAATACTTTTTCAAGAAACATAATTGTTGGGGTGATTGTTGTTGTTTTCCACTACTGTTAGTCTTTTGCGTAGGCACAGGACAATACGTGCTGTGTTGCCATCATCAGTGGAGAAAATAGCTGTTTCCAACTGTGTCTGTGTGTTTTCTCTGGCTTCATTTAAAACAAATCATTACCCCAGTTAAAAGCTTTAGTTCTGAGCCATTTACTGTCTAAGTATTTAACTAGGTGTGAAATTAACTGTGGCTCATCTTGTTTGAAAAGTTGCAGATAAAAAAAAAAAACATTTAGGGTTTTTAGAACTAAATGAACCCTGTCGAAGTGTTGCCTGGTTTTTTTGTTTGTTTGTTTGTTTTTGGGGGGGGACTTGGGGGACGAGTTTCAGGCTCTGAGCAGTGTAGCAAAATAATTTTTGCATCCTAAACATCTTGAGAACTGGCCCACATCTAACATTTTGGCAGGCTCCTTCTGCCCTCCTAAACCTCACATATATTCTTGTTCAGTGACTGAGGCTGATATTTAGCTGAGGCCAGTGGATTTGGTCATCTCCTCTAATGGCCATAACGTTGAATAAGATCCATGTGTGAGGGTTGCAGTGGCATGACTTGCGTCGCAACTCAGTTCTGGCTTCACTGCTCCCAAATTAATTCCCTCCATCTCATTTGCGCATCTTGCCATCCAAGCAAACAGCTGCTAAACGGCCTGATTTACCAAGCGTGCATTATGAGACCTTTGGGCTATTATCTATAAATGCCAGTATGCGGCGACAGGTCTGGGTGCCCATTATGAAGGAGTTGCGGTGACAGCTCTCCGTCTCACTCAGCCCTGTGGTTAAATCGCAGTTCTGCAGCCTCCACTTGGTAATTGGCCCAGATGGGACATTTCAGCACTCTCTCTCCGCCACACCTCAGCTCACCTCCCAGCTCCACCGCTTTTTCCATCCCATACGGCGGACATTTGGAAGGGATTAAAGTACGGTCATAACTCTCGCCTGGGTCTCGAGCTCGGTGTTGCCTGTATTAGATGTGTCGTGACAGAAGCGGCAGGGGGAGCAAAGTGTTAATCGCCTGCGTAGAATCCTCTGGTACCACCACAAGAGAAATGCTGGCTTCTTATGTAAAAAGTGCCCTTTAAATTCATTCCCCTACAATAGGGTGGGCCTGCTGTGATAAATTGTGGGAAAAGCATTGTTTGTACTGCGAACATGTTTTGCTTATGAGCTTTACGAGTTAAGGTCTTTCCTTGTTTCTCCGTTGTACGAGATGTCACAATGGAATACAGATGTGAATATTTCTGCCAACTAATAACAGGTGAAAACCAACACTGATACGTACGTTTGTTTTACATTTGATAACGCCTTTCCATAAAGTTTACAAGTTTTATTAGTTTTTGGTCAACCACAGCATGAAATCCACCCCTCAAGCATAGGTGGGGGGGAGCATTTCAGCTTGATAGAGTATGAATTCCTTTTTTTCACGCATAGGATCACAGTGAACTGGGTTTTGCTGCAAAATGCAAAAATGCATTCACTTAAAATTTGATTACACGCCCGAATGCAATGTCAAATAAAGGCTCATAGGTTGGAATAGCATGTTTTGAGATGATCACAGAGGCATCCCGGAGTGTGCAAAAAGGAAGCACTGCTGCAAATACTGTAGTAGCGCAATTTGTTGTGAAGAGGGGGCAAGGAAAATGAGCTTCAATTAAACACTGACTTGTGTGCTGTGCATCATAATGATTCCCATAAAAAGCTGAGGGCGAGATGCATTCCTGCTGTGACTTCTGAGCGTGAGGCGTATGTGTAGTGAAACCGCAGAGTCCGCACCAGAGCTGAAGGCACCAAGTCTCCTCCTCCCTGCTCCGTTTTCCCACCAACCGCCCATAATTACACTTATTGGCCCCTTGTTTTATGTCTGCTTTAACTGTACACTGCAGCAGTAATGCGATGCGTAGCAGAGGGCCTCGCTTCTGGATGTCTGGACGACGTTGTTGGAAGGAGAAAAAAAAACGCAACATAAGTAGCTCTGTCTCCATCCAGTTCAATGCATTACCTGGAGAAATGTACATTTTGAATGGTTACAGTACATCTATCAAGCCTCTAACCTCCTTTACTGTGGATTTTTCTATTATAGTGTTAGATTTCACCTCTCATGTCACGATTGTGAAGCAGCTGCGCTCTGACATTTTAAACACTGAAATGATTTCCAGCTCTGAAGCCTCTTTAAATGCTGTATCAGAGGGCTGTGGGAAGGTAAATGCTGCTTTCATTGTTTAAAACAGCAAACAGCCTTCTTTCTAATTGGATTTCCTTGCAGTTTTCACCACAAAAATGCAGCTGTTTTGTAATTTTATTCAGCATTGTTCAGAGAATTCGCCTTTTTGAAATCACTTTTAGAACCATTTCGCTGATACAAACATTCCTCTGTTTTAACTTTACAGAAAGTGATGCATAAAATAAAATCGTACATCTGGGTTTCTGTGTCATCTCTTCATATATTCTTTTGTATTTTTTACCTTAGGGTGATGCAGGCTCCTCTGCAGCAGGCATCAAGGTAAGTCCTAAACAATTTCTTTTTACGTTTTGTTTTTAGTGTGGCTCCTATTAGTGATTCTCAGTTGGACTAGTTGCATTTTAAAAACACTTCACTTCAGACTAAGACTGCTGCACAACATAAAAACCTAATCACAAAGTGAAAGATAACTCTGTGGATTGTTACATCATCATCAGTGTGTGATGGAGCATTAGAGATCCATGACCGGAAACTACACTTGTAAAACTCACCTTCAGAGGTTGCTGTACTTCATTATGGCTATGGTGGCATATCTGTGTCATGGGTGCCTCGTCGCAGAAGTCGTACTTAATTCACACACCTTCACAGTTTGGTCATAGGATAATTTGAAGGAAGAGTGTCCTTACCGCAACACTTTGAGATATATTGTAATCCTATTGGCTCCATGGCTGCTACACTATGGCAACCAATCAGGCAACAATAAAGATCCCACCAAGCAGCCATTGGTCCAGTCAGATACATACAGTGTCATGATCAGACTCTTTGTACACTGAAAAATGTGACAATGTGCTGCCAGACTGAGAAGAAGCACACACGCCTCCAAAAAGCACATAAACATGTTGCCGGGAGACAAAAAAGGAAGTCATTAGTTTTTCTGGCTGGAATTCAAAGGTGCAATATATTTGTCAGGAAATATGTGAGACCAGAGGCGGTACTATAACAAGTACAAACAGTCTACTAGCTTCATTTTTGCCTTGCGACTAAAACGAGATTTTCCTAACTTTTCTCATTCCAGCAATGTTCGATGAGTCAAAGAGATCCTGGAGAAATTTATGTAAAATTTGAAACTACATGTGAAGAGAAATGTGCAGAAATGAAATTGCTCAAAATAAGCTGTTCTTGGAATTACATCTTAGTCGATAAACAAGCTACTTAGTCAAGTATTTTGTTTTATTGTGACAAAAGCTAAACGTTAATTTAAAAGATTGGATTTTGTTCAACCAAATTAGGAACAGTGAATGCTTAGATTAACTTAGGTGACTGTTTAAAATATTAAGAAATGGCTTGCAATCTCTAATTTATTCAGCAGACATGAATGCATACATGTAAAGGCAAAATGAAACCACTTTGAAACAGCCTTTCTACATGTTTAGCAAAATTTTTGTCTGAAATTGATCTGCCTTTCACTCAATTTCAGTTCAGATATTCCTTTAAAGCACCTGAATATGCTTTAAATTTTAGTGTGAAAAGGATACAAACTTCACTGTCATATTCTTATGACAATTCCAACAACCCCTCTAACAAACCCTGCCCTGGGTGAAAAGCCTTATAGTCCACATTAAAACCATTGATTGATCTCTTGGGTTTAGGAGACTTTTATGTCTGAATGACTCATAATTTGGTGTGTTAGTTGAAAGGTTGTCAGTTCGAATCTAGCTCTTCACATTTCTCTTGGACAAAACTCTCAAGAGGCCCTGATCTGTGGATCTCCGAGTAATTGTTTATATGAATATGGTCTTTTGTCTAAATCTACTTTTATTGGTCAGAAACACTAGAAACGTTCTGGATAAATGCCTTGCAGTTCTGGTTAAGATGGTGTATAAATGAAGCAGCTGAGAAGAACACAGTTTTATGTCTTACAGGGCGAACCGGGAGAACCTGGACGGAGTGGACAGAAGGTAATCATTATTATTTCTTCTAAATTAAATATTTTCACGAATGAACGGAAACTTGCAACAGACAAGTTCTGTCTGTGCATACTGATATGTCTGTTCGCAGTGTCAATGCCCATACCTAGACGTACTCAATAGAAGGGGAAGCTTTTATTCCAAGATATTTCAAATAAAGGTTGGTTATCTCAAAGCCTAGTGGAGTCTGTTGTGCAAAATATGTTTTCTACATTAGAAAGGCTCGGTTAAATCTGACACTTAAAGATGATTGACTATTGTAGAGCTGTGATTCAGTTTTCAGGCATTACAACCTCTCAGAAACCATACTAACATTTGTGGGTATGTTTCCCTTTTTGTTTAGGATTTATTTAGGTTTGTCTAACTTTACCAGATTCTTGCATTAAATAGCTTTGCTTCAGTGCAACTGAAAAGCATTGGCAACTTGTCTACATGTTTATTGCCTTGAGAGGCAACAAACTAAGGTGCTTTGCAAAACTTTGGCTAATCGCATCACCCCAAGCCTTAATGTATTTTATTGTCATTTTATTTGCACCCTTAAACTTTTCCACGATATGTGAAAAAAGAAAATTGTATTTTGGTGGGTTTCATAGACCAGCACAAAGTTTTGCATGACTGTGATGTCAAAAGTACAGAAATCCAGGACAACCAATTATCTGGAGGGTGCACATCTTTAGTGGCCATTGGGTGAGAAGTGAGCTTCATCCTGTACAGGTAACCAGTCCATTAAAGGGTAACATAGAGACAAACAGGACAAACACGCCTGCACATACACTGAATGCTAAGGGCACAGGAGTAATTAGCATGCCTGTTTTTGGAAGCTGGAGTACCCAGAAAGAGCCCCTTTATGCACAGAAAGAATGTGTTTACTACATTTTAAACCCATGCCAGGATTTAAATCTGGGAACTTCTTCCTGCAAGACAACTGAAACAACTACCCCACTGTGCAGTAATTCAATATCAATACAACTGTTAAGGCCTCAAACATTTGTTAGAGAACATTATTGAATGATCAACCCTCCTTGGACAAGTACTAATCAAAGACATATCCCAAGCTTTCAACATCTCATAAAGCATTGTTCGTTGCATTATCTGAAAATAGAACAAGTTTGGTTCTGTAAACCTACCAAGACGTGGTCATCCATTTAAATCCAAAGATCCATAGCCGAGGTAGGAGAGTCTGTTACCAGATTACTTCACAAATCTGGCCTTTATTAAAAAGCAGCAAGAAGAATACCAAAAGGAATATTTTTGATGTTTGCCCAAGACCAGGTCAGTGGTTCTCAACCCTTGTCCTGCAGGTTTTAGATGGGTCTCTATTCAAGCAAACCTCATTCAACGGATTGCATTTGAAGTGCCAGAGAAACCTGTTAATCACGAATTCATTTAGACGCCTTTTTTCACTAAAGGGTCCATCTAGGGCTTGTCTGACCCTATTCTGTTGGCTGGCCCTATTATCCCAGCCCAGTTTGTGTTTGCATTGAGCAGAGTGTCAGTGCAGACTACTCATGCTTTTCCTCAGCAGGTAAGCTGGTCAGAACTGATGGCAAGATAGATGGAGCTAATTACAGGGCAATCCTTGAGAAACACCTGAAAAGAATTGAAACTGGGGTGGAAGTTCACCTTCCAGGATGACAACAACCCTAAACATACAAACAGAGCTAAAATGGAGAATAATGTGATGTGATATGAAGACTAATGCTATTTGTCCAATCTGACTGAGCTAGAGGTCATTGTCAGATAATGGGCAAAAATATCAGTCTGTACATGTGAAACGCTGGAGGAGGAGAAAGTCACACTCAAAGGCAATAAATACAAATATATTCCACACAATGTTTCTGTTTACTTAAAAATGCTCCACTACTTTGAAGTGGAGCATTCGAGGTAGTGGAAAATGCTCCACTACTTTGTGTTGGTCTATCACATGAAATCCCAATTAAGTGCATCCAAGTTTATAGTTGTAATGTAACAAATTGTTGAATGGGTTTAGTTGAAGGGCAAAGCACTGTACGAATATCTCTGCTAGGCATTGTAAGTCATTGTGATTAAAACTATGGAAAAGCAGAAAGACCTGACTGCAACTGAAATTCTGTCACTTTTTAAATCCTGTGTGTTGCACTTATATAATTTGTTATATTTTTCCTTTTTCTTGCAAACCAGTTTGATATTTGATGCTGCAGATGAGACGCAAACTGTCTTATTTTCTCGACTATTTCATACTCAACCTGTTTTTGCAGAAACATCAAAAACTATCTCCAATCATCTTTAGAAATCCAGGGATAAAGAAATTTCCCATTGGCTGATTGCCAATAACTGCTGGTAAAGTGTTTGTCCACAAGAAAGACTTTTATTCACTAATTTACAGTCCCTTTCATAAGCCACAAAGTAACTTTACAGCCTTCTCTCTGATCCCTCAAGTGTCGTTAAAGTCGATCATTCTCGTGCAGCACTAATCATTTCTTTTTCAGAAGCCATAAATACAAGGGGCCTAATTGAGCATTAAATTATTCCCAGTCCAAATTTTTATCTTTGAAGTCTCACAGATGCCTCAGAAAGGACATGACCTCTGAATTTTTGGGGGTCTTTTTTTTATTACCTAAAGTTGGATCTCATACTGGGTTCGTTGCTCAAACTTCTGGAGTTTTTGACTTTTTTTGTAACAGAAAAGTTGGGTAAAATGGGACCTTCCCACGCTGCCAGACTCTAATGATCCACAAGTCATTGCAGCTCTCCCAAACAGCTTCTGCAACCGTAACCCAACATATCTGACAGTTTTTCCTTTTTAGAAACCAGGACTTTTCACACCTGTCTGAACCAATAAAATCTTCAAACTGAAACTCTGCTGCTCCTTGTGAAGGGTTGAGTGTTATAACAAGCACTAATCAGACTGTCAAGCTACAGCTGCATGAGCTAGTATTTAAAAAAAGATGCATGTGCCTTCTGTTCTGCTAATGCTCCCATCCCCATTCAAGCAAATGACAGTCAACTCAAGCCAGGAGACTGCTTTCCAGAGCTGCGGCAACTCGATAGCCAGCGAAAATAAAAACAGGAAATAACGTGTAGAGCTAATAAAAACCCCAATGAGCCTACAAATGAGGCTTGACTCAGCTTAGCTTGGCTTGGCTGTAACATGTCGCACTCTTCCTGTGTAGGGAGAGCCAGGACTTCCAGGGCTGCCTGGACTCCCAGGGATAAAGGTAATTGCTTTGCTGTCTTCATCCCCCTCTCAGTCATGTCCACCCGGTGTTGTCCGTGTCCATCCGCTTCTGCCCGTCTGAGAGAGCTCAGAGCAACTCAGCTCACCCATTGTCATGGCACTGAGGTCTGGCGATCTTGCTTTTTCCGTCCTTTGAGGGATTTGCCCGCAGACTTGAGTGCTCCATCTGCAGGAGCTGCAGAACTACCTTCAAGTGCAGTAAAAACTTTGGATTTTAGGGCTAAATTTGTGCAGGATAATTGTGTCATTACGAATTTGTGAATAATATCCGTTTTTAAGAGCTTTAGCCCACTTCCTGAAAATGTGGAGAGTCTGGAAATTCTGCTGTTGACGAGTTTGTTCAGATGCTTTCAATTTGAGATCTAAGGATAGCCCTTTCATACATAGTGGTCACTACAGTGGACAGCTATCTAAAAGCCATTTTCTTGTGCTTCCTGTGGATTTTTATGTTATAAATGCACACAGACCACTGAAGTGGACAC
Organism: Xiphophorus couchianus; assembly: GCF_001444195.1. NCBI lineage: Eukaryota > Metazoa > Chordata > Actinopteri > Cyprinodontiformes > Poeciliidae > Xiphophorus > Xiphophorus couchianus. The sequence goes on along the minus strand of NC_040241.1, from coordinate 15,982,081 downwards.
TAATGCATCATAAAATATACCATCAACTACTGGCCATCAGCTGCAAATGCAAGAAATTATTTTTGTTAAATACAATATGGCCGACAGACAAAAAAGCATGAGAACCGACCCGGTCCTCCTTCTACTATAGACGACTCTTGCAAGTAAAAAAAATATTGGGACATCAGATAACCCCTAAGGGACAATACTACTGATGTATTTTTCAAATAACAACTTTGTATTTGGACAAAATTACAATTGATCACATAAAAATAAAAAAAAATAAAAAATTATTTTTACAAAAATATGTTCCTACCTTTTTTTATGCCTTAAGAAAAAATGTTTAAAAAATGGAAAAAAAATTCTGACACAAAGGATCATAATTCATGCATGAAAGGGATAGGTTTTACGCAGTTAGCAACTTACCTAGAGTGGATAACTCTCAGAATGTCTTCAGCAGGGGTGAAAATTTAGTCATTAAAAAGAATTTCACAAACAGATGTTTGTTTCAAACAGACTTTTGTGTCATATTAGTTATAGTTTTTAAAGATGTTTTTTTCCCCCTAAAAATTTATTTGATTATTTATTTATATTTATGTGAAAACACAATGTGTGTACCTCACAAAATGGTGATGGTTTGAGTGTGCTGTCCTACAGTTGACACTTATGTACTTTACCACGACATATCTGCTTATTTTCTAGGTAACTGAGCATTTTCAAAAGCAAAACGACACTAAATTACCTTCTGCTGACAGACATTTATTGAAGTCACGTGACATTTTCTTACAGCATACGTTATCGGCTTCAGAATTACAAAAAAAGACAGAAAACTGTAAGAGTATGGTATGGCGAATGATCAGCCAGCACTGCCAACATTATGAGCGAGACATCGACTGGTCTCATTAAAAATCAGACACTAAAATAACTCTGGTGAGTCACTTTCCTGTTCTTTTCCATTCCTCCGTTAAATTGTAAGATCACCAGCTCTTGAGAAAGTTTGTTGGTTTCTGTTCACCGATTTACATCAGCAATGTCTTGGTGCCAGCTACACCTGGCTGCTCAGGTGGAGCTGTTCCCCCTAAAGGCCAGTTGTAGAAACTGAACATTGTTCTCTGGCAATAAAAGAAAACTGCTTTGTTTCCTACTTCAATTTCTCACTCATTTTCAAGAAGGCTTTCACTTTGAAAAGACTTAATGCGATGGCGTGCCATGAGATCTCGTTACACTCTTAGTCATCAGTGTAAATGTCCATGTAAGGCAAATATGGCAGCAGTTTAAAGGTCTATAAAATAGAGGGTTCTCGTTCACAGCTGTGAAATATTTGAGATTTGAATAATTTGAAATTGTTTCCAGATCCTAGAAATCCACTTTGGTTTTGAACCCCTCCCCCATCCATTCAGCTTCCTCCTTTGAGGAACACTGCTTAATTAAATTTAGATCTTCAGAAAGTTATCTGGATTTTGAGACATTAGGTTCTCATAAACTGTCCACAGAACCCCAGTTTAATCCTTGTCGTTTAGGGGAGGAAGTTTAGTCACATCTTTAGAATTTTTTTCTTTTTGATTTGGAAAGCAATAGCACAGGAGCTAAACATGCAACCAGCACTTAATAACCTTCTCATGTTAGTGTAGTCACATTAACGTATCTCAGGACCATTGGCTTGAAAAATAATGTGTTTAAATTGTGAATGCTGACACAGGCATGATGCTGATGCTTGTTCCTGTTTTTCGTTTGTGCTTCTCTCTCTCCCTTTTCTTTATGTGCCTGCAACGTGTTCGGCTTGTTAAAAAAACCCAAAAACTTTCGTTTTACATTTTGTACACTCCTGTTTTTACTTAGCAGGCCTGCATGTTTGATGTGATTCTAAAAAGTTCTGCTAACATGGCACTTTAACAGGTTCTGAGCTGGCCTTGCCCTTTATTCTTCCTCCGCATACTTTGCTATTTGGTTTAACACTTAGAGAACTACATGCCCATCACTTCATCGAGGGCTTCCTGAGCACCTGAAGCACTCTAGAAGGGATTTTGGTTGCTGCTTTAGAACCAAATGCGGTACAAATCCAGTGCAGCATCACACCTCATACTGGAAGCTGGATAAAAACGTGAAGTGCATTTTTTTTTTTTTTTTTTTTTTTGCACACTCTACCTCATTTCTTAGGGTCTTGATGAGTTTCTGCTAAGGCCCGTCATATCATATGTTCAGGCTCATGAGAAAGAAAAATGTTAGTATATGTGAAACTTAAGGAGCAATTAACAAATTGCCTGTCATTGTGATTGATGCATGCAATCCTCAGTCTGCTTGTGTGCACGTGGGGGTGTGCGAGCAGCAGTAAGTGCATGCCTGTCCTTATGAATGTATTTGGTCACTCATCTTGCGTGTGCTGTTTAGCGCTCATTAGAAATGCCCAGTGGAAAAGTGAGTAATAGCTATTTTTGTTTGTTGTTGTTTTTTTTTTTTTCTTCTTTTGGGTGTTTTTCAGGGTGAGCCAGGATTCCTCGGCCCCCAGGGAGAACCAGGACTTCCAGGACTCCCAGGAACTAAAGTGAGTGACATTAGTTTTCCTGACTGATCCTCTTCGTGTTGTGACAGTGATCGACGACGAATCAGATGCGACTTGTTTGACAGATTTTAATAACACTGTGCTAACAGAACAGTGGATAGCGTATTGTCATGTCACCGATGTTATTAAAACTCTGTCTCCACTAAATGTCAGGCTGAAGCGGTCAGAATGAGCTAATCCTCTACTGCTTCCTTTGAGTCATGACATTATCCTTCTGTGGGGCCAGGGGTGATGATCCAAACATCAGGCAGCTTGCAGTGCTTTGATAATCAGAATGTATTCTCTTTGCATCACCCTCTACTGCTTTGAGCAACATTTTGTTAGTTTTATGGAGAACTAAAGGCAGAACTGCAGTGGGACACTCATAACTCGGTTTTATTACAATTAAATTACATATAAATAAGGGCTTTGCGAGTTCTGTTCTGTAGCTGCTGATTTTACTCTCTTGGAAGATGATCTGGTGCAGAGAGGTTTCCCCTTTTTTGCCAACAACAACTGTGCCACAAGGTTTTACTTTATACTGTGTGCTGGACAACTAGTGCAATGTTTCAGTATGACCAAAAAAAAAACTTTGCAGAACTTGTGTATTCTCATCAACTTAAACTGGGGTTGTTACCTCATTTTTAAGGGTGCAACTGTTTTCCAAAAATATCTACGACGTAAAAGTCATGAGTCATCCTTTACTTCCCTTTAGTTTGATCCTTCCTTCTAACAATTTACACAGGTTTTGTAAAGTTGTAGAAGGTTTCAGTTCCACAGCTACCTTTTTGGCTGCTGAAAAAACATAATTATTTACAAGGCTTTAGCTCCACATACGAGGATTCTGGGTTTTTTTTTTTCTCCTTTTCTGTGAACTTGAGGATTCAATGATGTGTGGATGATAATAGTCCCTTTGTTTTGGAGGGGATATGCTCCCAACTTCTGAGGATGCACGGAACGCGGTGTGCTTGGGAACAAAATGGATAACACATGGATTTGACCAACAGTAACCTGTACATGCCGCTGTAGCTGGCATCAGTTTCACATGCACCACCAATGGGTGGGTGTGCTAAACCTATGTCCTGACGCTGCATATCTAAGTTAAAACTGTAGGTGGAGACTTACACCAGAAGAGGAAGTTCCCGCTATGGAGACTGAACACTTATAGACTACTACACATCTATTATTATACAAATATAACAAATATGCTGGCAACACTGGAGGCTGTATTTTTAGTCTCAAAACAAGAAGACCGCAGGAGTCACCATTTCTATGTAGTCAATTTGTTTTGTCCAGTGTCAAGAACTTCCATAGCAGACGTGCAGTGAGGTTATTTTGTAGCTGCCACTGTGATGAAAAACTACCATAATTATCAGTTTCTCTTGCAGTCGCATGGCTCATAAAGGAGAGCTACCAGACCAATTTTGGTTTCCAGAAAAAACTTACAAAAGTATAAAACACAATATAAACATTTGTGACATCTTCTGGCAACGGCGAAGTTGGTTATTGAGGTCAGTAGCCACGGACGATAGCTGGTTTTTAACAGGTCCAATAAGTGATGATTACCAGGTAATGTCGATGGCTGTATGATAGATGCAGGGCTGGTGGTGGTTGATTCTTGAAGATGTTTCACTTTTCCTTGAAAAATCGTTGTTTAGTGAGTTCTAAGCTGAATTCTGAGGAACCTCTGAAGAGCTGAAGCCTTTTGGATGAGACATAAAATACCTTTAAAAAGCAGTTCAGCTGCCTTCTAATGAAGCACCAAGAAGATAATACCTTCAAATTGTTTATTTGGAAAATTAGCTGCTAGCAGTCTTTGTGATTAATGCATGCAAAGACAGAATTTTGTATTTCTTAAGTTAAATCTATTGAAAATCCTAGAGATAAAATGAACAGAGAATAGTACTTTACCACTAATGTGGTTTAAATAGAGCTGTTAGCTGGAGCAAGATCAACTGGAGGATCATGTATCCTGCATCATATCTTTACTGGATTTTTTCCTGTGGCTGAGAAACATAAAATCCAGACATTAATTGGCTGTAGATGCCCTTTTAACCAATTTGTAGTTTGTCCTGCATTTATTTTTTCACATACTAGACAATATGCCCTCCTGATCAAATATATATGCAAGAACTGAACTAAATAATAGTAAAAAGCAAAAATAGCCAAAATTCAAAGAATATTAAAAGGCCTTCAGAAAGTCTGGAGAACAAGAGACCATCAAGACCATTTTAAAAGGTTTCAGGAAAGACTGACTGCTTGGAAAGAAAGTGTAAAAAAAAAAGCAAAAGTTTGTGTGGTTGTAAATGAACGTACAATCAAACAAAACAACGTATTATTGCTGCATAATGATCCTCGAACACCAGGACTCTTCATGTTTCTGGTGTTTCTCTGACTCAACAAAACTAAATCAAGTGAACAGTTTCTGAGCGCGCCACTGCTGACCTAGAAGACTTAGGTCAGCAGTAATTTATCCATTTGAAGATGAAGTAATTCATCCATTTGATTCAGTTGTGTTGGAGCACATCTGAGACATGCAGAGTTCAACAGTCCAATAGTCCCATGAGGACTGTTGGACTTCCCTCTTCTAAAGCTGTTCTCCCACCTATAAAAACACCCGTGTGTTTTATTCAATCGCTCTTTGTTGTTCTGCCAGTGAACGTCTTATGAACAGCATGTGTTTTGGTCTTAATAGGGTGAGAAGGGTGACCACGGACCAGCAGGAAAAGGTGATCGAGGAGAAATCGGACCTGCTGGGCCAAAGGTGAGGATATGAAGCACACATGCACGATCCCCACCATCTGACCGGATGGCAGGATGATCCAGGCTCATATTTGTGACTTTGCTGCCATCTAGAGTATTCCTTCTGAAAACAGCAGTTATCCTGTTTCAAATCCTGAAAAGTCGAACTTATTATTTATTAACACACTAAGAAATTAACTTTTTTTTCCCAAAGAAGAAAGCTGTTTTAACAATCATTACCATTACTTACTAGGATCTTAAGGTGTTGGAGTTACGTAAACCGACTCTAAATGAGTTCCCCATTTTGTTTATGTCTGCCACTGACCCTGCTGGTAGCGTAAGCTGCAGTCTAAACTTAGAGGACTCAGATGACTCTGGTACATATCCTGTTAGAAGCCCCAAGTTAAACCCAGGATTAGTTAGGGAGAGTGTTCAAATAAACACATCCTCTGTTGCTCAGCAGTAACAAGATAAGATGTTTGTTTTTAAGCTTTGTTTTTAACCTAGGTGTTGGTTCCCCAGGAGGAGTCTGGGAGGTGGATGATCAGATGTCCGCTTCAAGTAATTTAATACTTGAGATGTATAGTTTAATTTATTTTACTATCCTTGGCAGGGTTCACAAGGAGAATCTGGTATGCCTGGACCTAAAGGGTCAAAGGTGAGTACGGCTCAGATGCTTTCTTTGATTTCATGAATAGCAGACATTCACAGCACCTTTCCTAGCTTTTGGTACCCCTGGTAACAATGTGGAACGAGGTTGAATATTATCAAGTGCTGACAATTTTAAAGGCCAAGCTCTTAAAAATATATAAATATATATACATAAATAAAAGTTTTAGAAAGAAATGTCAAAGATAAATGTATGTATAAATGCAAACATCATCACATTTTCACTTTTGTGCTGTTGCTTTTTAATTCCACTCTTGTGATCATTTGTAAACCTATATTATGATTCATTCCTTCTCATAAAAAGTTCTCATAAGGCTTTTGATTTATTTATTTTCCCTAATAAGACTTGTACACATGTAAATTTGTGTTTGTTGTTTCATGTAAGGGGGATATTGGAGATAAAGGAGATTTGGGATCTATTGGCCCAAAAGTAAGCACTTATTTCAATTCCTTAAATTGTTCACTTAGTAATTGTGCATGCTTTGACTCAAACTGTATGATGCTGCTTCCTAAGAACTGCTCACCACTAGGGGGCAGAAATGACCTCTCAGTGGGGCTGAAATTAGGACGTGTCCTTTATGTTGATATGTGGTTCTTGGTGTGTTGCAGGGTCCTCCCGGGCAGAAAGGAGACAGAGGAGCCACTGAAATCATTGACTACAATGGAAACATCGAAGAAGCTTTGCAGGTCAGACATGTTATTGCCTAACTGGTACATTGTTATCCCCTCTCATGTCTACCAGAGGAGAGAGCACAATGAAAGATAACTTTTTGTTTGCCTTGGCCTCTCACTGAAGTATACCTAATGCTCCATCATGCCATGCTGACACCAATATTTTCCTGTAAAGATAACCTCTAGTTTCTGTCACTTGGCCTTTGCTTATGTGTCAGATAAAAAGAAAAAGTATCTTAAGCTCAACTGAAGAAACGTGTTGTCCCAACAGTTTCAAGTGACCTGTGTAATCTTATCTCTTACCTGCTTTCCGTTCCCACTCTTTCGGCCCACTGCAGAGGATTACCACTATTACAGTCACGGTAAATAGGCTGTGTGTATATTCTGTGTATTGTGTCATCATCACGTTTGATCCATCTTTGTCCCAGCATGGAGCCGACGCCACACCAGCACTGGTTTGCACGGCCCTGTGTGTGTGTGTGTGTGTGTGTGTGTGTGTGTGTGTGTGTGTGTGTGTGTGTGTGCGTGTTCATACGTCCAGCAGTGTGTTTGCTTTACAGTGAATGAAGCATTGTCCTGTGTCACTGCTGTGTTTCTGTGTAACGGTCTGTAAACTAAGTGTCTGAAAAGTGTATTTTAAAATAATAATTAGTTTTTTTTATCTAGTTGCAAGAAATTAGAAATAAAATACATTCAGGCAATTACATCTAAGTACGTGAGCAAAAAATATAATTTTTGATTTTCTGATTACTTGACAAATTTTGCAATGAAGTTTCTTTTAAACTTTTGCTTCTGCAAACAGGCCAATTTCAAGAACATGTCAAACTTATTTTAGATATTTACAAATTAAAAAACCATGCCAGATGGGTTTAAAAATGTTTTCTTTTGTTTTAAGTGGCAGAATATGGGCTATTTATAACACAATAAAACAGCATCTACATTCTAACATCCAAATGTGATTTTTGTGGTTGTAATTCACTCTTTGCATGTGTCTCTCACTTCAGCATTCACGGTGTGAGACTGACTTCTAATGTAGTTCTACTCAAACTAAATCATCATTCTCATAGTGTTTTTTCCTTTTAAAAACTGTTATGATGGTGCAAATATCTTGTGAAGATAATAGCGATTATTCTCAGAGCCGAATGGAATCACCATTGGTTTCTGTCACTGTTTTTGTACAGGGTCCTCCTGGGCCACCTGGACCAATAGGACCACCAGGCTTTAAGGTGGCATTTTTACCCTCATGTCTAAATCTTAATTCAGGTGTCACGTGATGTGGCGTAAAGCGTATTGTGCAAGATCTAAACATTTAATTGTAGTGTGTGTTATTTTTGCAACAATGCTGTCTATTTGTGTGGTTGTAGGGAGATCGCGGTCTGCCCGGTCTTCCTGGACTCGATGGGGAGAGAGTGAGTAGATCGCTTTACTCAGACAGAAGCTCCAAATGTGGTTTTGCACACATTTTGCGCATAAAATAGTATTGTGAATTACAAACCAAATGTTACATTCTGTGCAAGAAGTCCACTTATGTAAATAAATAGAACTGGTTAGATGTAAAGATTTCGCGGGTTGCGTTAAGGTCTCTGTTGCACAACTTGCTCTGAACCTGCTCTGGAACATGAATAAGTGAAGTTTGTAATAAGGATCATGAATTAAAACTGAATCATCTGGGCGTGTGTGCGCGTGTGTGACCTCTCTCAGGGTTATAAAGGTTCCAAGGGAGACATGGGAATGCCCGGAGCGTCAGGGGAGAAGGGAAGCACTGGTTTAACTGGCTTACCTGTAAGAATCACACACACACTATTGGAGTAACAAAGGTTTCTTAAAACGTATCTATATTCAACATGTTCAAACAATTCACCTCATAATGCTTGTTCATAACAGGGCGTTAACGGAGCAAAAGGAGACAAAGGAGATCCAGGACTTCCAGGTCCACAAGGTCCATCTGTGAGTAACGTATCGATAATAAAAATGCATTAAATAGAGTTGGAGCTTTTTATAGCCAAACATGCAGGGAACTATTGTTATCATGAAATAGAGTGAGAGTAAGGTTTTCATTTGAGGATTTATTTTTGTAATTTCTTTACATTTTCAGATAACTGGCCCTCCAGGGCCACCGGGACCTCACGGGCCCTCGGGACCCATGGTGAGTTTGGGGGTTTTGTAGTATTTTCTTTTTCCCTGAACCAAATATATAAGGCAAACCCTGTTTGTTTCTGGTTTGCTTATTTCTTCAAGAGAAAATCTTCTGATGCTCCTAAATCAACAAATGACTTCATTATTCACGCACCACGTAGTTACCTTTTGACCTAAAGTGTCCCTTTCGAATGTTTTTCAGGGACCCCATGGCTTCCCGGGGCCTAAGGTAAATGTTGTTTAAAATACATTAAGAGATACAGTGAAAATGTTCATACCCCTGGCAAATTTCTACACTGATATTAGTTTCTTTCAGCCAGAAACCTGTGCTGAAATGCAGCAGGGATCTCTCTGTACTTTTTAATGTACAGTGGCATGTGGAAAATTGTTTGTACCTCTTTCAATAATAAACCGTTCCTCTGCATTACAACTGTAAAACCCTTCTTGTTGTTGCCGAGCAGCTTTCTCCAAGTTTTCACTGGTATTTTGAGAATTTACCTCCCAAGTCTTTAAGGTTGGAAGGTCTCAAACCCAACTCTACTCTTTACCTCCCTGAATGATTTTTTTTGTCAGATTCCTGTCAATACTCTACCTTGGCCACTTCAAAACATTACTTCAATTAAAATAATTGAAGTACTTTAATTACTTCAATTAGTAATTAAATAGGGCTATCTATACTAACAAGGGTATAGATAATTTTGCACTTATTTGTCCATCTGAAGGCTCCCTGTGAGGAGCCTTCTTGCTTACAAGAAAATACATAATTACTCACTACAGATTAATTAGCTCTTCTGGTCTTATTGTTGTTAATGTCTTTCTCATTTGATGTTTTCAAGCCTTTCGACTGACTAGGTTAATGTGTGGTTGAGCGTGAGTTTAGAAATGCCTTATTGTGGTAGATCTTCTTTAATATTGTAAAAGTCTAAAGCGGATACAGGACTGTTCTTCAGTCTTCTGCAGATGAGCTGCAACACAGTCCTCTACCCAAAATCCTTCCGTCCCACAGCTACAACCATCTATAACAACTCTTGTCTGCTTCTTTGTGAAATTCTCTCTTTGCACAGCCTGTCAGGTTATGTGTTGCTTATCTTGGTATGTCGGGAGGTCTGCAGTTGTGTCGTGCATTTCCATTCTCGCATTAAACTATTGCTTTTTGGGTTGTCTGAGTAACGAAGACCGAATATTTAGATTTTTATTTTCCAACATCCTTCCATTTTACATCTGTGCACCGCTTTGTTTTAGTCTAAAATCACATCAAAATGAATTGCAATTTTAGATTTTTAGGCGACATAGAGTTCAACGTTTTAAGCAGCAGGAAGGTGTTAAACATCAGCTTTGCGTAATCATCTTCTACTTCGACTCTCTGTAGGGAGAACCTGGTTTGCACGGACTAAAGGGCATGAGAGGGGAACCGGGACACAAAGGAGATCGTGGACATATGGGTCTCCCTGTGAGTTGAGCAGTAGTACAAAAAATCTTTTAAGAAAATTCACTTCTATTTTAGAATATTCATTTTATTTTATCAAGGTACTAGTTGCACATATATGTTTGTTTACGTGAGTTTGCGTGTACATGCGTGTGTCCAAAGTGCCTTGTCCACGTTCTGTCTTCATTTTCATTTGCCTGGACTGAGCACCTTAGCCAAAGCTCCCTGTGATTTAGTTTGTTGTGAACCCTGCCATCAACCTGTCCTAATAACAGTGTTCATCTGGTACTAATCCCGCCTTGTTCATGTCACTCATACCTCCATAACCTCACAGGGAGCCTCCGGCTTGGACGGCAAGCCCGGAATTAGGGTGAGTGTCATGTGATCAAGGGGCTTCACCACCCAACATCTTTCTTTCTCTCTCCCTCCATGAAGTTCAATTTTTCCCTTCAGTTTTTTTTTCTTGTCACCATATTATTTGCACATTGTTCCAAAATGCAAATAATGTAAGCTTTCTTTTTTTCTTAAAGTATACTTTTCATGTTATCGATCCTCTAAGCTAAATGAAGACACAGAAAGCTGCTTCACAAAACATTTTGAGACTCCTGTTTTGTCCTGTGTCGCATTAACACACACTCATACATTAACTGTGTCAGCGGTGTCGTAAGCGTCCTTTGTGGCCAATGCACGTGTACGAGCTCTGTGTGCTGGTTGTAGCTCAGGTCCTATATGAATACCGTACAACTACATCACTTTTTATTTTAATCAACGAACTTATGAAAATAGAGCGGCTATTATCCTAAAAGTGTTAACTCACCCTGGCAACAATACTCTCTGCAGGGCACAGACGGGCCTCCGGGTCCAGCTGGTCCGGCCGGGCCGAAGGGTGACATTGTAAGGCTGAAATTGCATTGTTTTCATAGATCTGACAGACGATGCAGCTCATGTTGACCGACAATTTAGAGAAATTTTTAGAAGTATAAAAGAAAGCATTAACCTAGATTTATTTGTCACAGGGTGAGAAAGGTGCATCAGGTGAGCCGGGACCTCGAGGACCTTATGGACTACCTGTAAGTTTTACAACATTATCATCCAATTCATAGATATGAGGCGGCAAACAGGCGTTAAAATCATATGCATGTACTGTATAATGAATTAACAGGCTGTGCTGTCATTTGTAGTAAAATGGAAAAACAAAAATAGTGACACTATGTAAAAGGAAGAAACAAAGTTTGATTTGTTTTATTACCAGCATTGGTGTCACATTGTAATAGTATTCGTATTTGAAGACGTTAAAAACTGTTTTTTTTTCTTTTTTCTCACTGATGTCTCACTCAATTCTGTTGTTAGAAAACAAATATATCGTAAGATGCAAAGTTTTAGATTTTACCCATTAATATTAAGTAATTCAACTGTTAGGTGTTTTTAGCGAGTTTATTTATGTATATGCTTCTTGCTGTATTACTAAAATCTAGAGAGTGCGCTGTTTTTTTAGTGAAGATATCAGGCTTTGCAAAAGTCAAGTTTTTGGCAGTAATTAAATTTTTTTTCTCTCCAGGGAGCCGCCGGAACGCCAGGTTTGGATGTAAGTTGGTTTGACTCTTGTGTCTTACGAGTTAATTTATGAGTAGAAACAGCTAAACTTTACAGGGAAAATGTAAAAGTAAAAATCACTGTTTTTTTTTTTGTTTACTTAAGTAAAATAATGAAAATAAAACGGAAATGCAATCTCTTTTTAACATTTCTGTTTATGTACAAATTCATCTTAGTGGTGGACCATAGCTTGCTACTACAGGAAGTTATAGAAGTAATGTTTTAAAACAAAACTTTTAATATAAAAGGAAGGTCTTTGGGATTATGTTGTTGATTTTTTTTAAACAATTTTTTATAAATCATTGTTTTTTTTAACATGCCACCTCAAGCTGCTAGCTACCATTTTTCCCTATAATTTTCCTAGTGATAGGAAGGATCCTAATTGCATGCTTTCTCCTGGTTTTTGTATTGAGAAGCTTTTTATGTTAAAGCTTAATTTATGCTTGACATACTTACATTCTGCTCAGAAATGAGAGGCACTGAATCAGGCCAATAGAGCTTTTGCAGCATTTATATTCTGTGTCGCTGGTACCCTCGGTAGTCAGTATTCTCCTACACTCTAGGTGGCAGTGTAGGAGAACTACAGCAAGTGTCCAACACTACACAACATGTTAGAAGTGAAAAACACAATTGTTATTGGCCACATGGTTATACCGTGAGCTTAAAAAAAGAGGAAGAACTTTTATTCTTTAAGTTTATTTTTTTATTCTCACATAGAAAAATTTCTAGGTGCACTGTGCGGAAAATGTGGGTTGTGTAGAGGGAGGCGGTTGCTGAAATGGCGTAATTTGGCCATGAGGATTTTGTAAATGCGTCAAGCATAAACCCAACCTAAGCTGTAAAATAATATGCTTCAAACATTGTTTTTATTTTTGAAGGTTCAATTTTAGTATTTATTGCATGTGTTGGTATCATTAAAACTGATTGCAATTTGGTAAATTATACTCATGATTGGATTTTCAAGATTCAAAGTCCTCCAGGATATCACTTTCAAATTCACAAAGTTTGGTGGACATTAAAGACATTATCAGTTCTGTTTGCAACTGATTATGATAAATTGTTGGATAAAGGAAGCATATGTAGCTTTACTTAACTAAAACTATTACAGTCCATTTTTTTCAGATATTGATGTAAAATATTCTGCAAAGTTTATTCTTATACAACTTCAAATCTAAAGTTCAAATCTCCCTTGCTATTTTTTGTTCACAATTTTTTCTGCGATATTTAAATTAATATTACGGATAAAAACTTTCAGATTCTGTTTGATCCTGATCTGGTTAGCTTTGTGTGGATGAGAAAAATCTGACGTCTCATCTAAAACACAGTAATTAAGTAAAGTTGTACATTTTCAGGGTTTACCTGGATTAAAAGGAGATAAAGGCGACGATGGGGGGAGAGGAGAAAAGGTAGATGTAGATATGGTTTTGTAGCTTATTAATATCTCTAACGTCAGAGGACTGATGTCAATGGACAGTGTAGAAACTTTTGATTTCATTTGTATTTGAAGTGTTTTTTTCATCCCCCAGTTTGAGGTAAACTTTTTCCCTCTAAAGTAAACTGCAATCGAAAAGGAATTGTCCTAATTTACATCAATTGCTTTTATAATCCTAATGAATTTTCTTTATTTTTGCAGAAACATAAACTATCACCCCCCACTCCTCTCGAGTCAGATTTTTGTTCTCCCCTCCTCAACAGTTCCACCATCTCATTGTTTCAAATCTAACTTCATTTTCAGGCATCAAAAAGAGAGATCAACATATAAATCCAAACATGTCCATTGACAACAGGCTCTTCAGTATCATACATGTGTTGTTTTCCATGTTTCCATGCATGAACATAAAGTAACATATTTCACTTCCCTCATTTCTTGAGCCTGTTGGTAACCCTTCCTTTCCTTGTTTTTGCACTCATTGTTTGTCTCTGTAATATATATATATCTATTCCTCAGACACTGTATACCATTAAGAAGCTATATCTTGTTTCTCTTTCATGCATTAAGTTGGGTTTTGCTCCCCGCTCTAACACAGAACAGATCTTAACATTTCATCTCTTTCAGGTCCTTAAGATCAGTAATAAGATATTGACATACACTCATCATAGACATTAAGGATGTAGGAATAAACTGATTTGTACAGGTCTCTGTAATCATTTGTGCATTGATTCAGTCAGTACCCTGCTTTCTTAAAGGGGCAGGATCATAAAATATTGACTTTTTTGAGCTTTACATTATGTCGTAATGTAACATGCCTGGAGTGTATGCTGGTAAAAATATTAAGAGATTAATAGAGGAGCAGACTGTTGGAAAAAGTAGGAGTTCCTTAAAGAGACAGAAACCCAATTTGAAGGCAATAAATTACAAAGTCAAATTTTTCTTAAGTCTATTTGATATATGTAATTTTTATAACTGAAGGTAACATAGTAAATTGATCGTGATGTAAAGTGATACTATGTGGCTGACAAACATGTAAAAAGGAGTTTGCAGTGGAACTCATCAGATACATAGGAATGATTCTTAAAATTTCCGACCGGCATCTCATTCTTTTAATTGTTCGTAATCTAGAAAGTACGGTACATGTTGCTTCACTGTGCAGTGTTGCTAAGGTACCTCCTTAAATTGACTGTGTCCAGTCTGTCTTTGGAACACACAGTTCCTCTCCTTAATCTGTGGTCAACTGGGTCCAACGCTGTAGAGGAAACATTCTCTGGAAGGCAGAGAGGTGTGATCTTTCCATAGTTGGAACACATTCTCTTGGCTTCTTTGTTAAGTATTTGGGCTGCCATCCCACTCCGCCACTTGGCAGGTATTGTATGAGTCCTTCTTGCAAAATTGAAGCCACAACAGTCCTACAATGTCCTGACACTTTGGAGTTTGGGAACAACTTTTGTACACTTCTGGCACCCTGATGCCCGTGAGCATTTCAATGACTACGCTTTAACTGATTCCTCGTACACCGCCTCTTCCAGGTTTACAGTCCCTCCTCAAAACACAAGCTTCTCTGACCCATCAAATAATTAATTTTTTTTCTTGAAGCCAAGAAAAGTTTAGTTTTCATAGCCTTTTTACAAATTTCTCACACACCAAAGGTTTTTCCACTTAAAACTTAGAAGCTAATGTTCTTCAGGACACCCAGTACCTGTTGGCCGGTTTCAGGAGTCCCCACACACAGCCAAACCCTGAAGGCCTTCTTATTGAACCTAATAGCTTCCATTGCTGCCGTTGTCTATCAACGTGTTAAAACTTCATTATGCTCCAATATCTTTTAGGCTATAACTCCTGGAAGTCACATTTGCAGTAGAAGCCCTGGACATTTTCCAGTCCAATTCCATGTTCCCTGGTCTGGCTTATGGCTTTCCCTGCTATGAGATCCAACTCTCCACCAAGTGGTGTTGTGATGATAGAACACAACTTGGTGATAGCTCTGACCTTTTGCTAACTTCCCAAGACACACAAGACACTCCAAGAAGGCCAATTAATCTGAGCTGCTGTTGGACATATAGGAACAGTCAGGACCTTCATTCTTTCTACTCAAAATCACAAAGAGAGACCCTCCCCCTCACAAGGTGCTCAGCTCGGGGCTCAGTTTTTCAAAATGTATGATGCTCTTTCATTGTGACTCAGATGAAACCCATTTTGACCAATTTAAATACATCAATGACGAGTGTGTGTCAATTCATTCCTAAAATGATGATTTAAAGTAGTTCTTTGATATTTTAATCATACTAACATGATATGACTCTTTAAAATGTTTGCATGGATGTTGATTTTTAAAGTGTATTTATGACTTTGAAGAAATCTTGTGACATTTAATTCTGTATTGATGCAGTTTGGACTTCCCTGCTTTCTCTGGTGGTTTTCTCCCTGCTAGTCTTTCTCATCCTTTGTGCCCTTGACACCACTTTGACAAAGTGTTTCCCACTCTACCTTGTTCCCTGCTTTTTGTGCCCCTCGTTTAAAGAATATCCAATTCTGCCTTGTATACCCTCCTATCTAACTTATCTGACCATGTGTCTTCACTCCTTTTTGGGTTATAGACTTCCCTTCTTTAATCTCTCCTCATAGCAGTAGTAATTGTTGACAAAAATGAATTTAACCTGACCGAACCCTTGTATCCACAGGGGGAGAAGGGAAAGAAGGGCAAAAAAGGGCCTAAGGGCGAGAAAGGAGAACAGGGTGCCCCAGGATTAGATGCACCCTGCCCATTGGTATGTCCCAACTGTGAGCTGGAGTTTGCCTGCCAGCTTCGTGGAGCGGTTGCTCTGAACAAGGAGGAAGCTCCCCTTGGGTCCACTGACTCCCAGCTTCTTGCTTTGACAGTCAATAAATCACCAACATTGAGAGATGTGCTCATTTTAAGTAGGACATAAAATCTTGCAGTTAAATCCCAAAAGCTTGCGACTGGGCCTGATTGTGGAGTCAGAAACCTCAGAGGGCAGCTCCTCCTTCACACTCCCTACGAGTCTGTCGAAACGGACCGATGCAGGGGGTGAAGGGTCGTCCGCCTCTCTCCCAGTAACACTCCTAGGTCATCTTTGCAAACAGGGTTTCCGGGGATTTAAGGGTGAAAAGGGGGAACCAGGGCAGCCAGGTCTGGACGGGCTGGATGCCCCGTGCCAATTGGTACAGTATTTCTCTTTTTCCTAAACCTCCTACCTGTGCATGCCACTCACTTTTAGCCCATTAATAACAAATAAACACACTCATGCATGAAGTGAGAGCTTGACAAGCATGGTCACTTTACTTAATCATAGCTTCATTTTCCATTTTTAGTGACAAACACTAACCCTAACATCTTCACTGCAAGCAGCCTCTTTTAGATAAAACATGTGAAATATACAGAATTAATAAATGTTTCATTTGATCTATCCTTTTAACTGATTCCTGTCTTCCCTTCAAATAAAACTGGAATAAAAGGCTAAAACTTACGTGTCCCCCCTGCTGAGCCCGCATTGGACCAGTTACCTTTTAACCTGATGCTAACAAAGAACTCCTTATACTGATGAGTTAGCCATGCTACAAGCGCATGGATCCCTCTCTCAATCCGTTAACTCTCCTATCCCCTCCTGTTCTTGTACCAATTGGGCCAGACCATTACAAGAAAATAAAATAAAACATCAAGTTGGTTGCCACTGTGGACCTGGAATATTTTCATGATTACTTGTTTTATTTTATTGATTCTCATGCCGCAGAAGCGATGCTGTCTGATGCATGAAGATTCTGGTACAATGGGTTGAACTAAATCTGGGAAAATGCATATATTGTGCTTTGCCTTTAACATTTTTCCATTCATATTTTGTCAGTTTAGAACAACAAACCGGAGTGTATTTTATTAAGATTTTATATAACATGTCCAGCACAGTTAAGAGGAAAGCAACTGATACATGGTTTTCAAACTTTTAACAAATAAAAATCTGTTTTTTATTTGTTGAGATAAAATGTATGTAGCCCCATTTAATTGGATACTCTAAAATTAAGTTCAGCATAAACGATACCTTTTGAAGTTACCTTATTAGCAGAGTCACCTGTACATAATTTAGTGTAAATATCTCTCAAGTCTTAACATCTCAAAGAACAATGTTAAACCTGAACTGGCAGAGTATCGTGCAATTGTACATCTAGCAAGACATAGCCATTCAATAAAACAGGCTGCAGATATAGAGTGTCATTCAGAGCAGCAGAGAGCCACACTTCACCTGGGAGAATAAAAGCTCTGCAATTGTTATAAGAAAGTCATGAGAATGATTAAAGCTTGTTATAAACCATGTTGGGGGACAGTAATCATTTGCTCTGGTCAGATGAGACTTTCTGGCCTACATGCAAATATGTGTGGAGGACAAGCGACACGATTTATTACGCTGAAGATGCCATCGCCACTGTCAAACATGGCGATGGCATCATGATGCTGCGGGAATCCAAAGACGCATGTCTAACTTTTAGATTTTTATTTGCTTGAAAGACGTGAGAAACTACTTCCCTCCACTTAGGCACCACTTTATGTTGGTCCATTTTATAAAATCCCAATAAAATACACTGAGATCTGCAGCTGCACTGAGACAAAATGTGGAAAGGGGCATGAATACTTTAGCAAGACGTTGCATTGTATGTTCACACACATTCAATGAGCCATAGTAGATAAGAAAACATTCAGAGGTTATATTTATATTTTTATTTAATTAAACTTGGGTTATTTTTATTTCAAGACAACTTGAGTTTTGTATTTCCAGTTGCTGTTTTTTTTTTTCCAGCTTTCTGCTGTTATTAAACTCAACTATGATTAAAATCCAACAGCAGAATCATCATGGTGTGCATGAGCAACATATTTCTATGTATTTTGTGCATGTACAGTTTCTTTTTTTTGGCTAGAATGAAATGAAATGTGTGCATTCAGACTAACAGACAGAAACCAACTAAAAAGCTTAATATGAAAGAATGTTTTGAACATTTTATTTAATGTTTGAAACACCCTTTATGTACACATGCCATTCAAAAGTCTAAATTTTTTATGATGAGTTCAGCTGCTACATTATGTAACTCATCTTTTTTTACTTGTTTTTGTAGAAACGTTTGAGTTAAAGTTGGATGAAAGCTTGTGCGTGAGTGTGTAGGATACTAGTCAAGTGAACTGATTTTGCCCTCCTGTTTTTACTTTCACTGTGGCTTTACATCTTCAGATATAATTATGCCCACAATGAATGAAAAAACACAAAAGCTACATGTCATTTTTTTAGATTTCACTTCTAAACACTCTGACTTCCCTAAAGTGTTTTATAAGTGTTTTCAAGCTCTCTGAAAGTTTCCTTGCATTTTTCTTTTGACTTTGGCTGCTTTATCTCTTGTCCCAAGGCTGGAACGTTACCATTTTGAAAGGTAATAAAATGAAGAGGGAAAATTTGCAACATCAGAAAAACCACTTTATTCATCATTTTATGACTTTATCATTTTAACATCTAGTACTCCTCAATGTCATGATAAAATCTCCAATATTTAGCATATACAGTATGTCCAAAGAGTAAAGGACAGAAGAAATACAAAAGAACAATCAACATTAAGAACTTGATTCCACATTTCCTGTTGATGTAAAGTATGTTACTCCAACAAAAAATATCTCTCAAAATACTGTAAATTTTAAGTGGTTAGTTGGTAGAATCAGCCAATACAAATTGTAACAGAGAACACTATAAACTAAAATGGATTAAAATGCCAAATTTATGCTTTTATTGTTCTCAAGTACCAATACAACTACTTGACTAAAAATAAGGGGGAAAAAGCATCCAAAGTCCAAAGAAAATTTTCAAATATGTCCAGTGTAAAGAGCCACTAAATTAAATAATCTTATCAGGTATCCATAAAGTCTCAAACACAGAATAGAAGTTAGGGGTAGTTTGTAACTTCTTTTCTTTCTCAAAGTCAGGTGAGAGTTTTAATAAAATACGTTTGTGCCCACTAATTAAAATGCTTAAATTCTAAACAATACAGCCGGGATCAAGATGTTGCTTTCATCTGATTAAAGCCGCATGTCTTTTCAAGAGAAGTTAACTGTATTGATTTGTGGTTAATGAGTGGATTTTCTTGAGAATCAATCTAACTTCTGACATATGTGAAGTGTTATATAAAGTATAAGCCTACTAATCGCATTTATGTGACAGTCTTACACAGGTTAGCAGTAAGTTATTGTTTCAGTTCTAACTGTTTCTCTTCTGTTAACAGGGTCCGGATGGATTACCAATGCCTGGTTGCTGGCAGAAGGTGAGATAATCTTCTCTCAATCAGCAATATTATGGTTTGCACTGGAAATTGAGAGTATATTTAATAGCAAAACAGAATTTAGCATTAAAATACTTCAATAGCCATTGCAATTCAGCTTTTTTGTGTGTTAAGGCTTGAAGCATGCAAAATTTTGATTTCCATTTCCAAAGTTGATAAATATGTAGCAAAAAGTGTATAAAAAAAGATACCTAGAAGAAGATAGCAAAGCTAGTTGTCAACATTTATTGAAAAGTGATCAACATGGAACACCATGTTTGGGTATCGATACATAACAGAATTGCCACCCAAGAAGAGAATTTGTCATAACAAAGTGACGATTTATGTTCCAATTTGTCAAGAGAGGAGCAGCAAATCAAGATAAATGTTTTACTAATTTGGACAATTACCTGCCCCACAGATGTAAATGACTGCTAAAATTCATAAAACTTGTCATTTTTGCTCCAATTCTGACCAGCATTTTTTATTCCAATGCAATGGTATAAGATATAATGATTTCTTTCATTTTGTTGACTCGATGGCGGCTTTTCTCACGTGTGTTTCAGCGTCTTTATGTTTGCATGCGTTCTCTGATAAACTGGAAGAAACAATATGTGAATGCTGTGTAAAACATCTCATTGTGTCAAACTGAAAGACCTACTCAAAGTGACGAAACAACTTGTTTTTGTATGCTTTCTTTGCAGTGATCACTCTAACCTGAAACGCATGGAGTTTGTAAATAATGCTTCTTTTATGGTATTTATAGTTTTTTAATGGAAAAAAAAGGAGTCAAAAAGAAATAAGTCTATGTGTGCAACAATACAAAAGAAAAAAAAAGATAACCGTCTGTAAGCTGCTTCTACTCACATCGCTGTGTGGAAACAAAAACACGTGTGTGCGTCCCGCTGTCTCACATCTGCTTCGTGATGGAGTTCAGATCCTCGGCTGCCGGCAGAACTCGTGTCTTTAGGTTTTTGCATGGCTCGGACTGGAGCGTGGCAGCCCCGCCAGATCCTAAGGGTTGGAAGGAGTGAGACGAGAAGAAGTGGAGTTGGGAAGTGGAGGAAATGGGATCTGGATTGGCTTCTTAACACAAAACGCTAAGTGTCGTGTGCTGTTTTGTCTCCATGAGCTCACCAACTATTCATGCGGCACCATTTGCTCAAAGACTAAAAAAAACATTTGAAAAGGGAAAAAAAGACTGCACTGAGCTGACTGAACGTTGCTTTTCCCCCTCAACCCCCCATCCCTTGAAAAAGCATGAGTAGTGTACTATATTTAAATGTAATGTACATACATGTCACTGTTATGTGATTGTTTCATAATTTGTGTGGGAAAAAAAAAATCTGAAAAATCAGAAGGCCCAAAGCTCTGAAATGGTAACTTTTTCTTCCCTTTTAATCTTCTTAAGGGAGTCACACCGTGGCTTGTAGCCTGAGTACCCTCCTTCCCCTTCTGAGAGTAAAGGTGTCAGTACATTTTTTTTTTTTTGCTTTATTTGTGGCGAGGCCTGCCGAGCGAACAGTCTCGTAAGGCTTTTGCTGTTGCACTCAAGGGGCTCGACATCGTCAGTGCGGCGCTTCCTCAGGGTCGCGTATCTCTGGACAAGAGTCTCGGCAAGAGTCTCTGCACTGGCAAGAAAACCAATCAGTCTCACACAGTTTGGATTGGAGCCTGGACAGGCGAGCTTGGTGAGCACGGGAATGGAAATGGATTCTGCAGGAGAGTCGCTCATCGTTCTCCCTGTGAGATGAAACGGGAGACGCTTCGAGATCTTCTGAGAACGTTGATAGAATGCAGTTGTGATGTTTTTCTTTATTCATTTTTTATTATTTTATTTTAGTTTTTTTTACACATCATTTGTATTTTCTGTAATATAGCCTTTGGTGCCTCAAGCTTTTATTCATTCCTTTATCAAAAGAGTTTATACTTTATTTTAAACCATTTGATTGGTGTTTATTTCTAAATGAAGGAGACATTTTGTTTGGGAAGGACTGAAAAGACGTTGCGCACTGTTTTTGTTTTGATATGTTTTGTCTTCACCAAGAATAACTCCGTCTGGTTATCAGTAAGGTGGCATTGATTTCAACCATATGTCCACTAAAGCTGCTTAGTGTTTGCATAAAACATTGTGGCAGTGAATGGAAGTAGCTGAAAGTGTTACTTTTAGCTACTTCCCTGGAATAACTCACAAACGTTGTTCCAGGGACATCTCCTCTCACACAACTCAAATTCTCCAAGTTTATAAGTTACTCTTGGTATTGAAAACTCGCTTGCAAATATGCTGAAGTTGTGAGAGATCTCGTGTACAGTGTGGTCAAGTTTTCTGCATGAACACCGTTTAGGAAATGTAGATTTAAAAAGAAAACTGTAATTTTTGATGGAGTGTATCCAAAGGCTATTTAAATCCATTTAAGGTCTAAAGTAGAAAAGGTTATTGTCAACATAATAGTCTATAGCAAACTTCTTTACACCTCTAAATCTTCTATATTGTCTTACATACTGTATATGGTGACAATATATATTGAAGTACAGGACATTAATCATCTTCCACCAACACCAGTCTGGCCAGTTATGTCACATTCCTCACCACATGGAGCAAACATTGTCAGAATTTAGGATTTATATTTATTTTATCACACAAGTCCATTTACCTTTTCATATTTCCAGCATTAAAATGACTTATTTTGACAATGTAGGTGCTATGCAAGGCAATAGTTTTTGTCTTCTTCGTGTATAGTGCATTTCACAAGTATTAAAAGCCCTTCTCGTATTATTACATTTTGAGTTGTAACAACTAAAATCTTTAATAAATTTCATTGGGGTTTGTTGTAATTGATCAGAGCGAAGTAGTGCATAATTGTGAAGTGGAAGGTAAATGGTTTTCATTGGGGGATGGGGGGGGGTTGTGGAAAAAAAAGGAGATAAAAGTTTGAAAAGTGTGGTTTGCACATGTATTTGGGATCCTAATTGAATTTTATGTTGAGCAAACCTTCTAACATAGTGACATCTAGAATAGAGCTGCACAATATGAAAAAAATCTAGCATATCATTTGTGTGTAGTGTGAACATCCGCTCCTGTATGGCTCTGTCCAACTAGCTAAATAGTTGGCAAGTAAAACACAACTTTGTAACTTCCTTTGGAACATATTAGCCAACAATTATTGCACTCTAGACAGTCCTTTCCAATATGAGTATTACACACACTGATCTGGTGATGACAATATGTTTGTGATATATTGTGCAGCCTTAAGCGATACCCTGATTGTTCTTTTCAGAATAGCAGAGATTAAATTAACAGATTACGTATCGTAGCAAAACTAGCTAAATACATGCGCACGGCACACTTCAAAGTATTGATTTGGAAAAAGCAAATGTAGAATACTATGTGGCATGTATCCACTCAAAAGTTAGGCACTGCTTTGTGTTGATTTATCACAAAATATGTTTCATCCCAAAAATATTGACGTTTGTAATTGTAACATGACGAGATGTGAAAGAGTTCCAGGGGTGTATAAACATTTGCAAGGCACTGTGCAGTCAGATCTGAACCATTTACTGTAAGAGCAGATGTGGTAACAGCAGGTCGATCTGTGAGAATGTTTCTGTTTAACTGTTCATCTCATCATGACAAAGAGTGGATGCACATCTGTACAAACTATTTCTTTTCAATCATACCAGCAGCTACAGCTAAAAAAAAAGAAAAAAGAAGCAGATTTCTTTACAGCTGTTGGGGGTTTATGTTTGTCTAAAACAGGAGGGGTTTTTTTAACATTTATTTGTGTATTTGTTTCAGTATTCTAAGTGGTGCATTATTTATTTTTCTACAGTTTTCTTTTTGTAAATGAAGGCATTTTTGTTGGGTTCTGAGCAGCATTCCTTTTTAGTTTCTGATGCCAGTTTTTGTGTTGATGTGACGGAACTTTAAGCTCATAATGAGGCATCATAAAACAAATCTGCAAATGTAACATTGGTAGAAATTGAGAGAGCATTTGCATGTTATTGTAATGTGTACTTAATGTGCATTTACGTCAATTTATAGGCCTTACATCACACGAGTACATCTGCTTTGTCGAACTTTGTGTGTCAACTATGACGACACACCAATTATAAATTCATGTCGGCCTTGTCTCACGCTTTTTTTTTTCTTTCTTTGTCTCTTTACATTGAATGTAGTTTGATATATATGTATAGTGGAATATTAATGTACTGTTGAGATGTGCTCATTTGATATAAAGTGCAATTTATACTTTGGTTCATGCGTGTAGCATCAAATGCTGCTTAACTATCACACTGCAGTGGTTTTCTTTAGCTTCATTTGTTCAACCCTGTATACCACTACCTGGAGACATGGAGGGATTTGTAAACACAGACTTTTAATTAAATCTTAATTTACAGGATTTTTGTTTCAATCTCTTTTTTTCAATCGATATTTGTGTCAACATTTAATAGTTTGTTTTGGTAATTATTTTTTATTTTGTTTTGATTACCAGCCTTTGTTTTAGTACAGCTTTTGTTCTCATAAGGTGCTGTAACTTTAGAATGTGCAGCTATTTTTTTTAAATTTTATTAAACATGGTTTGCTTGAGTTTGGTGTTAAAGTTTCACATTTAGTTTACTAAGCTAGACATAAGTGCCAAAATATATTAACTATTGACTTCCTATTGAGCTGCACAATTGGTACTAATAGGATGCTTTGAATCTATAATGCTGTGCTGCACAAAAGCCTCTTGCTTAAGGTTCCTCTGAGGCAGACTTTTTCAATTCTGGTCCTCAGGTACGCTATTCTGCATGTTTTAGATGTTTCCTTGCTTTAATAAAAATAATAGACAATGGGAGTTCTTTAAAAAAAACTGTTAATCAGCCATCAATTGAAATCATGTGCGTCAAAGCAGGGAAACGTCTGAAACGTGCAGGGCAGTGTACCTTGATAGCCAGTGTTGGAGAAGCACTGTACTAAAAGCTAGGACAGTATTTCTAACTCTGAATGGCATGTGAACTGATCAAAAATTTGTCCTTTTGATACTTTTTTTTTGTTTTAGTACTAAAAAACCTTATTTTATTTTATTTTCTAGTTTGGAGCAGATTTATTTCCTAAGTTTTCCAAGGTGTCTTTTTTTCTTAGTTTGGCCCCTAGAAACAGTCAAAAAGATAAATAAGTGACGTTGGGTATATTTACCACATTTGGACTTTGTTAAATTTACTTTATCTTGGTTGTGGAGGAAAACTTTCAGCTGGATGGTTATCATTCACACTACAGCGCCTCTTGTGGCATAAAGAATTATAACATGCAGAAAAGTTGATGTGAATAAAATCCCACATTCACTGAAAAGACTTATTTTTGTTTTCTAAAACTAAATTAAAATAAGTAATTTATAAAGTTTTAAACACAATAAGAAAATCAGAAGTGATCACATTTGATATTCCTTAAATCTGTTTGCATGTGGCTTTTAAGGGCAACTGAAAGATGAACTAAAATAGTTAAAACATTTTGTCTGCCAGTATGTCTTTGGTATATTGGGAAAAAAAATACTGATTAGACTAGAGGACACAGGGAAGTGCAAACATTATTTTCCACTGATCCAAACTTTCCAAGTGAAAAAGCAGACACAAGACAAAAGATTTGCATCAACAATGTTGTTACTGCTGCATTAATGTTTAAGCACAGGGATTTTCTTGGATCAACAAAAATTCTTAAGCCAAATTGAAAGAGCAAATTTGTCATGTATCTTAATTCTGGTTTTGTTTGCATAACTCAAACAAAAGGTTTGAGTTATTGGACATGTTTTTTATGATATGTTTTTCTTTCAGCCTTGTTTCTTTTATTGATGCAATACCAACTTTATCTACATTTCTTGATCTCACATTCTGTATTTTAAGCTGATATTTCATGTGACTGTGCTGTTGGAGGAAAATAAACCGTCTTTTAAGTATTCCAAAAAGAATGTTTGCCTTTATTCCCAGTTTTACTTTGAGGCATGTAATATTCCTTTTTATGTTTAAATTCTTAAATTTATTTAATAAAAACATAACTGGTCACATATAGTTGGAGAGTTATTTGTAAAAATGTTTTGGCACTACTGGTCTTTATTCAACAGTAGCTGGATGGATAGGAGAGAAGGATAACTGCGCTGAGCCGCTGAGGCATGTGGCGCCCCACAAACCGACACAGACTACTGCTGTGCAATGTGTTTATAGATTTATGTTTGTACCAATCTACTTCTTTAATGACTGCAGTTTAGTGGATTTTCAGTTTAAACACGTGACATAATTTTCGTTGACTTAATTGGTTTTCCAAAATTTTTTGTTATGAATATTCTTTTGTTGAAATTAATGAAAAAAGTGATTACATTTTTATGTTAAACCAAAATAAAAATGGTTTGTGCATGCTTTACATTTAGCATGGTTGCAGATTTATTTCCTTCAGTATCCTTGCAATAGCGATAATAAAGACATAGCATTTTCTACATAATCACATTTGTTACCTTAACTGCTGGGATGAGTTTTATATCAATAGGATAATATTTGAGAAAAATAGAGGGGGCATGCATATATCAGCAGGCTAATAATAGGCTTTGTCAAAAAATGCATCCCCTGCTAAAATGGAGAAATAAAGAGTTAAGAGTGGAATAACTTTTTCTACATAATCAAACTTGTTCTATGAACTGCTGGGATGAGTTTTATATCAATAGGATGATATTTGAGGAAAATAGAGGGGGCATGCATATATCAGCAGGCTAATAATAGGCTTTGTCAAAAAATGCATCCCCTGCTAAAATTGAGAAATAAAGAGTTAAGAGGGATTTTACCTTTTCTACGTAATGACACTTGTTCTCTGAGCTACTTCTGTAAGTTTCATATCAACAGGACAATAGACAGGGGATACAAATATTGGCAGGCTCAGAAATTAAAATGCATCCCCCCTACATTCATAGACTAGACAGTAAAGGATGATATAAAAAGTTTTACATAACGGGCTTCTGTTTTGTAATGCTTTAAGCCATTGTGTTAAAAGAAAAATCGGGGAATTTCAAACCGTCTGCGGAGAACATTTTCATCAGACTGACTGAAAAACGTTCGACTCATATGTTTCAATAAAGCTATAAAACCCGTATTTATTTCAATTAATCTGCAAAATAAAACCCACCGTTTTATGGCTTACATGGTTAAGAAACGTGATAATGTTACAAATATCTTCAAAAATTTCCTCTTCGGTCATATTTCAGTCCGTTTCCTCATCAATATGCGAGAGTTTAGAGCGATGCGCGCTCCCGCGACAGGGCATGCAATTACAGCTTCACTCAGCTGTGTGCTGGCTGGAACACATGGTGCTCGACCAGTTTTTCTGTTGCATGACATAAAGATGTCGCTTGACGGACTGGAGAAAAAGAAGACGATAGACTTGAGAAAGAAGCACATTGGGTAAGTCATACATGACTGCAGATGTTAGAGAACGTATAGAAACGACAGTCTGATTATGTAGAACATTACAGAAAAAAAAATATTTGTCTATCACCTTATTATCATTATTATATCTGCCAAGAATTAATACAACCATTCTAAAGTTATTTGCTTATAAAATTCATTTTAAATTATTTGTGTAGGGCATTACTACTATGTGGTTACATTTTTGCTAGCATATGTTTTATGTTAAAGTGCTGAATCAGAGGGGATTCACCTGTAGTGTTGCAACAATTGATTGTTCCTCTGCAGACCATCTTGTAAGATCTTCTTCAGCCATGATCCCATCAAGATCGTAAAAGCCAAAGGTCAGTATATGTATGACGAAAAAGGACAGCGCTACTTAGACTGCATCAACAACGTGGCTCACGGTAAGCATAAAAATATAAAACACACTTTTAAATGTAAAAAAAAAAAAAGTCTAGTTCTTGAGATTCTGAAAGGATCTTTAGGCAATTGTACCACTACAGGAAATTACTACAACATGTAATACAACAACCCAAAAAAAAAAAAACCTATTTGTAATTTGTGTTCTCCCCCCCCCCCCCAAATTATCTAGTTTCATTTTTTAATTTTCACGATTGTCCATCTAAGTTTGATTTAGACCTCCTGTTTTTCTCCAGTGGGCCACTGTCACCCGGACGTGGTGAAGGCAGGAGCTGAGCAGATGGGATTACTTAACACCAACACCCGGTTTTTGCATGACAACCTGGTACTGTATGCCCAGAGGCTGCAAGCGACTCTGCCAGACAAGCTGTCTGTGTGCTACTTTGTCAACTCAGGGTAAAATATAGCCAGACATATTTTCCAAACCTGAAACAAAGACTTTACAAAGGCGTTACCAACTGTCAGACCTGTTCTGAAGGTTCAAGAAACCCTCACTTAAAGTTATGAAAGCTTTTGCTTTCATAACAAAAGTTATTAACTTTAGTTGTTATGAAAAAAAAACAAAAGTTTTTTATGTATAAAAAGTTTTGTTTTTATACATATAAAACTTTATGTATAAAAGTTTTTATACATAAAAACTTTTATACATATGTTTTTTATACTTATGTATAAAAAAAATTAATTTTCTCCACCGATGTATAAGTTACATACATTTGAAAACCTTTAGTTAATAAACATTTTATGGTGCAAAGGTCTCTTGGTTTGACTATACTGCAGACGTGATCAAAGCAAGGATAAGATGCACACTCAGCATTAGTTGCTTCCTAAAGGTCTGATTTATCAAACTGATCCAGGTCACCATGGTTATTTATTTACACCACTTTTCTACAGTACTGCAGCACGAACCGTCTGAATAATCTAGATGGAGGTAATTATGTTTTTGATAATGATATATAAACCCTCCACACTACACTGAAGACATATCAGCAATATTAAGTTCTAAACTTGACATTAAAATTTCTCCTAGAGGTCTTTAGAGGAAAAAACTGAGCTTGTAGTGTGAGCTGACAGACTTTGTTCTAACAGCTGGTAGTAGATGCAAAAGTATTTATCTACCAAAGAACTTAAGAAAAAAAAGCTCCTGTTTTCATGCTGCAACCACAAATTACAATTACAATTTTTCTGAGAGAAAATCCCAAAGGGATTAATAAAGTTTATATCAATCCATCTGTCGTCACTAATCTAATCTATCTTCACTGCTTTTATTAAGATTCTGTGTGATGGAGCATAAATATGAAGTGGAAGAGCAGGTTCTGAAAGGTGTGATGTGTTTCTGAGAACATTTTTCCACCACACAAAGCGATTGGCATGTCAGTCAAAAAAGTTACAATTTTGGTCTCATCTGACCAGTTCACAATCTTTCATGTTTGCTGTGTGACTTCTAGAAAATTGCAAACAGAACTTCTTGCTTTGTTAGTCGTCCAGTTGAAAGATTCTCCCACCTGAGCTGTGGATCTCTGCAGCTCCTCCTAACTTTCAGGAACCTTTTGTCTACTTTTGCTCTCTTTGTCAGTTTGGGTGGACGGTCGTGTCTTAGGAGGTTTGCAATTGTACCATCTCAGTTAAAATCAATAGAATACAAGTGGATGCTACGCATTTCACACCTTTAGTTGTAAAATAAAATGTGAAAAGCGTGCGTGATTTTTCTTCCACTGCATATTGGTTTATTACAAAAAATCTCAGTAAAATAAATTGGTTATAATTTGACAAAATCGACATTTTAAGAGGAACAAACAGTTTTGTACTGTATTATAAATGTACTAATACAGGTAGATAACCTGCAATTTTGATCTGGAGTTTTGGAAGTATGAATAATTTAAAACCCCTTTTCAAGGCTCTAAAAATCAATTAACATTTATTTATTTCTTTTTACATTAATTCAGTCAGAATGAATGAATGGGCGTTCGCCTCAGCTGCCCTTGCATTGGGAGATGAAATAACACGCTGCGAATGACGTCCATGAGGCTTCACCTGTGTGTTTTGTGGTGACTGAGTAACTTAATGTAACCCTTTGCCCCATCAGCTCTGAAGCCAACGACCTGGCCCTCCGACTTGCATGGCAGTACACAGGGAACAAAGATATCATAACACTGGAAAAGTAAGAGCCACTATATCTCAGTCATGATGTGTGTTGTGACAGAGCAGCCACGACTTCTTACCTTTGATTCATAGCACTACAGTTTGACACAAGAGCTCTAAGTGATCCGCTGGATTGTGTTTACTCTGTCTGCAGTGCGTACCACGGCCATGTGTCATCACTCATTGACATTAGTCCTTATAAGTTCCACCAGCTGTCAGATGCTGAGCAGAGTCACTTCGTCCATGTGGTGAGTGGGGTTTTGCTCTCACCTTCCGCCTGCCTGCACGCTATTAAAACCCCATAGCTTTGCTCTGCTCTGCTGCGTTTTGACAGGCTGCTGAGTTCTCAGCATACATGTGAGTGGAGATAAGAAAGGAAAAGACAGAGAAAAGTAAAAAAAAAAATGCATCCAAAACTCTTTTTACCCTAAACTAAATAGAAAAACCCCCTCTTTTTCTAAATTTGGTTTGATAACATTTATTTGGTTGAAGTATTGCTCTTTTGGATAATTTATTTCTTCTGGTTTTGGGTGCCTGGGTTATACTTATGATATGGATTACGAGAACGTTTCATTTTCTTTAGGGATAAATAACAAATTTTTTCACAGAATTGAAATATTTTTGATAGCTTTCTTTGGACTTTGGATGATTTTAACTAAATTACAGCACCTAGCCATCTTCATAGCTTCTAAACCTCAAAATGAAACAATGATGTAGCATTCTGTAACAAAGTTACAATTTAAATTCTGTACACACTCCTAGACAGAAGCGATCCTGCTATTCAGTGAGTGCTACCAGCCCATGTTGCCATCAGCAGCATATATGTGTTTCCACAACAAGGAATAAAATATAAATACATATGTTAGTTTGCAGATTAACACAGAACACAGAAAACAAAAGTAAGAAGAGCCCTATATTGATATCTTTCCATACAGGCTCCAAGCCCAGATGTGTACAGAGGCAAATACAGTGCAGACCGTCCTGATGCAGCTACAGCGTATGCAGATGAAGTCAAAGACATAATAGAGAAAGTCCATAAAAAAGGACATAAGGTATGTCCTTTTTATGTTTTTAATGTTTCTGAATGCTTAGACTAATAGAGTGCTTAATATGTTGTATAGTGTTTGAAGTAAATGATCTCATTGCACAAAATGACCAATATGCTTTGGTTTGTTTGACTCTGGACTAATATTTTGCTACACAAGAAATGTTGATGCTTTCTTTGTTTTCCTCTGATTTAGTTAAATATCAGGCGGCATTTTTTTTTTTTTTTGACAAAACAGCCTGAAAGCTTTGCTAACATTAGATCTGATGACCTAGAGTAACATTGAAGCCTGTCCCAACGTTACACAACAGCCACAATCTTATTTAGCCCAGTCAAGTGAAAACCAAATCAGCAGACTTGATACAGGGAGACGACGGGAACCGTTCTATTTGCAGCTTATCAGCCTGGCTGCAGATATGTGGAGCCGATATGTTTTTCTCTTGGGCAGATTGCTGCTTTTATTGCCGAATCGCTGCAGAGTTGTGGTGGGCAGGTCATCCCCCCAGTGGGTTACTTCCAGCAAGTGGCTGAGTATGTATCCAGCATTAGTGTTTGTGTTTACACTGATGGTTATAGGGTCACTGACCGTTTTTGATATCAAGTCTCCCCTACTTTGCTGAATGTACGACCAAATCTGACTAAACTTTTCTCCTCTACAGGCATGTCCGCAAAGCAGGAGGTGTTTTTATCGCGGATGAGGTTCAGGTGGGTTTTGGCAGAGTTGGCTCTCAGTTCTGGGCCTTCCAGCTTCAGGGAGACGACTTTGTGCCGGATATTGTCACAATGGGGAAGCCTATTGGCAACGGCCACCCCATGTCATGTGTGGTCACAACCAGGGAAGTGGCCGAGGCCTTTATGTCATCTGGAATGGAGTACTTCAATACAGTAAGAGCTTATTTTAAGAATAAAGGAAAAATTAAAGCAACTCATGTACTGGATATCAGATTTTTTTGGCTCTGTTTTATAGCATTAAATTATGTTGCAAAAAACTCATTGAAAATACTTAAATGAATATGTAAAACCTATTTTCATCAGTATGTATTAATACTTTTAGTTTGGCGGTAACCCTGTGTCTTGCGCCATTGGTCTGGCCGTCCTGGATGTGATTGAGAAAGAGGATCTGCAGGGAAACGCACTGCGTGTTGGCCAGTACCTCACTAATGTGCTGGAAAAACAAAAGGAGAAGCATCCGCTGATTGGAGACATTAGGTGAGGCAAAGCCCGACTCCAAAACGCTAAATAATCAGTGGCTTCACAAGAAAATATATCATGTAAATTCTCTCTTTTCTTGAAATAGAATTAAGTGAGCTGGGGAATTCCAGTTCTTTATAACACCTTTTAAATACACTGCTCAAAAAAATAAAGGGAACACTTAAACAACACAATATAACTCCAAGTAAATCAAACTTCTGTGAAATCAAACTGTCCACTTAGGAAGCAACACTGATTGACAATCAATTTCACCTGCTGTTGTGCAAATGGAACTTTGTACAGAACAAAGTATTCAATGAGAATATTTCTTTCATTCAGAACTAGGATGTGTTATTTGAGTGTTCCCTTTATTTTTTTGAGCAGTGCATATATTTTTACATTTTTGCTAATTAATTAGGATTGTTCAAATTAGCATAAGACTAAAAAGCTCTTACATGACATTTCTCATAGCTACACATACTTTGTACCACTTTTCTTCATAAGACATCAGAGGCTCCGAAGGATTGTTGATTTATTACAATTAAGTAGAAAATCAAACATATTCTCGATTACTTTATATTTTGAATAGTGTGTAAGACATCTTACAAGAATGTATGTAAAAATAGAATTTTAGCAATTTTCAGGCTAAACAAAAGCGTCACTCTCTGCAGGGGGCGAGGCCTGTTTGTTGGGGTGGAGCTGGTGAAGGACAGAGTGAAGCTCACTCCAGCTACAGCCGAAGCCCAGGAGGTCATTTATAAGTAAGACTTAAGGTTTCAGTCTTGTTTTTTCTGAGGTCAAAAACAGACATATGACACAGAATCTACATGAAAAGTGTGGACATTTTATTTGCAGAAAGTGAGGAGATAAGTATTTAAAAGATAAAACAGGATAGACAGAAGTTGTTGATTGCTGCCACTTAACTTTATCTTTAAGGAAGATAAACTGAATGTTCAGATTGTAAAATCCAAAAATGTCACAACTAACAGCTATAAAAACACTATTGATCACTGCATAAAGCTGGCATTCAATGATTTTTTTTACAGATTATTGGGGGAAGATTAAACAGTGCTAATTCCACTGACAAAATTAAACAATAGTGATTATTCCAGATGCTTACTGCACAGTATGTAAATTTTTATTGTACATACACTTAAAGACGCTTCACATGAAATCAGTCACATATATTCACATTCACACACTGATAATGGCAAGCTACTGGACTGTAGCCACAGCTGTCTTTATTGAGTAAAACAAGCATAACCAGCTGACATAGTAATTAACTAAGGTAGAACCTGCTTAACACACATGCTTAGCAACTGTCATTTTAAAATGGCATTAGCTATGGAAGAGTGGTAGATGGTTCTCCTTTAGCTTCAACACCAGTCTGGGTCTTCTTTACTTTTCTCTTGCTTACAATTGTAAGCAATTGTAAGTAATAGTTAAGTACTGGGTTCTTCTTTTAGCAAGCTGAGCAGCAGTGCTCAGTGAGATGTGGAGCATATTTTAGTTCAGTGACAGCTGAACCAGGAAGAAAACTAAGCAGTTGATTACGCTAAAGATATAATGCCATCAAATACTGTATGCCTGTGTAAATAACCACAGAGAGCTGAATAGTGAATATTTCCAGACTAAAGGAGCAGCACGTCCTTTTAAGCGCTGATGGACCTCATCGTAATGTGCTGAAATTCAAGCCCCCACTGTGCTTCACCACGGAGGATGCTGACCTGGTGGTGGAAAAGATCGACCCCATTCTTAAAGGTATTTGTTTACTAGCTGCAGATGCTCTGTGAATGTGTTCAGAGGTATTATGTTGCTACTTCCTTCATTCCAGAGCTGGAGGAAGCATTAGGCTTGAAGGCAAACAATTCAGCAAATACGGAAAATGAAAAGAGGAGAAAGGTAAGCTGTGTGTGAAGTCCTACCAACTCTGCCAAGTTTTTTTACCCGATGAGTCGGGCTTTAATTACTTTGATTTGTGCTTCATTTCTTCACAAGCTGTCAACAGATGAAAATGGGCACAGTGGGTTAAATTACAGCAATGAAGGAGTCCAAGAACAAACCAAACAAAGGAAACGGATGAAAACATAAAGATGACTAAAAGCATTTATAGGAATTGGAGAAAAAAGCCTCAAGATTATTTTTACACAAATTAAGTTGCAACACTTTCTCAGGTGTTCGAATCAGAATATCTTGTTGGTATAAAAAGAAGACGTTAAGGTTATAACAGAACTATCATGTCATCTAATGTTTTAAATGTCTAATCCTATAAATCATATCTGTGTGTGTGAAAATACTATGTGGTACTTTGGCAACAAAACACCTCATTCCTCTTTATGAATATATGAAATATTTGTATGAACCAGTGAACAGAGTTATATTCCGTCATATAAAATAGTACACTGCTCAAAAAAATAAAGGGAACACTCAAATAACACATCCTAGATTTGAATGAAAGAAATATTCTCATTGAATACTTTGCTCTGTACAAAGTTCCATTTGCACAACAGCAGGTGAAATTGATTGTCAATCAGTGTTGCTTCCTAAGTGGACAGTTTGATTTCACAGAAGTTTGATGTACTTGGAGTTATATTGTGTTGTTTAAGTGTTCCCTTTATTTTTTTGAGCAGTATCTTTAATTTGATATTTGAATTAAAAAGGAAATTTTTAAACCTAGTGTTCTGTTTTCTTAATGTGTATCAGCTCTGTTTCATTATGGTACTGAATCTCTACCAAACAGGGACACTGTTTGACAAATCTTCAATTATTTACCAATGTTTCCATGTTCCACAGTCTGAATTCAGCTCCAAGCGTGCTACTTGGGTGTGAAACTGATATCAGTTGTTTTTGCAAATGGAAATCAGAAATGCGGTGTGCATACTCAGCCCTTTTATGCTTGTGCCAATAAATACAACTTACTCCAACCACATGCCTTTGGGTCTAATCAAATTAGTCAATAGAATACAACTGTTTGTAATTTACACTCAGCAAATTAGGATTTAGGGAGCTACATCTAAAGTGTAGCTCAGAAATTCAGAGAGGAGAGCACATCACCTGAGATTTGATGCATACAGTGGTGAAAACAAGTGTTGTGTGTATTCACAAAACATGTTTCAAATGGACCTGTGGATGCAAATTTGACTCCAGACCTGCGATATCCACATATACAAAGACATTAAAACAGAGTTCATAAATGATGTGTATTAAAGTGGAATGGCCCAGGGGAATAAAGTATTAAAGTCCTTTTTTAGCAAGGACAAAAAGGACTTTAATACTGCTTATAGGTGTTTTAAGGTTGGCAACAAAACACGCCACTCCTCTTTATGAATATACCTTTAAACATCTCCAATATGGAGAAACTGGCAGAGTTCTGCACAAATTCTTAAAGCTCCCTCAGGGACAAACTGCTACATCCTAAGTGCACAAAGGAGCATTACAGTAGATCCTTCCTCCCAACATCTGTAAAACTTCATAACCTTCACTGCTTTGCTGCTGTTGAGACGGATTCTGGAATTTCCCCATTATGGGAGAATAAAAGAATTTCTATTCTAAATCATGATGCTTCCACCTTCCAATGACTTCCTGACTTGCTTTTTTGCATTTATGTTTATTTCAACATCCAGATTACGGCAGCAATTGTGAGCAACGGAAAATCTGGAGTTTAGTAAAATGCTTTACAGTAAGCTCGTAAAGATTCCGAGACAGCACTTTGCTGTCTCACACATTGTGCTTCTTTTGGTAATAGAAATCCTTTTTACAGGCCATCAATTAGTACTAAATTAGCTCATGTTACATGGCAGAAAACAGGATTGGTTTTTAAGTACTGATGAATTTCAGATCTTTCCTTTATTTTTTGTTTTTAACACTTATCGCCATAAGTTATCATTCCATTTTATTACACATATTTTACAGACTCAATGTCTCAGTGCATGGATGGGTTGTTTGCTTTATCTAATGTAAATTTCCAACAGCCCTGCTAGAAATATATTTACTGTACAAAAAGGTGTGCCAAATACTTATTTTCTGATAAGTATGTAAATCTTTCCTTGTTGTTAAAGTCCAATTAACCCTCTTTTGACTTTGCTAAAGTACATGAAAGAAACATGAAGAATTCTGGAAATCTATAGTCAGATGAGATTGACATTAATATGTTTAATCAAAATATTTCCCTATATGTCAACAATAAATGATACACACTCTGTGGTGTAAAATATGGAAGTCTGAATTAGTTGACACAAGTTAATAAATTGTAAATCACTGCCAAGGATTCTAAAAGTACCTCCCTAAAATTTACACAAAAGTTTTGAAACGAGATTCAGATTGTTTTCAGACGATTGTGCCATTAAACGGAAAAGTAAACATACAGAGGAATTATAAGTGACAGATTTACTGATACAGTGTTACTTCCATGGCAGACATTATTTTGGAAGCTGTAAATCCAATGTTCACCTTCCTACCACATAGAAAAATAAACCTGCTAACTCAGAAGTAGCTATTAAAGGCGGATGCCTTTTTATGTCATGTTCTTACACAAGGGTCACAAAAAACATCCTACATTTTTGTTTGAAGCCATAACTGCTTTGGAGTAGTAAATTTATTCAAATACTTGTTATACTAAGCCTGGTGTTAAAGTTACCAGAGGACATCTATATTTTTTATTTTTTCCAGCAGCCGCAAACGAAACTGGCCTTTCACAGTGAAAACTAAACAGTTTTCACAACTGAACACCAACCCCCACCTTGTGGAGGAAATGTGACAGTACACTTGGATGTAATGAAAAAGGCTACTCAAAAGATGCATTTCAACATTTTTAGTCTATAATTGCACTGATGAACTGTATTTCCTTTAATACACTAGTTTTGAGTTTAATTTAATGACAGGTTAATGACCCACATGGAAATAATCCTGTTACTTATTTTCTCTTAGATTTAGAGACATCTTAAAGATCAAAACATTTATTCTCTTTTGTATAACACCCGTCATAATTCCATCTCTTGCTATAAAGGCAGGTGAATCTGTAACATCACAAAATTAGTTTCTGATCAAAACTTGGCTGTGATGATTGTACCAATTTAAAAATGTGTCTTTAAGGTTCTATAAAAAAAATAACTTAAAATATTGGAGAGGAGAACAGCTATGACCCCAAGGTCAATTATAAAAATATAAACAAGTGTGACAATCTGAGTAAATGAAGATTTAACCATATACAAAAACAGAAACTTTCAATTTCATGATCTTGTACAATGATTTTAATACAAAAACTGACAAACACTTTCACTCAACAAAATAACGCAAACAGTTCTAATTCTGTATTGAAACTGGTGGCTGCATCTCATAGACAGCTTCCTTTACACAGTTTTTCTTAAACAAATGTGAATAGGCAGTAACATTTACACAAAGCCTAATAAAGACGTCTGCTAGAGGCCCTGGTTTTAAAAGTTTTTGGTGAGGGTGTTGGTCTGGTTGCATTTCTTGAGCAAAGTTGGTGCTTTCAGTCTTGATAGGTTAAGTTTTGGATAAGTGTCACCTTTATTTATAACTAATTCTATGATTCTGTTTGGTTACTTTCTGTTGTCCATGTTCTCAGCCCATGAGGTATCCTCTGAAAAGATAACACAGATGCAACACAGATTTTTAAATGCCTTTGATTTTTACCCTATGCCAACGGTAATTTACAATCAAATCAAATATTGAGCTTCAACTTACGGCAGCTTCATGCGCATGAAAACTCTGGCCATGAAGAAGCTGAGGAGGACACTGACAAAGCCGATGAAAAGCAGCAGGAAACGATTCAGTTTGGGAATGTTTGGCGCATTGGAGCGGTCCAGGATTATAAAGCCCAGGCCTCCCATGGTGAAGAGGAAACTGGAGGCCAGTCCTTCCATAATGTATTGCCCATTGACTCTGGAAATGCAAGGAGTCAAAATAAGCTGTGAGAACATGTAATATTTTTTTCTATGTGTTTAAGTATTGAAAATTAGTGATACCTGTATGCCAGAAAGGCAACTGGTCGCTGGTGTCCATGCTCATCTGTCATTGAACCCACACTTGGAGGTTCTACAATAACGTCATAGATAATACCTGCAGGTTGGACAAATGGATACAGATGAAAGAAAAGAACGCTTATAAACAAAATGCATGTACAAGTAGTATGTAATAGTGTTTGAATAACTACCTCAGAAGGTTTCTAAGAAAATTTAAATAACACCTAGAACTAATAAAAATTAGTTTTTGATACAGAAATCATGGAGAACACTGCTGATTAATCAGTTGTTAAGCAGACTGTCAAAGTTCACTGCTAAAGATATTTGCAAATATTTGCAAAGCTGGTATTTTATAAACACACAACATTCAGATCTCTCCAGGATATGGACGGCTCCTGTAGCAATACCAGCTTCCTTAACCAGTCACAGGTATCCCAGGATGATCACCTCCATGCAATAATTAATGAGAAAGGAGCCCCAACCAAGTGCATGTTGTCCAGTACATATTAAAGCTTTTCAGCATGTTGTGAAACTCTTCTTTTATTTGTCATATCTTCTGATAAAATCTTTCTTAGACTGAATAAATAACATCGAAATGAGAGCTTGTAATAAGTCTGAGGCTTTTCACATATAAATTTCGCTTCCGTTGGTATGTTCTATTGGTCCGTATAAATAAAACGTACAAGCTAGCTTGCTTGTCGCACAAAAAAAATAACAAAAAAGCTCTTATTGGTTTAACCTGCTTCAGCGACTACAAATACAACAAAAGCTCATCTTATCGCAAATAAAACAGAACTATGAGAATTAAAGCTGCTTTGATATGCTGTGTTAATGAAGACAGGCTAGCCGTCTCTTAGCTTGTTGTTAGCTATAGTTACCTCCTGTGATGAGAAAGTAGGACACAATGACGACCGCATACACTGTCATAGCCGACGGCATGTGCAGCCATGACGGTTTCTTCAGTTTTATATTCGGACATTCGAGCACAGCAAACGGAAAACTGTATAAAGTCTCCATGATGGAACAAAAAAAAGTAGCGTCCTTCTCTCCAGCAGCGCTCCTTTCAGCCCAGGCTCGGGTACGTCTGCGCACTGACTTGGTTGACGTGTCCCGGAAGTACATGTGCTTCATTTTCTTTCCCTATTGTGGCTTCAGTAATAAAAATCACTTTTTCAGAATAGAAAAAAAAAACAAAAAAACGTTGAATATTTAATAGAACATCGTACTAACCTCCCTTCTACGTTACTTAAAGAAACAGTAAGAAACGTCCATCAGTTTTTAGTTCAGCAAGATTTACAATGTATTTGTCCCTATGGGAATATTTCAATTACATTTGTATTCTTCCCATATAAAAACGGTCCAGCAGTCCATTACTACGGAGCCCTCTAGGGGACATGGGGAATTTTTTTTCTTTTGCGTTCCCTCGCAAAACTTTTGCGTTACCTCGCAATACTGTACTGGTCAGTTATGCAGCATAATTGAACACTACCAGCCTTTCTTACGGTGGGCGCCGTACTTTCTGCTTTAATATAAGGTTATGTGAGGTTTTTCCATGAATGTTAGTATCTTTTTGTGAAATATCTGAAGTTTTATATCTTTCTTTAGGATAGAAAGGCACCACAAACCTACGATATAAACAGAAACCTTCCGTAAGTAGTAAAGAAATAAAAATACATTATAATTTGGACTATTTCTGAGTTATTATCGCGGGTAATAAATCATCTGACAGTTTTGATTGTGTCTCTGTTGTGTTCGTAGTCTGAATGGTTTAAAGAGCTGCTTTCAGTGCCGCTCCATCTTCGCCTTAACAGACATAAACATGCAGTAATAAATCGATTTTTAATCAGTGTTTTGCACCAAACAGTTAATAATAATAAACAAGTTTTCACTGAGGCTCTGTAAGAGCCATATGAATGAAATAAGTAATTATTGATATGACAGGAGCAGCGGCTTTGACACTTGTGTGGTGGGTGTGTCGATGTGGGCGTGACGTCACCAGGTATGAATGGGAAGGATACTGGCTTTGTGTGTATTAGGAAGCGGTGAGCGGGGCGGTCAGTCCTTGCAAAGTTTGGAGCCTGATCATCAAAATGGAATAAATCGATAATTGTGACAGAACAAAGAAGAGGTTTGGAGTTGATTGATAAACGGACAGATGAGATTCCCCGAGTTAACCCAGTTCGGCCCTTTACCATCATTAGTTTGTCGTGTTTTTAATAATAAAAACTTGTTAATAGTAAAAACTGTTTGGTGCAAAACACTGATTGAAAATCGATTTATTACTGCATGTTTATGTCTGTTAAGGCGAAGATGGAGCGGCACTGAAAGCAGCTCTTTAAACCATTCAGACTACGAACACAACAGAGACACAATCAAAACTGTCAGATGATTTATTACCCGCGATAATAACTCAGAAATAGTCCAAATTATAATGTATTTTTATTTCTTTCCTACTTACGGAAGGTTTCTGTTTATATCGTAGGTTTGTGGTGCCTTTCTATCCTAAAGAAAGATATAAAACTTCAGATATTTCACAAAAAGATACTAACATTCATGGAAAAACCTCACATAACCTTATATTAAAGCAGAAAGTACGGCGCCCACCGTAAGAAAGGCTGGCAGTGTTCAATTATGCTGCATAACTGACCAGTACAGTATTGCGAGGTAACGCAAAAGTTTTGCGAGGGAACGCAAAAGTTTTGCGAGGGAACGCAAAAGAAAAAAAATTCCCCATGTCCCCTAGAGGGCTCCGTACATTACCACTCACTTCAGGACTGAAGAGAATCGCAGTGTCGGAACAGTACAGGGCTTGAAAACTCCGAGAGTTATATGTACAATATTTTTGATTATAGCAAATGTATTTTCAAGTTATCCAAACAGATACCACTCTGCTAAAATAAGTGGTTAAACTCCATACAACTCATCTTGCATAAAAAAAAAGACATGCAAGCGCATGTTGTGGAGAAACCCTTAAAATACTCAAATGGGGTCTCTACAGCAATTTGCTCATCTGAATTACTTTTTAACAGTAATAGTTTGCATCAAACAATGGTACTATTGCACTTACCATTTTTAATTTCATGTTCAAAGTAGGTAAAATCTTTTGAAATAGAACATTTTCTGTTCATGGTCTTAAGTGTAAAAATATTTTACAACCTTTTGTTTTAATTTACATCAAAGCTTTAATGTAAACAAATCTTTTTGTATTAATCACAAGATTTTCTTTAATATTTTGTTCATCAAAACAAATGGGGGGGAAACAAATTATACACATTTGGATGCATTTTTTCCCATCTGAATGTTTTCATGGAAACAAGTAAAATATTGAGCCCACTGGAGGGCACTGTTAACTTGCAGCTGGTATTTTATAAAATATAATATAGTACACTAAAAACCACAAAGTAAAATTGTGATTAATATTTGTAATACAACCCTACATAGAAATAACAAAAATAAGGGAGGTCTCCATTTTACTGAAAAAAAAAATCGCCAATTTGATTCAACATATGCACCAGTTTACAATGATCACAATTTAAGTAACAGAGTAAATAGTATTTGAAGGCTATTCTTATAGCCTACCCATGTTATTTAGATACTTCTTCCATATTTTCAGCACTTCAAACCCTTTACTTTGCAAATGGACCTGGACAAGAATTTTTTCATAGTGGATTATGACTTCAGGCCTGATCAGCCTTATAAAAAGAGAACTTGGTTATTTTACAGTTTTTCCACACAAGTTGAAATGAAATTTAATTCAAGGATATTTCATCAGTCGATATGTTTTGGCGGTCCATTTGCTCAGAGGATTCTTAGTCTTAGCTGATTTATAACACAGACAGAACAACCCACAACTTCAAACAGATTTGTTTGTCATTTTTTTTTATTGTGGCAAAACAAATACAGAATTTACTTCGATTTCTGGCTCTGTGCTTGTGCCTTGAGCACCTTGACAACGATCTTCTGCTCCTCAATCAAGAAAGCACGCTTGATCCTGTGAATCCCACCAAAAGAGAAGTTTTAATACATTACTCATTAGAAACACAAAAATAAGGATTATAGATTCTTAAATGGCAGCATAAAAAAATTATTTGTCCATTAAATAAAACAATAAAAAAAACCAACAAGGGGAGAAACAGCACTGAAAATCTTTCAACATCCATGGCAGTTTTTAATAGAATTAGATCTAACATGGGCTTAAGCCTACACTTTCAGCAAATAAAGGCCTAAAATTAAAATACAGGCTTCTCTTACCTGTCACGTACACACTTTGCACACATGGATCCACCGTAAGCCCTGCTAACATGCTTCTTGGTCTTGGAAAGCCTCATCAGAACCTGAGGTCTAACAGCACGAATCTGTAACAAACATCAAGCATAGATTTGATTTTTATTTCCAAAATCTAAAAATAACAAATCACTTAAAGTCTTAGCATAAGGAGCCTCAGTGTTAAGAACGTAAAAACAATCAATACTGTTACATATTCTCCACAGACTTAAAATACACCTGCAACAACCTCCGTTTAATTTGGTCCAACCACACAGAACAACACTAGTTCTG
Source organism: Xiphophorus couchianus (assembly GCF_001444195.1). Classification (NCBI taxonomy): domain Eukaryota; kingdom Metazoa; phylum Chordata; class Actinopteri; order Cyprinodontiformes; family Poeciliidae; genus Xiphophorus; species Xiphophorus couchianus. The sequence continues at coordinate 15,939,820 of NC_040241.1, read as the reverse complement.
TTTTTCTCCCAACAGCTGGGTGTGAAACATTTATAGTCCAAAGACCAGCCTAATTATAGCTCTCCACATCAACAAAAACAAATGATAAATTAAATGCTAGTCTACATTCTTACAGAGCTTTTTAAGACTTCATACGTTACCAACTACAAATTAGCTTTTTTTTTAACCTAAAAATATCCCAGATGTTCATGCCATTTGTTTGGCATTTCACTTTAAGATTGTATTACCGTATTTGAAACCCAAAACAAGTGCAAAGACAATCACTGGAAAAAAAACAATGCAGAAAAATATAAAAACTTACAAATGTATACGACATATAAACTCTAATACCAACATAACATTTTGAGTTTATGTTGTAAAAGGAGCCATTGTTGAGTCTGTTCCAGAGATGGAGATCATTTCATCACAAGTTTAAATAGTACCTGTTGACAACTTCTGTTGTAGTTCATAAAACAAAATTTAACATTGTGGCCTTATAATTAAAATTATAATTTTGTAATGTGCGTTTTATATTTTTTCATGCAAAAAACCCCCAATAAAGACATTTATTATAGGACTATAATATTACTTAGTGTGCACAGAAATCCACGTTGCTCTTCCATACTGCTTGCATAAGAATATGCAACAAACACTGGTTTTCAACTGTGATGTAATTAACAGGACAGATGATCTAGATTTTTCTCACTAGAGTCCATTTGAAACTTCTTTAAACTCAAATGAAGCAAATTATGTTTTTAGGTTATTAAAAATAAATAGTAAACCCTTAAAAGGTTTCTTATGGGTTTTACTTTTTTTTTTTACTTCCAATGTTGAGTGATGTCATTATTTTAAAGGACAAAGTAAAACTACTATGTCCTCCAGAAATAACAGCACCCAAAAGTGAAATTCAATGACCACTTTAGTATCTTTTTGTACATGTCAACAAATTGTAATGTGGTATGCAAACTGATGCATGAATGCATAAAACAATCACCAGCATAACATTAATACTAAGTTCCAGCATTTCTGCATTAGAATAAAATAAAAACAGTTTTTACCCATCATCATAATAAAGTTCCTCATAAAGCTTTAATAAATAAACTGCCGTTCTGGTAAAATGTTAATACAGCAGATGAACTGAGACAACATGCTGCAAAAAGTCTTTAAAAAAATAAAATTATATATATATATATATATACATATATATATATATATATATATATATATATAGCACACCCTGAAGTTTAAAATGGCATGTTAAATATATTTACCAGCTTATAACATTTTTCATTTGTAAAGCCTAAATGCTGAGTGCATTGTGCTCCAGACTGTAATCCAGCATCTAAAATCTTTTAATCAAGGGCAGTAATCAAGTTTGTTTACTTTGGTCATCAGTACACTTAAAACAGTTTTAAGATTTGATGCGCAGTGAGGTTAAACAATGTAATCACAAAAGAAAGGTCAATGTTGATGTTAAAGGGGTTTTTTTTTTTTAATAATACCAAGCCAGTATTTTACAGTAAAATATCAAACAATAAATCATGTTTGAGATGATTTTACATTTAGGAAACCTTGTATGAAAACTGCTGTTGAATGTTGCTATTGGGAAAAGCTCCCATCATCGGATGTGAGGAGTTTTAACTGATTGAATGTTGCAGGTATCCACTTGGGTGTAACAGATTTTTCCTCCGGTATCTGATGTTTACATCTTTAAGGTGTTTCAGGCGAGTAACTAAGCCTGAAAATAATTACACTTAGTGTAAAGCTAATGTACGTTTCAACAGTCATTGTGCTCAATCCCTGTTGAAAAATGAGAAAGACTTGAGTTTGGTCCATGTTTCTCTCGCCATCGTCATTGTAGATTAATTAGAAGCGCTAATGTTCCCAAACAGCGGTAATTAGAGATAGTTTAGTTTTAGTGTTGATTCTTAAAGTTGGGTGATAGATCTAGTTCTGCATTTATCCATGTTTCCAGCAGCTTTGTTATACATGCGTGCCCAACTGACAGGGTTGAACCAAAAACTCTCAGCATAAATAACCGTACCACTATACTCCTATCCAATATTAATAATGATAACATGTAGAAAACTTGACTCTTAGTGGGAAAGCTTTGGCTTATAATAATACTTTCTTGGCTATTTTGAAAATATCTGTGCTATTGAGAGCTGTAATAAATGTATTTATAATTGATATACTACTTGAACATCTTTACATCCCCAGATTGTAATGTTTAAGTAGACTTAAAAGGAATGATTTTGTTCTTATGCTGTTCCAGGTATCAGTATACTTCCTCTAAGTGATGAATATCTATAGCGGGAAAGATATACGAGGTATTTTAGACAATAAGTTTCCCCTCCTTATCCATGAATAACTACAATGAATCTCAACAGATGTACTTACTCCACGCAGTCTTCCAGGGCAGATGCCACATGCTGACTTGGGGGCTTTGCCAACCTTCTTGGTGTACAGGTAGACAATACGGTTACCAGGAGTCCGGGACCTACAGACCAACAAGAAGCTTCATTACTATACGGACTCTTCAAGTTAGTACAAGTGTACAAGCGTGGTAGAAAACTTTCACTTACAGTCTGGTCTTGTTAGAAGCCGTGTTGTAGGACAACCTGCGGCGGTAAGTCAGGCGTTGCACCATGTTGAAGCTGCGAGACAAATTTTATTTGAATGAGAAAGTGGTCGTAATGTTCATTCGCGTTGTCATTACTCAATATATGACCAGCTTTAAGCTCGCTTGTCAAGTTTTGGTACAGTGGTACTTTTGACATCAATACTCGTCGATTTTATTATTACTCCACTACCTGGTTACTCTACTTAGCCCCACACAGCGGCCTTATGCCGGCAGAGAACAGATTAGTAAAAACGTCTTCGTAATGCCATCTAACTTATAAAATCCTCATTTCCCTGACTATAAAAGCTTACTATGAGTCAAACGATATCTTAAAATTGATTAAATTATCTTCTAAACATGAGGATTACAGTCGATTACAAATTTGTAATCATGCAGAAGAAAACAAGAGCCACCATACCTGCTTTCGCCGTAACCGGAAGAGGAAGGAGTTAGGCGGATGTTTAAGGTTAAAGTTTCTGCCCCCTGCTGGTGAGTTAAAGCAAGTTTTTATTTGCGTTACAAAGCCTTGAAACATTATTACTATAAAATCCTTCTCAACAGGGTTAAAAATATGTGTTACCTACAAGCTGGTCTGTTTTATTTACAATATTCTGTGACGAATTATTGTAATAATTTGTTTAAAAAGAAGGGTTTAGTCATTGGCTGACTTTAAGACAAAACTTTATTTTATTCACATTGATACATGATATAAGGACCTCATGTAAAAGTAGCCTTTATTGTCAAATTTGCGTTTTCAGATCTGCGGTGTCAGTGAAGCACAGACACCGCAGATAGAAAGTGGTTCAATTTCTTCTTGCAACATAAAATCGGGACAGCTGCCAGAAGATGGCAGTAGAGAGCCGACAGAATAGCTTTGTGAATAGGATATTTTTCATGTCTTGTTAGTGTCCAGATGCTGATGCAAACTTCGTAGTTAAAACACACATTTATTCACTTGAAATAAACGTGTATCTCTTTGCTAGAAAGGTTTCACATTTAAAAGCCTTGCTGGACATATTACCTTGAGTTCAACTTTAAATTCAATATAGTATGTTTATATGAAAACATTTAGAAATATGGACAAGTAATTTTAATGACAGTTTTCTATATATATATTAATTCTCTGGTTAAGATGTGTTGTACTTAGTGTTGTAAAAATGCAACAACAGAAGACATACTTAAGAATAATCAAACTACTGGTACAATTAAAATTAAAATTACAATTAAAAATATCATTTTAATAAAATAACATTTTAATAAAACAACATTTTAAGAAAAGATATAGATACTTTACTTTGACTCAATTAACATTTTTGATCTAGGGCAGTTAACACTTTCAGTGAACCTTGAAGCTTTTTTCCAAGTAAGCACATGTACATCATCACAGAAATATTTTTCCATCACACATTCCCATCTTCTCCAGTTACATTTTGCGAGTTAAGACATCTTTCAGTGGGTTTTAGTTGGACTAATTTTAAAACCGTGATCTTGACAAAAGAAAAGTGATAACGTGGAAATGGGTTCTCCAATACTAAATGTAGCCAGAACTCCTAATAGCCATGACTTTGTTTTCGATTGTGTTGCACTACCTTACAGAAGTTTTTACACCCCATAATGATCTGAATATTATGGAATGCATTTGTCTTCAGATCCTCTTTGCAAAAACTTTGTAAGCTACTACTATTCTGAAATAATCTTGCCTGTCGCCTCAGGTGCATTTTTGTCTTGGTCTTGTAGTTGTGGAAGTAACAACTATACTTATGGGACTGACTTTGTATTCAGTCAGTCCCCTAATGGACTGAATACAAATGCATGGCATGGTTTTGTCTGTAAAAAAAAATCTAACTACTCATATTTATTGTATTACTAACATGGGTTCACACAAATAAATCTTTTTTTTTATCTTCATTGATCTCAGAAGGGTAAAAGCGATGATGCTTGATTAACTGCAGCTGCATAGGGATCAGGCATCAACTGTTCTCCATGAGATTCAAGGTCTTTTGCAAAGACACCAAAGAAGCTGTCAGCCAAGACAAACAGAGGTTCAAGCAAAAACAATTTGTAACATCTGCAGGCGGCCGTATTTTCTCAAGAAGTAATTATTCTTAAAGGGTACGCCTCAGTTTTAATTCCTGCTGTTAATCCAAAGTCATATCAATAAATTCATGACGCTCGCAAGTTTTTATTTAAGCCGTCTAATGTCCTTTCACTGAATTCCAGATTTATGTTTTTTTTCTTATTTTCTTCAAAGACAAGCCATTTCACCTAAAGTCCACTTGATTACACAAGCCTTTCCGACCTAGGACCCCTCCGCCCCCTCCACCCCCCACCCCATACACACGTACACACACATCTCCTTGGGCCTCCTGTGTAATCTGCTGAGATTTAAACCTGCTGCTCCTGTTTAATAAATCCACTGCGATTAAAATAGGATTACAGCTCCACTTTTGCCTTGCCAATGTCATCATCTCACGAAACATTTTTTTTGTACTTCTTTGCCGCCCCTCCCCTTCCTCCTGCTCTTGTTTGGGTTTTTGCCCACGCTTATACGGCTGTCTCCATCCTTCCTGTCCCAGACAGACAGAGGGGCAAGCACATGGACACAGACTTTGAGCTTCTTCCCTCCCTCTCTGTTAAAAACTCATCCCTGCAGCCGTGCAGGTCGACCCATCTGTGTTGCTGTTGACTTATGGATTAACCTCATAATGCAGCACATATCCTGCATCAGATAAGACTTCTGATATGATATGATATGGTTTACCATTTTGGTCAAAACATATTAATGTGTTAGAATTGCCTAATCAAAGCCCAGGCTTAAATCCTTTTAAGAATCTGTGGCAAAAGTTGAAAATTAATGTTTGCAGATGCTTTCCATCCAATTAGCCTGAATCTGTCTTATTTTGCAACAAGAAAATGGACAAAGCTCTCTGCAAAGGTAATGGAGACATACAAGTAGAGACGTACAACTGTAATGCATTAATGTACCTTCCCAGTTTCTTTAAGCTTTGAAAACCATTAAACTTTATTGCTTTCACTTAATAATTATGCACTATTTCGTGTTGATATGTCACATAGAATCTCAATAAAAGGCTTTTTAATATAAATCACTTTTTTTAACAGAACTGTGTTCTGGTTTATTTGATTCCAACTATCCTGTTCATTGGAAAAAACTTGCTTTATTATTGCCACCCTATTTACGTCCCACTGCTTGTACCTCACTGCTGACAAATCCACACAACTATGTGGGGCACAAAGGCTCGGATTTAGCTGCCGGGCCAAAGTTAGGGTGGGCCGGGTAGGGGGAGGGCAGGGCCAGCATGGAAATTTCTTTTGCTTTTGCCACACCACAGATTATAGACGAATCAAAAGAACTGCCACCATCGCCCTGTCAACCCACCACCCCACCGCCTCCCTCCGTCCTCCCCTGGTCCAGCATACATGACCAATGACCAGTCATCACTTTTATGCAGCAAATGCAGCCAGGTCAGGACAAGCCTGTAATGTTTGGTAGAGGAGAGGCTTGTCTGTGCACAGTGGGCCCATTGTTGCAAAATAGCTGACAGCTTGGATCTGATCTCATTTGATAGGCAAAAGTATTGACAGATCTAATTTGAAACAGCTTGTGGGGGACTTTTTGATGCTGATGTGTCCTGATTAGACAAGCTTCTACAGAGAAACATCATTAAAAAGATGGAAGGGGACGTGTGAAGGCCCGTTTGTTTCACCTGGTCTATTTGTATTATACACTGCTTGCTAAAGATGCAATAACATATTGCATATATATTCATTAAATTAGAATATGTGAATCGACGAGGCTCATTTGTCAGATTCAACGTAACTTTTGAAAATAGAAGACATTAAGTATGATGGTAAGGTATTAAACATACTTTCATATACTACGCTGACATTTCTGTATTAAATTCCGTTTGTACTGGTCTGATGTAATATTATCAGCTTAAGTGTTCTGTTTTCAGTAACTGCAAGCGGAAAATCATCACAATTAGGAGAAATTAAGGTTTGGAAACATCAGTTTGTGTATTGCAATTAATCTCTTTAATTTGTGTCACATAGTGAATTGAGTAACTGAAACAAATGGGCTTTTCTATAGTATTTATTGTATGTATCAGATTATTCTGTTCACCCTTCCGTGGTCACTGAAGATAGGTACCAGTACCCCTGACCAGCAGATGGATGGATGGATGGATGGATGGATGGATGGATGGATGGATGGATGGATGGATGGATTCTGGAAAACTGAGAGTGAAAAATGTGTAGTAATGTGGATGTGAAAACTAATGCTATACGTAGTGGATGTATTCAAGGTTCAGTACTCGTGGATTCACCTCTTTGCAAATTTCAAATCATTCTCTAAAAGATTTGCCCATTCAAGGATTTTTTTTTCATAAAGCACATCTAACATATTTGAAAGAAAATGCAGTTTGGAAAGCAGAAACACCTAGGTGCAATACTACCTGAGCAATTGACTGGCGTTTGCAAAGCAGCCAATACAAGAGCGCAATTCATTTATTTTGGCTTCTGATTGGCTGTACCTCCATGAACTAAGATAAGAAAGACTGTAGATATTAGCTTCTGTAGTGTTAAGACAGTTTCTACTTTGAGTATTAATGCATGTTTCTGAACATTGAGGTACAAGCATTTTTAGAAGGTGTCTCAAGTATTCGCAGATTCAAGTTATTCGAGTAAGATTATAGTCCCTAACCCTCACAAATACTGTGAGTCCTCTAGTGTTGCTTTAAGATTGAATCCTTTAAAACATTTCTTTAACATAGAAAGTACTCCAAGATCATTGTTTTCATTAGTTTTTTCTGTGTATGGAGTGCCTTTTCAAACCCCAATTTGGTCATGGCAAGTGACCGCTCACACTGAGCCACATTCTGCTGGAGGTTGATGTTAAACGAGAGTCTTTTCTCTCCTCTGTTGCTCCATGCATGCTCATTATGAGAAATTGCTGTAAAGTCAAGTGACTGTCCAATGTTGCCGTGTGCTCGTCCAGGAGGAGTGAATGCTGCAATCTGAGCATGATGCAATCTGCTGAGTTTCCTAGGTAAAGGACAATTTGAATAATTAACTCAATTTATGTCCATTGTTTGAAAACTGCAATCAATTTGAATGTACCGTATTTTTCGGACTATAAGCCCCTGCTTTTTTTCCCCCACGCTTTGAATCATGCGGCTTACAGCCCAGCGCGACTTTTCTGTGGACTTTTCTTCAACCGCCAGGGGGCTCTTTAGTGGGAAGTGAATCATTGGAAGTCAAAATTGGAAATCAAAGAAGAAAGCTCTAATTTTAATTTAGTACAAGCACATGCTAGCACGGCGGAGAAATTTCTTCAAACTCATACCGCCTCGTCATGCATACAACACGAAAAAGTTCATATGATGCAGCTTTTAAGTTGAGGGCTATCAATCTGGTAGTACAGGAGTGAAATAGAGGCGCTGCACGTATTAAGCTCGGCGTGAACAAATCCATGGTTCGGCGTTGGAGATGCAGGGCTTGATAAATCCAGCAGATTTATTAATAAACCGAGAGCGCCCGTTGCGGTTTATACTGTATATGCACGTCTCCAGTGTTTTTTGTTTTGTTTTACTTTGTAGATGCGGCTTATAGTGAGGTGCGGTCTATATAGTCCGGGAAATACGAAATATGTGATAGGATTGATTTGAGATTCCTCTGCTCAGACATATTATGATGACAATGAGAAAAACCTGTGCAACGTGCAGCATGATCTACAAAAATAAAAAATACAAGATCCATCAGTTTAGCCAAAAAGTATTCCACTAGAGTGCAATAGGAAAGTATAGACGTACTGACATAAAGGAAGTTGATGCTCTCGACCTTCATGTTTCCTGTTAGGTAACAAGAAATAGCTGTGGAGTGAAACAGAAAAGCACAGAAGGCGAGAATCAATAAGGTCAGTGACATGTGATTTATTATTCGGCACCAGGCCATTACTGTCACACAGAGAGTGTGTAAACATTGCATGTCTGCTTCCCTCTGACAGTTTAACCTGCCTGGTGCTAAGTGGTCGAGGTTTTATGCGATATGACAGGGGAAACATGCAACTCGGGGCGCCGTTAAGGCTTTATGCGGTATCGCTTCCATCCATTCGTCTGGCTATCCATCTGTTTATCCCCTCATCCAGCCTTCCATCCATCCTGACTGTTCGGCTGTCAAATAAAAGCTTGACTACTGAGAAGTTGCTACTGAGAAAAGATGCTGTATCCTTCAGCTGCCGTAGAAAGGGTTGGGTGGTACTCAGAGGCCCAAAGAGTGCTAAAAAAGAAAAAAAAATATGTATTCAAAAGTCTTTCAATATTAACTGGCATGTTTTTATAATTTTATTTTCAATAGGCTATGTATTAATTGCAGTCAAATATTCTCTTAGGGGATAAGCGTCAGTGTTTACTATACAGCACTATTCACTATTATGCCTCGCTATTGGTGATGTATAGTGATTAGGTAGATTGGAAAGTCGGATACAATTTGGTGCAATTTACTTAATCCAAAGGGTGAGAATGCAATATAAAGGTGATCAATTTCATGAATCTGCGTTTAGCTTTAAGAAATGGAGCCCCAGCTTGCAGGTAACCTTGAAATGACCCAAGGCGTGCAGTCGGAGCGCTGAGCTGGAGCGCATCCACCTGTTCCGTCATCAGAGGAACGGGCTGCCATTGCTGTGTAACCACGGCAACTCCTCCCTCTAAACTGAAACATCACCAAAGCCTCCTCTGCGTGAACCAAACAGGGGAGGGACGCAGCCTGCCGCTTACCTGGCTTCTATTAACCTGTTATTAATAAACCAGGCAGATCACGTGGTCGGCCACGCCGAGAACACCAGCCATTGTTTTCAACAACTAGAGGTGATTTCTCTGCGCACATCACCGTGAAGGATGCTGCTGATCCCGGTGCTGTGAGGCTCTCTCTCTCTCTCTCTCTCTGTGTGTGTGTCTGTTTACAGAGCTCCTCCTCTATCGTCAGCGAGTGGTCACATTTTTTTTTTTTTTTTTTTTTTTGGCTCAATGAGAGCAAGAGGGCACCGGAGAGGATTTCCTAATCTCAACGTGCAGCCGAGCCGTGCGCCTGTTTTTCTCTCCCCTGTGTCAAAGGTAAGGCATGACTCTTGGTGCGCGTCATGCGCCTCGCCAAAAACAGGGGGCACGGATAATGTTGGGCTCTTTATGTTGAGGTGGGGAGGGAAGGATGGTTAGTGGTTTAAGCGGAAAGGGCGAAACTCAAGGGCAGACAGGGAGTGGAGAGAGGGTGGGGGAAAGAAAGAGTTCAGCTGTGAAGGCAGCAGGCATCTCTTAAGAAGTCAAACAGTGCGGGCAGGACGCGTGTGTGCCGGTGTTTATCCTCCTTTACCTGCGAAGCGTCACCTTATTGTTTTTTTTTTTTACAGACTGCAATCAAGTCATGTCTGTGAGCCGCGGGCGTCGTATTTCATTGTATGTGTGTTCCTGGTAAAAGCAGCAGATATGACCCTTTTGTTCTTAAATTGTTGCGTGATCTGTTAATTCAGTCATGATCATGCTGATAAGTTTCACTCTGCATCTTATGCAGTTATTTTACCGACTCGTAAATGTGAATCGGCTGATTTTGAAGAACAATCTTATCAGTTGGGCTTCCGAATGAGGATGGTAATGGCCATCCTGTGGTTAAACAGTATCAATTCTTGTTTAGTTTTGTTATAATATCCCTGTACTTTGGTTGTCTTCACTCCTTTGAGCTTTGTCTTACAGAACAATAATTATATGCATTGAATAAACTTATTGTTTGCAAGAGTTTCAGTTCAGTGTTTTCCACGGGGATAATATTTCAGGTAGTTTCTCAAATCAGTCTACTTTTTCTGTCTCCTTTTACATTTAGATTTGTACTATAAGGCTCAGCTTTTATGTTTTTTAAATACTTTGCTTTGTTTTTCCCCCTCTGCTTTACTCAAAACTCCTCTATGTTTGTCTGATTTCCAGCCGTTTCAGCAGACACTCTTTATCCTTTTTTAGTCCGGAAAAATTTTAGTGTCTTGCTAAACAAGGATACTGAAAGTAAGATTAACGGCAAGAACTTTTCAGCTACTTTTCAGTTTAGATGTTTATTTATTGCATATGATTGTTGTTCTATCTGATGAGACCAACAAAGGGCTTAGACATCAGTAGAGGTATTTATACCTCTACTGATGGTGAGCGCTGGCACCCTAAGTAGTCTGCGGCTATACAACAAACTGCAATGCACTGTGAATATGGAAACCTTTCTATCAGATCCAGCAATAACTGATTCAGCAAGTTGAGTTACAGTAGCTTGTCTGTTGGTTTAGACCACACATGCTTTAAAGAACCTCGGTTGTCCAGGACCCTCTCAGCGGTTCAGCCTCGTGCGTTCCTCTGACCGCTTTTGAGAGTTACTGACTCCTGAAGACTGGTAACAATTCACAGAAGATGCAGTTTTGAAGACACTCTGACCAGATTTTTGCATATGCTGTATGGAAAATGTCATAACTTTCTGTGATAATTAAGTCAAGCTAAAATATGTGTTAGATCAGTTAGAATAACCAATGTCTTTCTTTCATTTTTCAAAATACTGGAAATCATTTTTCTTATTGTTTTCTTCAAATTTAGAAGTTTACATACACTACGACTGCTATGTCTTTAAACCTTTTGGGAAAGCCCAAACTATGACATCATAGCTCCATAAGCTTGTGATTGGTACATTGGGCACATCCGCAGATGCATTTTAAGGTAACACCTCAAACATAATCCTTATATACCATCTTGAAAAAATAAAAAATAAATCAGGAAGGTAATTTTGAACCTCCTGAAGGTGTCACGTTTGTTCAATGAATTGAATTCAAGCATTGTCAACATCCAATCAATGTACTTTTTTTTATCAAGTACAGACATTTTGTTTCCTAGAAATACATCACCAGGAGCAGGTCAAAATTTCAGCAAACCTTTGTGAGAAATCTATAGAAGGATACAGAAATATTGGATGCAAGTCGTACTATTTAGAAACAATTGTATCAAATACAAAGGACATTTGTGTAAACTTCTCAATTTGAAGAAATTCTCATTTCAACTGTATTGCCAACCCTCTGACAGGCACAATAATTGAAATATAAGTAGTCTAATTTCCTATATATGCCAGTGGTCATGATGTTGGACCTGAATATAGGCAATCTTGTAACTTTTCTGTCACATTTCCTCTTTGTTTAGATAGAGGCCAAGATTATCTTTTCAATTGAATTTGGCTTGGGGTATTGACTTTCCTCCTTGTTAAGTTGTGTAATTCTTTTTCTATTCTTTCAATGTTATCTAGTGAAGGCTGATATGATGACATGCTTTGGAAAACTGGATCCTGGACAGCACCAAAAACCTTCTCATCTTATTTGAATCTGAGGGAAATACAATGTTTAGCTCCCCAAAGTTCCCAACCACCTGTTAAGAGCGAGGACACTGAGAGCTGCACCATCATGGCTTCAGATCAGCCCAGCATGGACTGTACGAAGAAAAGATCTGCAGAAGGTGCTGGCTGCAAGCAGCTGGGACGGAGATATTTGCGGAAAAAGCTCCGGCCTGTTCGGGTTTTGGGGTTGGTCTTCAGCCTGGTGGCTTTAAGTGCCGTCTCCATCAGTGCCTTGAGCCGGAGTTCAGATGGGCTCAGCGAGCCATCGCTCCCCCAGGTGGATCTTCAGCAGTCAGCCCCACACAGGACCCTACTTTTCACCCCACATCAGGGGGACCCAAATGTGTCCGTTGACATGCCCATAGCCATGAAGTCCACAGCAGATGACAATGAGACACAGGGGGAGTACCCACAAGACCTTTTTAGCCTGGAGGAGAGGCGACAAGGAGCAGTGGTCCTCCATATGTTTGGCATGATCTACATGTTCATTGCCTTAGCCATCGTGTGTGACGAGTTTTTTGTTCCAGCACTGACGGTAATCACAGAGAAGCTCACCATCTCAGACGACGTGGCAGGTGCCACCTTCATGGCAGCTGGCGGTTCGGCCCCAGAGCTCTTCACCTCCATCATTGGAGTCTTCATCTCTCACAGCAACGTGGGCATCGGCACCATTGTAGGCTCGGCCGTCTTTAACATCCTCTTTGTCATCGGGATGTGCGCCATCTTCTCCAAAGAGATCCTCAACCTGACATGGTGGCCGCTCTTCCGCGACGTGTCTTTCTACATCCTGGATCTGATCATGCTCATCATCTTCTTCTTGGATAACATCATCACCATCTGGGAAAGTGTCACACTGCTCTCTGCCTACGCTGCCTATGTGATCTTTATGAAGTTCAACAGCACGGTTGAGGGCTTTGTCAAGGGTTGCATGCACAAGAACCAAGTGGTGGAAGTAGAGGTACAACCCAAGGTGAGTTGAAAATACAGTTTTTATTTAAAAAGCTGGGGTCATTTCACCCCTTCAAGTTTTTTGTACCTTTGTATGTAATTTGCTGACATGGCATTTTTCCCCACTGAGCTTACGACATACAATTGAATTAAGCTTCAGCTGAGATTTGTATATTTTTATGACTATTCATCTTCATTATTGGTGAAAATACTAAATTGCAAATTGAAATAAACCAATGCGTAATGTTGAGCTACAAAATTATGGCAACGTGTAAGTATGCGATGAGTGTACCACCTAGAAAACTGACCCCCCTAAACATTTTATGTACCTAGTCTGACACAGGCTTTCGTTAAATAAATAACAAAGTGATCTGTTTAGAAGATCTGAGCGCATCTCACCGATCTCTTCTACCAGATCAGGCAGTGTGTGAGCCACTGAAAAACATGTTCGTTGCTCATATCTCTTCCCTCATTACTTTTAAAACACCAGAAAGTCAAGAATGGAGTGCTGTCAACAGCTAAACAGACCATTTCACATCAATGATTGCCTCTACACTGCTGTGAAGAGCTGACAAACAGCGTTCCACTGTGAGATTAATAAAACACAGTGAAATGTGTAATTCTGGGTTAAGCTCCACACTTTATGTCTCAGTCTGACAAACAAATCCCTTAGAAAATCTGAGGGCTGACTTTAACCCCATCAGTTTAAGATTTTCTTCAAAGCTTGTTTGACGAGGTCGGTCTTATCTGAGATTTTTACCTTTATTTTGTGTGTGGAAATTGACTCCTGCTCTGCGTTTTGCTCCTTGCTTGATGAAAAAGAAGGTCAGAAAAATCTTGACGCCGTCAGTCAGAAATAGCATCATTCTGCTACTTCAGCTGACACGGACCTCCTCAATGACACTCGAGGGCAAAAGACACCGCAGTGCAATTTGATACTGGCGCGGAGATTATCCTCACGGATTTTCCTTTGTGACAAGAGATGGAAATTAAATTTTCATAAAGTTGTATTTCAGAACTGTCATTAAATTGGGATTTATTCTAAGTACATGACGGATTGTTTCGTTTTTATATAAACAGCAGGTTACACAATGTTTGAAAAACCCTCTGGAGGAAGCCAATAGCACCATATGGTGCACAGCCCTGTCAATTTTACCTTTATGTCCTGTTATTTTGATTTGAAACACAAAGAGACAGAGTGACTGTTAGAGATGACCTTGAAATGCAATGCATGCTGGGAGTTTTTGCAAAGGAAGCATCCGAGGACTAATCTTAAGTGACTAGCACTTTATATTGGTTAATAAACACATGACCTTAAGTTTCAGTGTTGCTTATTTGAATTAAAAGTATATAACTGAATGCAAAACAAGAGTTTATATTTTTTTATTTAATCAGATATACATTATATTTAACCTCTTTCAACATGTTGTCCTTGCTTTGAATGTCAATTAAACCACAATGACATAAATATTATTAGAAAACAATTATTTAAGCACTGGTTTTAATCAAGCTTTGACACTTTGGGGGCACAAGTGTTATTTGGAGAATTAATTGATAATAGCTGATGTAAGTGTGTTTCTGGGTGTGTAAATTTCTACCACAGTGATTGAGTGGGACAAGACAGTAAGGACAAAGATGTGTTAGAGTATTAAAATAAAAATTCCAACAAAAGCCTGAAGGATTTCTTCTTCTGAACCAGAGTTATGCTTTTAGGTATTTCACATCACTTTAAATTCACTTCATTAATTAATTGTTCTCGGCATGCCAGTTTTAGTCTCTTAATTATGTATTCAATCGATCTGTTGTTTTAGGTTGGACTGATTATCCAACATAGACCTTAGTGATTTTAATATAAAATATTGGGTGTACGAGTTTGAATTTGTAGTGGACTGTCTTTAATTCCCCAAGGGTCAGAAATCGGCTGCAGATTTCAGGCAAGTTGGAAGACGTTGGTTTGCAAGGACTCACATCTTTCTTGAACACTCTAAATCTGTTTTGATGTTACATTGGCTTCGCCAGTTATTGATCAACTTGGGGGTAAGTGTTTCCTGCGTGGTTCTTAAACTTTCTACCCAATCACGTTTCATCTGAGGCGAACAGTTTGGGTCCAACAATTGGACCTCAGTCAGAACTGGCTACTTCAGGAAAACAGTGTTCCCAAACACTCACTAACACTTATTTTGAAATGCTCTTCAAATTATCCTGACCCTATTCCTTTTGAAAGTTTGCCATCAATGCTTAAGATTTCGCCAGCAAACCAAACATTTTAAATAAATTCAAGATGACATGTCAAATAGCCAGCCAGAATTTTGTCAGAAGATTTTAATGAATACAAAAGCATTTGGTTGAGGTTCAAATTGTTGGTATTTGTTTATATTAGAACCTGTGCTTATAATTTTAACCTATTTGGATTAGAAACAATCCACTATAAATCTAAACGTTCCTTTTAAAACATATTGAAAATGTATTTCACTCTCAAACTCAATATTAATAAAAAAATGAAAGTAAGGGTTATTGTGAGGGTATACAAACCTCTCCCTGAAACTATGATTAAATTATAAAGCCTCAGTTGATTTCGAAGTACATCGTTGTCTGAGGTTTTATAATGCATCATGATAATAGTATTCTGTCTGCGACTGGTGAGGCTATTGCTGAGTCTGTAGGTTGCCCTCTTGGTAATTGCCAAATGTATTCTTAGCATTTGTACCATTTAAACAATTATCCAGTCATACACATGGACAGCAGTGGGATGTTTTGCAGTCGTAAGTCATTAGCTGGGTTTTGTACTGCGCGACTGCCGCCTTTAATCTCATTACATAACTACTTGTGCTGCTTACTTTTCTAACATGCGGTTTTTGATGTGTAAAATCCTCTCTTTTCCTTGTCAAACTGAAAAAGGTAAAATTGTTTCCATTTTGTCCTTTACAAAATGAGACCCTTCTTTTCAGGTAAACTGTTAAACTTTAAAGGTGATGTCGCTTCTCTCTCTTTTTTACCTAAAGACTGAAGTATAACATTCAGTTAAGGACTTACAGACTCATCATGTCTGAGTTGCCTGCAGCAGCAGCAGCAGTAGTAACATTCAGGCCATTGTTTTGCCTCATCAGAAGACACCAACAAACCCCAGTTAATACAGCTATATGCTTCATAACACCATGCATCAATACCAAGTATCAGCAACAACAAACTGCATATGGATTGTTTCACACTCTCTCCATTAGGTTAATTTTAGCTGCAAAAATAAACTTGCAGCATAATGCAATCCATAGTTACCAGTCAATGACTCAGTCAGATGGAGGTGGAAAATGAACTGCGCTTTCACTACTGTTTTTATTGCAAAGGTCAAAAGAAAGAAAACCTGAGTAAATGTAATTTGCTTACATTTCTTCATATTTTCCATTTTATATATTAATTTACATCGTGGCTATTCAGCAGCAAATTTCTGATCTGTCGTAGATATTTCATATGCAAGTCCTTTAGGATGAAATCTAAAAAACAATTAAAAAAATTAATATAACTAGAGGCAGATAAAAAAACACACCAAAGAACCAATAAAAATTAAAAAAATTTAATCAGAGAAATAAAACAAAATGAATTTAAATTGAATTAAGCAGAGCTTTAAAACAGGAGCTTCCAAAAGCATCTGAAGAAAGATTTATTAAGACAACCTGATAATATTAGGAGTTTAGCAGGGCTTCATGATTTATTTAGAATAATAACTTAGAAGTACAATTTATAGACTTTGTTTTATTCAGCGATTTTACCTGCAACAGTTTAAATAATAAAACAATTGAGCAAACTAATCATGTCTAAAATGTCTTTTCAGATATTTAGTAGTTTTAAAAATGTATAGACGTTTTAGCTGTTCAGTATTCGTGGATTCACCTATATGTGAATTTTTCTGTGGAGAGCAATTCCAAATTATTTCTAGAAAATTTGCCAATTTAGAGGGGTTTTTGTTGAGCAAAGTAAATTATTAGGAAGAAAATATAGCTGGAAAGCTGAAACCCAGGTGCAAAGCTATTTCACATGTTATTGGCTAGCATTTAGAAAGGAGACAATCCAGGATTGCCATTTGTTTTTCTTGCTGCTGATTGGCTGTACCCCCAAGAATAAAGATAAGGAAGACTGCAGATGTTAGCTTGTGCTATAGTGCCAAGACAGTTTTCACTGTGCATATTAATTCATACTAGGGTGTATTTGAGAATTGAACTAATAAAACAGACACTTATAAGTACGTTTAGATGGGTTTTTCCCCATATTAACAGATTTCCGGTATTTGCGGGCAATTGTAGTCCATAACCCAGTCCACTGTATACTGTCTCAACCTGTTGAGCTACACACCTGCACAGATCCTATGCTGTCATCTCTGTACCACTAAGTTTATTTCCTTTTGATGTCAGCAGCTTTCTATTATGAATGCTTTAAATTAACTTGAAAGCCAGATAAAGATAACTTATAGCTGAGTTGGAAAAATAAACTGTGCCTTGAAATGTTGCAGTGCAGTGCAGCTGATAAACTATAACTGCAACAGTTATGGATTTTGTAAACCTGGAAATAGATCAAGACTTCATTGAGACTATAATTTGTTTGCTTGGATAGTCTTGTTCATGCTCTGCATTCTATGCCAATGTCATAGTCACAAATCAGTCAAAACGCACACATCCTTTTTGTCCCATCTGCAGATGGTTATAGGTCAGGGAGGGTTTCAGTGTACTGTCTCCTGCTTCTTAATTGTTGCACGTTCTGTCACAGTTAAGCTCCTTACATTGCTCGGGTGGTCCGTGATGTAACCGGACAGAATCCAATCGTTTCCGCATCGTCTCTGAACTCAAAGGGCTTAGTCTATCATTTCTGTACTAGAGTGTAAAAGGAGGCCAGCTATTGCATAAATACATGTCTCAGTCAGTCATTCCTAAAAATTCTCAATGCATAGACCTCTCAAGGTCACAGCAGAAATACAGACTCAACGTGGAACCTTGAACACTGAAGATCACAGCCCGAGCCAAGAATATGTGTGGCCAGTTAAAGGTTTCCGTTTTCCACCATTTAGATCAGGACCAATTTATGCTTTTAAAATCTACTGTTGCCTATGTAAATAGATATTTTTCTGAAGCTTCGTTGAGGCTTCATTCCTTTGTAGTTTGTGTATGCTCTACCTCCCTATCTGCACCTCTAGGACCTCATCTCCCCCACCCTCTCTATGGCTATCCCAGGCTTATCTTGTTATTTTGTGGCCTCTCTCATTGTTCGGCTGATGGATCGTTCGGCTGCTTTTGAAATTGCTCGTTCAGACAGATCAGATTAGCCGGCACTTTGCGTACGATGGTTTTATGAAGGACAATGGAGCAACAACTAAACGTTATGATTATATTTGTACTCCATAAGTCCTAACAACTCTGGTGATAACCTAATAAACCTCCAAACAAAAACTAGCTGCTTAAATCGAATGGAAAATGTTCACATTTTCTCATGTCATAACCACAAACTTCAGTATACTTTACTGGGATTTTATGAAAAAGATCAACGCAGAATAGTGCACAAATGTGAGGTGGAAGGAAAATTAAACACATTTTTTAAAATGGCATACAAGCATATTCATTCAGCCCTGTATACTCTGATCATTTGTGTATAAGTTTTTAGTTAAGGCTTCAGAGATTTGTTAGAGAATATTAGTGAACAAACAGCATCATGAAGACCAACACTGCAGACTGGTCTGACCTTGACAAAAATGCCAAAAATAAAAAATAAACTGCTGAAACAAAGATACAAGATGTCTTCTTTGTTATAAAGCTAATAAAGGAAAGGGCCCACACAAAAGGCTGTGTTCAGGAGCACCATGCTCACTGTGAAACATAGTTGTGACAGCATCTCGCTGTGGGGATGCTGTACTTCCATAGGGATGACAAAGTGCTTAAGAGTTAATGGGAATATGGATGAAGGGTAATACAGGAAAATCTTGGAAGCAAACCTCAGAACAAAGCAGAGATTAATCTTACAGTAGTTCCACAACCACAATGAAGTAGTATAATCAAAAAAGTGAATGTGTTGGGGTGGCCCAGTCAAAGTCCAGACCCAAATTTATTTGAGAACCCGTGGCAAGACTTGAAAATTGTTTTTTACAGATGCTCTCCATCCAGTGTTTCAAAGCTTGAGTGTGGCAGCAACGTGATAAATTTTGAAGTTCAAGGGGGATGAATAATTCTTCACGGCACCACATTAACATTTTAGGCACTATAAAAAGATGCCTGGTGAAAATTAATAGTTTCTGGATGCTGAAGTCTGGGGAAGAAAGCGAAGCCTGCTGCTGTCAGTGTTGGATAGATAAGCCGGCGTACACAGAGGCAGATGTTGGTTCTGCTGAGATGGAAGGTGCAACCTCTGAAGCATTACCAAGCTATAAATAGCATTACAGAGGCAAGATCTTCCATCAGGATGTGCTTTAAAGATTGGTTACAAAGCAGGTCCTGCGCACAGACAGGAGGGAGACTGTTTATGTTTCCTCCCCTGAGGATTTGTCCAGTTGGGAGCTGGTGTTGGGCATATCGATGATGCTTCACATTCACTATCTAAAATCAGACGTTCACGCTTCTGTTTGCATCGTTCTTCTTTTTTGTCCATTGTAAGAAATTAAGTAACAGCACTATAACAGCGCGCTGCATGAGCTCCATTTTTAGCTCTTTATCGTGGTCGTGTGAGTCATGTTCAGGGGATTATTGTCCATTATGGTGGATGACTGGCTAATTTTCAATAAAGTCCAGATGGGCTCTGCTAGCTTCATGGAAAACACAAGCTACATCTGTTTTTATGGTCTTTTGGGGAGATTGAATGGATTGGATGATAAAAGCACTTGTCAAGCTAATTTCCTCTAAACTGCTGAAATACTCTAATTTAATTACATAAAGAGGGATTTTTGTAAACATAAAAAAATAAACTGAATTTTCCCACCTACATTTCTTTTACAAGTATGCACGAGGGAGAGTGATTAAACTATTAAAAGTACTATTTTAGTGTTTTTTTTGTAGTACATGCAATTGTCCTTCAGTGGACTGAATGGATTTTCACAGAAGGTTTCATTCCTTAGAAAAGAAAGTTGTAGACATGACCTTGGTCTAAATTAAAGGCTAAAAATGTGTCGGCAACGTTTTTGTCCTCTTCTCAAAATGCCAAGGCAGCAACATAAAGCACTCTACTGTGAGCACAGAAGGGTAGTTTGACATATTGAATGGCTTACTATGAATTGAATGTTTTTATTTGTTGAGAAGCATCCAATCTGAAAAGGCTTAGGCGCCATTTGTCATTATGTTCAGATTTAATTTGTCTCCAGAAACATTTTGATTAGCGCTACAGGTTGAAGATTTGTTCTTCTTACATACACCAAAGTTTGGAAACTGCAGAGAAATGAAATAAGCAGGGATTTATTTCGTGCTCATGCATTCATTTTGTGGATTCCCACTTCCATGTCGTGTAAAAAGTCAGAGAATAAGATTTTTCTACATCTAATTTTATTTAATTTGTACATACTTCATTTAAAACATCTGGGGTACACAATGTAAACCAAGAGATCATAACTATAAAAATTGTAAGAACAGTAAAACTTAAACCCAAAAGACAAAACTAGGACCACAACAATACCTCTTAATGCCGTGATCTGACCGACAAGCCATTATTCTTTCTGTCTCTACACTATTAACTCAGAATTTACATTTGTAATTTTTGTATCAGTAATTGTGTAATCTTGTGAACAGACACTAAAACAAACATTATGAAGCTCCATCTCAGATCCTGTCTCCGTGGAGGGAAAACAGCTGCAAGAATCCACATTAAACCAGATATGGCAAACAACCACCTCTGCATTAACACAGGTCATTACCGCAGCACCAGCTGTTTATTACAAAGCCCTTACTGTTTAATTGCTGCCTGGCTGGATTTTGAAGGGCATCTGTTGACATTTATATTATGGATTTCACTGCAAAACCAAAGTTCACCGTTTCTGTGTTGGAACATTTTATGATTAAGCTACATGAACAAAACTACTGGATCAAGTGTTACCAGATTTCCAGTTAAAAGAATGTATGAAAAAATGCTATTAACGGCATAAAGCAAGGACAAAAGGCCAACTGAGGCTTGAGGATAGCTAGGAAACTCCTGAACAAATCAACACTGTCTAAAATTGAACTCTATGTAGAGAAATTAAAATAGATCTTGGCAGACAGCTTCTTTCCTACCTGGTTGAAATGTTATGTTTCTGGAAAAAGGAACATGTCAAGCTACTGAAGTCTGTGAGACAGGGAGCTTTCATAAGTTCTATAAATATTTATAGGCTGAAGGATCTGAATGCATGTGCTAATGAGATATTTCAGTTTTTATTTTATTTTAATCCCAAGGTGATTGTTTTCGTAGGAGAGTGGATGCCAAAAGGAATCTGAACAATGTGAAGAATTTCACAGGTCCCAAAAACTGTTTTATTGTATTACACTCAACAGAACCAGATTCATGCAGTTCATTAAAAAAAAAAAAAAAAATCGACTTTGTGGCTGTTATCTCACCATGGAAACCAGTAGTACAAGTTTAATCATCCACTCCAGCTGTGGCTCCTCATGTAAACGCAACAGTCAGGAGAATTAATTTTTCCAGTGTTTTTTTTTTTGCTATGTTGTTGGACAGTTAATATTGCAAACGATGGAGTAAAGCCTTGGACGCCTCAGCCCCAATTTACAGAGAAGACCCTCACATACTCAGGCGTACACGTATTCTGTGAACTGAGATTTCATAGTTTCATAGTACTGATTTTCTACATTTCCCACAATTTCAGCCAATGCATCAGCAATTGAGGAGGAAGAGATCATTTGCCTTCTAGCTTTGAAAAATTAAAAGAAAAGACAAAGCCATTAAGCCAGATCAGGGATGAAGAACTTCCCCTACATCTGCCATTCCTGCAGTTGACATCAAGACAAATTAGACCAAAAATATGAATGAATTTATCCCAAGACTCTCCAACATGATTTGCAACACAACTGATGTGCTCTGAGCGACCAGTCGCCAGGACTTGCAGCGTGACTGCCACTCTCTGTGACACATAGACAGGTGTCAGCACGGTGCTGCACACAAAACACTGTTATTCCCACTGAGCAGTTCACTGCGCGACACAGAGTACGCATATGCTGCTGTAAATATTGACCTATGGCAGCAATGGCTCTTTCTGGGACGTAGACGGCGATTAATATAGAGACACTTGGCCATATTTACTTTCAATGGAAAAATATGCATAAGTAGATCATAAAAAGAGAAAATAGCAGAGTGAGCGATACTCGGTAAGTCAGTCAGAACGTCCTCTGGCAGACTAAGCCCAAAGTAGCATAACAACAGGGACAGCTAAGGATAACAGCTTTATAGCCGAACCTGGTCTTGAAAGTAGACAGACTCTCTTTCTCACGATCAAACACAGTGAAAGCTTCCCTGTAAACTGCTGTGGGATTATTGTATTAAGGTCTGATGAGAAGTCTATGAAGACAAACCTGGGATAGCTGCACTTTTCCCCCAAGTAGGATGAGACTGTGTAGAGTGTGTTTGATAATGTCGTCAGTGGACCAGTAGACAAAACATATAAACTGAAGTGTGTTCAGTGGAAGCACAAGAATTGGCTTTAACGTGTCCCCAGATTAGTTTCTCAAAGCATTTAATTATGAAAACAGAGGGATGACTTTGATGTTCATTTTTGGCAGGAGTCTAAACGAACACCTTTAACTGGGTAACACAATACTAATGAAATATAACTGATTTTTTTTTCCATTAACAGTTTTTAAAAAAAATAAATACTGAATCTTTGCATCAAGATGGTCAGGATTTGCAATATTTATTTAAAGTCCCAAAGCATCTGGATCAAACTACGCATCCTGAATGTTTTTAATCTCTAAGCCACACCAACAAAACCCTTCATTATATCTGAGTCTCACCCTGTCAGCATAGGACATGGTCCGCTTATTTTATTTGATAAAGGAAGGTCTCTGCATAGATGTGAGCACAACAGTTTTGACTTTTCTGTTGCTCATTGCTCTCTAGTCTCCCTTAGACTGAACATCTCCCAAAAGTAAACTGGATCGATCAAAGCATCTTAGGTCCAAGCGGTCTTCCCGTAACTCCCACTATTCTCCCTCCCTTTCCTTTCTGGTCAATTTCCCCACTTGCAGTGACAGTTTGAAAACACCTCTTTGGCCATTTGGAGGACACAGAGGATAGAGGGGGTCTACTGAAGTAAATCCAATGCCGGGAACCACCTTTTTCTATACTTATGAGTGTATTTTTTCATATAGGTAATCATAAGCAACACATTTGGAACAAAAAAACAGACTTAGGGAAAAGTTTCCAGCTGCTACAGTTCTTAGTTTTTTAAATTAATTGTGCAAGTATTTTTGCAGCACCATGGACAGCACCTTTCTGGTCTTTTGCTTGCTTTAAACATGAGTCATGCCATTCTTGCAGCTCTTTTATGTTCAGTCAGTCCTTAAACTTTTTAAACAAACTAACTTGTTTCCATTATCACAAGACATATTTCTCTGTATATAGTTTAACTGTGGACCATGTTTATTCTTTGTTCAGGAGTTTCCAAAATCAATGATGAGTTATATTTTTCTTTCAGTTCCTATTGTTCTGACTTACAAAGAAATTAGAAAGGTCTACACAAATAGTTAATAGAGTGAAAGTCTGTTTTCAGAAAGTAAATATAAGCATTTTAACAAAATAAGTGCATCAATATTGAGACCGTTTGCCATTACTCTCAAAATTGAGTGTGTACTGTCTTCACTGATCATTCTGAAGAGCCTCCTCCAGCTTTGCTGGAGCTGACCTGCGGTAAATTTAATGGATTGTAATGGAATACAGTTGACAGTGCATATTAGAATGAAAGTCAAGAAATGAAGTGAATTGAACTGTTTGCAGACCTATGAGACTGTATTGTGGCAAAAAACAAGACCAAAAAAATCTGCAGCATTGAACATTCTGGAAATATAATAAGGGAACAGAGCTTGAAAACACCAGGAGAGGTTGAGACCCGGCCTAGAAAGTGTGGGCTGAGTTCACTAAACCCCCACATATTTGCAGTTTAGTGGTTTTTGGATTTGACTGTTCGCTGAATGTTTTTTGGGGGAAAAGGAGGCAGCAAACCTTGTTGGGTCAGGCTTGTTGAATGGAGATACCCAAGAAGACCTGAGGTCAAATCCTGCCCAGTGTGATTTCACAAATGATTAGGCCAGGGGTGTGATTACTTAATTAACAAGCCGTAAGCAATTAACAATGAAGATTTTTCTGAAAATAATTTTTTGCCTTGACCTTATTGGGTACTAAGTAAAGATTATCCTTCAGTCTGTTGTGAAATAAATCTGTTAACTTCATAGAATGTAGATAAATTTAAAGCATGAAGAAATATTTATTCTTCTATTTATTCTGGGATCCCAGCATCTCAGGCTTTTAAGGCAATTTTTATTGAACATTCATTTCTACACGGTTAAAGCTGTAAATAAGCTATTTTAGTAAAAAATGAGAGAACTGGTTTCATTTGTTAGCTTTTTCGGGGTTTTGGGGGTAACATACCTTTCACAAAGGTATGTTTGTGAAAGGTTACATACCTTTCACAAAGGTGAAAGGTATGTAAGTTCTCAGCTTTAGTAACGCAGGCCTAAGCAGATAAATTGTGCTTATGTGAAATTAGAATCTGAAGGTGAAATGTCGATGCTTGCAGGAAACTGAAAGCCTCATTGATTAGAGGCTATTTTGGAAAGTGGAGTTGAATTAGGATAATGTAACGGCACTGTAAAAACATCACGTGAAGGACGGCGAGATCCCTGTCTCCCAGAGCAACACGCCCAGGCATGGCATGACGGAAAATGTGCATATGGCCAGACTTGGCCGACGACTGGTGGGCCTGACAGGCTTAAACCGCTTCCTCTGAGGAGGGGGATTTTTGACCCTCATCGTCCTCTCTAATCTGCAGCAGCTGAACGTTACATCAGCTGCCAGAGTTGCGCTCCACGTAATACCCGTTATTTGTGAATTCAGGGTAATGATGTCTGCGGCAGTCAAAGTGCTGGCGCGCTCAGATCTCCCCGACGCAGACAGACCTGACACCAAGCAAACCATTGATAGGAATGTTAAATCAACTCCAAGAGACATCAGCTCTTAAAATCAAAGTGAGTGCAATTAAGTCTCCAGTGAGACCTCTGTCAGTCGGCCTCTCTTTAATGTTTTACATGGATAGTTCACTCGTTATGTCGATCGCAGTTGCAGGAGGCTTCTATCAGCTCAAACCCTTCTCCTCCCAAGCCCACCAAGGTGACCTGGGAAGGGCTCTATCAGCCTATTATTGTCTGTATTAAATGACCACGGGCAAAGTGAAATGCAGGCAGTGAGCTTCCTCTGCATACTTGCAGCTCTAGGTCCTCTATGTACTTCTTCTTGTTGGCCAGAAGTCCCCAGATTAGAGATGAGTTCAATGGAATCCGGTGGTCACCATTGTTGCGGACTCTGATTCGAGAAATCCAAAGCTAAAGCTTTCCTTAAGATTTTATGAATAAAAGCTTTTGTTCACTAGTAGCAAGATTGAAAGAAAGGCATAGAGAGAAGAGGAAGGCATGCAGTACATGAGTTGGAGGTGGGAATCGAATCAGGGTCAGCTGTGGTGATGGGAGTAGTTGAGGTGTGTGGCGCTTTGCATCTTTCAAGACTCTTAGTTTTGAATAATGCAAAGGGTACAACCTAAATAAATTCCTTATGCCCCTGATGTGTGGGATTGATTTAAATATCGCAAAATATCAAATAGTCCAGGCAGACAATCAACTTCTTATGCTTACCTTTATTTTAATGTCTCCCGGAGTACATTGTCCCTTTGATAATTTTTTTTTTTTACCACAGCAGCAAAAGTGCAGTAATCCCCAGTTAAAAATAGCCTTGACAAATCCCCTATTTATTGCTGTTTGAATAACATTTACTAAAAACAACGCTGCCCAGCTGTTTCACAGCAGGAGGTTAAAGAGCATACACATGGCTATAGCAGACTAAATGGATCAGTTGTTGATGAAATCAGGAATTATAAAACGTTTAAAAAAAGTTTATGAAAAGATTTATCAGGTTAGGAAAAGATCTGTAGTTTTAACTAAGACAAAGCTTGTCTTTTTGTTCTGTATTTACCATTTTTTAAATGACTGAGTTGTAATAATATACCTGCTATAATTTTTATGAGGCTTAACAGTATTAAAATAAGGATGCCGCCCCATTCAGCATGGTTACCAATGCATTCCCAAGGTAATTTAATGCATTAATAAAGAAATCTGATTTTTACACACTTTGGTATAAATGTATCAGGATGAAAATTACTGAAGTTTTCCTTAGTTAATGTGTGAAGAGTAAATGTAACTGTGTCAGATATTTCTGTGATTTTCAGTATCCACTAAATCCTGGAAGTTTGTAACTCTAATCTTCACACATACAGTTATTCCTGTACTAAAAGGTGCATTTGATTCCTGCACAAAACAGTCAGTTTTCTGATAAAACCAATACTGCATGACTTCATTTACCTGCAAAAGTGACACAGCAGTTTTTTCTTTTTGTTGTTTTTTTTTTACAGTCTTAATTCCTTCAAATTGTGAGGCTGATTGGCTGAGTACAGGGAAGCATGTGTCCTGGAAAGGATCGCCTTGTGGGAAATCAGCCTGATGGCAGCTCCTGTAATTAGTTCTGCTTGTTAGGAAAAATGAAGGGGTTACTAATTAGCAAGTGGATAGCTTCTTGACTTGTTGTGCATCTTTTCACTTCTTTCCTTAAAAGATCATCATTATCGTCTCTCAGGCAAAACGGGGGAGGGCGGTGCTTCTCCGTCCTGCCACTCCACAGTTTAGCTCTAATGCAACGAATCTAGGTGGAGAAATCTCAAAGGAGGTTCTGTCTCGCTCTGATGGACAGGGTGACTGTTGTAAGCAGGTGCAGGAAATGCCTAGAGCTGCACAGAGTTGGGGTTTTATAGTTTTAGGCTTTTTAGCTGGGGTACTGTTAAATTTCAGATCATTTGGGGACTGAGCTGTGACTGAGCGTTTTGTTTGGAGTAACATGAAAACGCTTGCTTTAGAGTTTGCTGGGAAACTCAAATTTCTCGGCAATGGCTAAACTGAAACCAACATTTTTTAAGTCTTGTTTCAGAGAAATGATCAGATCTAAAAGACAAAGTCAACTAACCAAGAACCATAGAATCGCACAACTGATCAGGTTTTCTGAGCTTGACTCAAACAGAAAGCTGCCAAAAATCCCACAAAAACTGCTTTTGTCATGCCTGGACCAAAAGCTATGTAATTTTCATCGAGAGCTCAATTTATTTGGAGAACTACAGGTTTTAGAAATATTTTTCATGATATATCTTTTCATTGGAACAACATGGTACCGGCTTCACCTGTCAGTCTAGATTAATCTTTCATCCCACTGAAATATGTTCACATCACTGTCAAAAACAGAATGACGTGAATTATTTTGTTCAAAGAATAAATACCGACTGTGTCATGGATTTAAATAAAGTCAGTCATTAACAAGGCATAAAACATTTAAAAACTGTAATTCTGTGTAATTTTGCCTCAAAGATTTAGCATGAAGAAAATGCAAATGAGATCCCTCCATAAATAGAAATATTTTTATGCTCCCAGATTTCATATGTAAAGACCTATAATCCACCATTGATATTCAAAATTCAGGACTTCCGGCTCGGCTTTCAGCTTTTCATCACACATCCCTCTAAAACTTCCTGACGTTAAGCTGTGGCTGAGTGCTGAAAAATGAACTGTTTTATTTGTATATTTTTATTTATTTTTTTACATCCAGTCAAGCTGTTAATCAATAAATCTCCATAACACTGTGTTAAGACTCACACGGTGCCGGAGGGACATTTATCACCCCCCTAGCTGATCCGCTTCCAAGAAAGATCCTGACGTGACATTACGTAAGAGCTCGGCTACGCTGCTGCTGGTATTAGGGAACAGAAAAACTCCAGAGAACATGCTAATCTTCCTGCGCGATTATTAGTCATACTATTTAACGCCGGCTTAATGGGGGGAGCTCATGGCATAATTTCCATCCGGCATATTCACCTGCTTTCACCCTAAATCTCCTGACTAGCTTTGGAGCCGGATGCTGTGGAGTGAAATAAGATAATTATGTTGCAGTGTGCAGGGAATTAACCCGGAAATGTGAAACGGGAATAGGGAGAGGGGGTTATAATAACTCCGTGGAAAATCTCAGCATTAGCTCAACTTCTGCTGAATTTTTAAAAGAATTTTGATTTTTTTTTTTTTTGCATCCTTCTCTCTTCTGCAATTAACCCACAGAGGCAAAGCTGATACATGGTAAATTATGAGTTGCTAAACAGAAACACTGATAATGCAGTGGGAGCTGCCACTGTCAGTGATTTTTCACAAAATCCACGTAACAAGGAAAAGTTTGAGCGAATTTAATTTTAAACTTTGTAAATGCGAGATAATCCACTAAAGCGGCCACAAACAATTTAAATTGCTCTCTTTAACCCAGTAATCTGTGGGGAGTAGCACCAACACGCCCCGATGTTTTCACCTCATGAACTGAAGCCCTCTGCAGCCGTCAGCGGATTTGGTATTCAGTGCAAAGCTGTCATTTAGCATGCAAATGAATCACGGAGTTAACAAGCAACAAGGCCCTGTTTTGGAATTTGCGCGTTTTCAAACACTGCGATCAAACTGGATTAGTTTCTGAATTTCATTGGACATCGAGGAGGCTTATCAGTGAACACCAGCTCCTCCACAGTCTGCAAGTTCCTCTTTGAAACCACGTAGGCAGGAAAACAATGCCTTGATTTTCCAGGATCCAAACAAAAGCCTTTTTATGCGTTGCGCTCCTTTCGCGTTTAGAGTTGGAGGGCAACTGTTGTTTCCCACCCGGGTTTTCTGGAGACGAAGCGAACGCACTTCAGTCAGTCAGTCAGTTAGGAAGGTCTTTTGTTTCAAAAATAAAACTGTTGCAGCATTCGAATGTGCCAAAAAAAAAAAAAAAATGGAGCCGTGCTGAGAATGACGGCGGTGAAAAAATGGAGGGATTGTTAAAAGACAAAAGTCTCTGGCATGTTGTGGCACATTCTCTGTGACAAAGTTGTCACATTAAAAGCTGGCATCATGCTCTAATCTCGCTTTCTTGCAAAAAGATGAAAGCGCAACTTGTCAAGTTGTTGCTTCGGTTGCCAAACTAAGTGAGCAAAGAAAGTACAGCATGTTGATTTAACACAACTTGAGAGGAAGTCGAGCAGAATGGGTGCTTTTTGTGTCTTGACAGGAACAGAAAACTGTTTGCTTTTAGGTTCTAACCAACACACATGGAAGATGATTGGCCTCACATTAAAGTGCCTTACAAAAGTAGCCCTACAATACATCTTATACCGTTGTCATCATTTTTGAGGAAAGTAGCAAGATAAAAAAAATCCCAGGCCACTGCAAATTCTTTGCAGCATTCGTAAATTCTTAATCAGAGTCAAATTGAGGCTCATGCAACTAAAAAGCTTTGAAATATGTCAAAAATTTCTGTGATATAATATTTCTAAAATACTGATTGCTGTGCCTTTTGTGATGTCATCAGCCCAAATACACACAAAGCAGAGTCGGCTAAATTATTTTCAGCGCACGTTCTAAAAATTTTGGAAATCACAAAGCTGTATTTTTAATGTCAATGATCTTTTGTAAACATACAGCAGTAGATATGTATATTATCTTAAGCCACATGGGAGCAAAGTTTAACTAAGACCAGTGAAAGCTGAAATCCTGGATTCTCCAACAAATATGACCTTTCATCGAATTACCTGATTAGATTTAGCTTTTTGTTGCCTTTCAGACACTCAAGTTCTTGAGGACAATTTCCTCCAAGGCTCTTTGTTGCCTATTAGAGACAAATAGTTTCTTTTTGACCTCTGTGCTTTAATAGTACAATTGGTGGAGTGCTTGTACCAAGAATGGTCTTTCCATGACGTTTTCTCTGAAAAGTAACTGAGTTTTTTTTCAAGGTATCCACTGGCTTTTCAGTTGCATCTCCTGACCAGGGCCTTTCATTGTCTGATTACTCAGTTCGTCGGGGCAAACTTACAAGTCTGCTTGTGGAAAATCATGGAGGCTACAGTGATTTGGGGCACTTCCAATGATAATAAAATCTTACCTTGCTAGTCCACAAATAATATTCTTTTTTGTCCATCTGTATGCTCCGTTACCAAGCAAAGATTGTAAACCTCTTCTTTACTTATCATCCAAGAAGCTTGGATGATCAATAGATTTTCAAGAGTTTTTTTTAATAGATATTTTTAGTTTCTCTTTTGCTAGTTTTCAATCTGATGTTTATACCTTACACTTTCATCTTGTAATTGAGAAGCAAGAAAAAATTTTGAGTCCTAACTGTGTACACAAGCAGAAGAGCAAACGTAAAGTTTTCAGGTTCAAGTTATTTGGGGATCATCTAGTTGGTTTTTACTTTGTCTTATGATAAACTGTGTTATCTTTAAAAGAAATTCATTCATTTGACTAAATAAATGGAAACGATTTCTTTGGCACTGCATGGCCTTCACCAAGCAGCAAAAGTCCAGTCACCACTGCATGACAAGTTTTCACCTAGTTTGTGTGTCATGGATCCTGTTCCCTTTGAATATATCAAAGGCATAATTGACAGCTGTGAGTAAAAGAACCACCATGATTACGTCTCATGCCCCCACCCCTACAAAGCTGTAAAACTAAGTGGAAGCATTTTAAGTAATTTGTTATGGATTAGAGCAGGGGTCTCAAACTCCAGTCCTCGAGGGCCGCTGTCCTGCAACTTTTAGATGTGCCTCTGCTGCACCACACCTGAATAGAATAATTAGGTCATTAGTAAGGCTCTGGAGAACTGATCTACACAAGGAGGAGGTAATGAAGCCATTTCATTCCAGTGTTTTGTACCTGTGGCACATCTAAAAACTGTAGGACAGCGGCCCTCGAGGACTAGAATTTGAGACCCCTGGATTAGAGTAAACTGAATAAAATGTTTCCCTGAAAATGACCAGAAGAATTAGGAAAAAGTCCAAACAAGTGAAAGAAGTTCAGAAAGGATTACAAGAAACTCTCTCACTAGAAGAAAATATGAATAAATAAGTTTCAGAATCTAGACTAATAAATGACTGAAATACAGCTGACGTCCATGAATGAAAACCTAAAGTGACATTTCTGAAGGAATTTCAAGGAAATTCGAGCGGATGCAGTCCGGTCCTGCCCAGCCTGTGACAAACACAACAGGCAGCCACAGCGGCAGGAGAGGAATCTGTCTCTCAAAGTCTCGTCCACTAACATCACAGTCAGTCTTCACTGTTGCAGTGCAGTATTGTCTATCTCTTTTGCTGTCTTTTCATCTGGTCCATGTGGTTATGTGTGTGGCATGCTTCACATGTTTGTCCTCTTTTCTCTTTCTCTCCTTTCCCCCCCTCTTTTACTTCCTCTTCTCTTTGTGTTGGATGAGAAGTTGAGCCCCGGGGCGCCAGACGACGATGGCAAGTTGTCGGTAGGTCTCGTCTGACGGACGCTTTTTGCCTTCTCGCTTCCGTCTTTGTCCCCATTCTCTGTGTGGATGTCTATAATGTAAATTTTGTGTAACTCCTTCTCCCACCACACTGTCAACGAAACATGGCACACTGCTACTTCCAAGCCTCAGCCCCCCTGTGTGCGGAGAGTAGTGCCGTCTGTTTTCTGAAGCCCTTTGCTTTTTCCCTCCGTTTGCCTTTGCACGCGGCATGCAAAAGGCAATTAAACAGGGAGCATGTGTCTCACAGTCTGCAGACTGTTTTAATGCTTGTGTAAGAGCTTCCATCCAGAGAGCAGGAGGAGGAAAATAAAACCAAGCGGCAGAGAAGACACACATCCGGCAAGCCCTAGCAATCGCGCATTGTCTCCCTCGCCTCCCGCTCACACCCATACAGACTTGTGAATTAACACCTCACACCTCCGGTGCCTACGCGTCACCTGCGATCACCCAAAGGCAGACACATTCCCAACAGCTGTCACCTGTGATGGAGCCTGATTTGTTTCCTTCTTCCCTAGCTCAGCTTCAGCTGCTGGAGGTGACCTTGGCGAGGATTCGTTCAGAGGAAGAAACTGAACTGTCACTCCAACTCAGCAAGCCTGTCTCAACTAGCAGGGGCTTATGTTTATAAGAAGCTGTAGTGCTTCATGATTTTTAATGTTTTTTTTTTTTTTTACTTAGTTTCAGGTTGCACACAGGGGTTTTATGGAAAAGAGGATTATAGGGAGTCATTTTTCCAAGGTCAAAGCACACTCATGAGTAAATGATGCAGCGGCTTGAATCCATTTTGTAACTAGAACTGCACAGCACTTCAAAAGAATACATTTCTTCAATTATCCTTTGCTATTAAGTTAAAATAAATAAGGTTTCAAACAAATGCTTAAAGGTCCTAGCAAAAGCATTTATAGACATCGAGCCTTCTCATATTTTTGGCTGTCGCAACCATAAACTTCAGTGTATTTTATTTGATGCTTTTGTAATAAACCAGCACAAAATAGAGTAGTAGCATCTAATTGTGAAGTTGAGGGAAAATGATGCATGATTTTCCAAATCCAGCAGTTATGTGAAGATCTCAGAGGTATGTTAGATGACACTGGCAAGCAAACAGCATCATAAACTATCATGATTTGGAGGTTTGGTGGTGAGGATGAGTTTAGTGATGTCCAGAAGTCCACAAAAACCAGGAAGCACAGGTAACACGACACAGATTGGATAATGGCAGGGAGGACAAACCATGACAAGGATCCAGTGGGGAGCAGGGGTCAGAGGTGAGGTTAAATACACGAGGGATAATCAGGGGAACGAAAAACAGCTGGGATCAATCAGGGGGAGGATTCAAAACACAGGGACAAAACTAACAGCAAAAACACACACAAAAGTCCACGCCCTCACATTAACAAAAAGGACCTCATCAGACAGGTCAGGGATAAAGTTGTGGAGAGGTGTAAAGTTAGATTAAAAATAAATATATAAAGCTCTGAATATCTCCCAGAACCATGGAAAACTGCAAGATTGGTAAATTTTCAAATGTAAGGTGTTCTTGCAGTTAGTCACAGTTATGTAAGAAACGTGGAAGCAGGTTCTCTGATCAGATGAGACCAAAGTTGTGCCTGCATTCAAAAAAAGGGGGCAGCATCAACCTTTGGGAATGCTAAATACAGATAAATTCTGGAAGAAAAATTATAGAAAGGCATAAGATAAGGACCAAGACAGAACTTTCAGCTGGAAAACATTCTGCAACATGGCAATAGAGCTGCAATGAATAAGGATTTTAGCTTAAATCAAATCATATTCATGTGTTAAAGTGGTCCATTGAAAGATTGTCTTCAACCAACTCGAAGACAAGCCATCTTGAGCTATTTTACAAAGAACCATGGGCAGTATTTAAATGTACAAAGTTTATACAAGCACAGCCCTAATATCTGCAGCTGTGATTGCAGCAACAAGCTTTTTTGACATAGATTCAAGATATGCATCCTTTTCTGTCCACTTCACAATTATTCAATACTTTGTGTTGGTCTTTCAAACAAAATCCCAGCAAAATGCCAAAAAGATTTTTGTTTGTTACATGGAACATGATTCAGTTCGAGAGTTACCAATGCGGAACGTAAGCGTTGCAATTCAGGTTTTTAAAAAAATCATACAATGTAGCAGATGGGATTTTCACTTGGAGATGAAAGTTCAAAGTGAAAGAGCTCATTACTGGGAGCAGCGTATTTGACTGACGATGCGTCTCTTCTCTCGTAGGCCAGGCCTCGCCTGCAAAGGGGAGGCAGCTCTGCTTCTCTGCACAACAGTTTGATGAGAAACAGCATTTTCCAACTGATGATTCACACACTGGACCCTTTAAGTGAAGGTAAGGTAACTTGTGCAACAGAAGCAAAAAATTCTAACTGTGAGGAACAGACGTAATATGAATCGATATGGTCAGACTGAGGGAGCCTGGCATGTGTCGTCAATCTTGACCTTTGCTCTTGAAATTACTTCCAATAAACTGTTTGAAGTACACAACTTGCACTAAGAACACAACTTGTTTGCTTATAAGTCTTTCCCAGCTGTTTCGATCATGCAGACAACTGGTCCATTTGGAGGCACTGGTTCAGAGTGGATGAGGCTGGTAGCACTAGTGGTGGCTCATTTACTATGTGGTTTGCATTTGATTTGGACAACAGAGATTTAGATTTTTTAAAAACCGCTATATTTTCTTCAGGCCAACGCAACAACCAATCAGAACAACGTGATCGCAGCTCTCCAAGTATTTGTTTGGAACGCTTTTGAGTGCGAACCTGCCACCACTCTGAGTGACATCTGGAAGATTTGATCGAGCAGCTAATTCAACCAAACCACATTCCAAAAAATACAATATTTTGATCAGGAGCCTTACACAAAGGGATTGGCATGTGCTTCACTTCAAGAAAGGCAGAAGTGACGCACACATCCAAATTGCACATGCAGAGGGATTGCTGAGGGTTAAATAGAGTTTTTCAGGTTGAAGTTCAAATGCAAAATTCAGAAAGGATCCTGGATTGGTACTTAATAAGAAAAAAGACAACCAACAGCTCATTTGTAAACCAAATGAGCTGGTCTTTGAGTGAAAGACTTTCACATTTTGGATTTTGTAAACAGTATACAGTGGCTGTTCAAAATCACTTTGCAAAATGACAACAGCCACATGCCACATGTGTAGAATTGTGGAGTTGTTTCATAAATTGGTTACCTTGCTCTGTCAGGGCTCATAATCTGACTGGCATGATCATCTTTATTCTGATCCAGATTCAGATTTCTACCACTTTTGCTGCTGTGGATAACGTAGCACATACTAATAACTACTTCACAGAACCCCACTCCAAAACAACAAACAAGAAAACAAAAACTAAACTTTCACTGTAATCCTCTTTTCAGCTGTGTAAGTTTGGAGTTGTCCGGAGTTGTAAAGCCCTTTCTGTACGACTACAGTTAACCTCACAATCCTGCCAACAAAGAGCAGCACCAACTGTTCTAAGAAATTGTCAAATGAACATAATTCCACAAGAGCCTTATTTACCTCCTGCAAATCCATCAAACCTCAAAAAAGACCAGTGAAGTCCCTGTGTTGTGTATGTCGAGAGTGATTTATTACACTTGTTCTACAGCACAGCTCAGGTGGTAGGTAGATCATTTGCCTTTAATCCAAGATGATTGCCTATTAGCTCAGCTAAGGAAACAGCAAAACAGCAGTGTCAGACCTCTGGGGGAGGGAATAAATATGTTGATATTTTGGTAGAGGTGCTGTGTCATCTTATTCGTATCCCACCATGAAAAGATGAGGGATGAAATGAGAAACATTATCTTTATTTAGAACAGACAGTATGCACAGATTTTGCAGGCTTGTATCTTCTAATAGAGCTTGGGACATAGAGACCTGCTGTCCACCATACAAAAACATTTATAGTCCTTGATGAACCCTGGACTTATGTGTCTCTGGGGAGTTTATGTGGCAGATTAATACAAAGTAGTGTATATTTATAAAGTGGAAGGAAAATGATACATAGAAATATTATAATTTTTTTTTTTAAATGTTATAAAATGTGATTTCTGCCATTTGAAACAAGCCACATTTGGGGGCACAGTGGAAGTAGATGTTCTTTTAAAAATAAAATTTTTTTAGCCAAGTGAAAAATGCTATAAATTTGACGAAACTTGAACTATTTTGAAAAGCAAAAAATGAAAGTAGCTGGGAAATCATAAACCAAAACACCTGTGATTGTGACTGCTTCAAATGATAGTTTTACAATCTATTAACTATACAATCATTTTCAGTTTTATTTATAAAAGAATTCAAAACCATGTATTGTTTCCCCTCCTGCTCACATTTATACTCTGTCACGGAAAATCCCAATAGAACACAAATAGGTTTGTGGTTGTAATATAACAAACGTTCAAGTACTATAAGGTACTGTGTATTGTTGGCACGGTTACAGCATTCACCGTTCTTAGCATGACAGCATAACGTAATACCTGACTGGATAAACGGCAAAAACAATCATAAACCAAAGTCATTAGACCGCAGAGTTCTCCCGTGGGTACATGGAATCACATTAGCAGATATTTAATGAGTAGTGAGAAGGCACTTAAGCTTTACTCCAAGAAACTTTGCTTCTTGGAAATCCAAAATATGTCATGACTCATCTTCTGAGTGATTTACAAGCAATAAAGATGGGCTTTTGAATCATGCATCTGTATGCATCTCTGCTAGGAATACAAGGCAAACTGTGCCCTTGTGCATTCATCATTTCAGTATCATGAATAAATATCACTTATGGATATTTGCAGAATGTTATGCTTTGTGCAGATTTTTATATTCAATCCAATCTCCATCGGGGTTTCTATCATTAAAAGTGAACTGCTTTTGGTTTCAGTCCCTGTTAAACATTGCGCTATTCAGGTTTTAAATTAAGTGCCTGTGAGCTGATGAATAACTAAAGACTTTTAACAGGAGATTCAGTATGAATGCAGAACAAATCCTTCCAGACTTGACTGACGGGTCTTTTGCCAAACAAATGACTGGAAGTGAATGCACAGAAACATCAAGTACAGTGTGACACGACGTGCACAATGAATAAATTACTCAAGAGAACAAAAGCAACACCTAAGGCTTCGGCTCACTTGGATGTATTAATTAGGTATTTCCATGTAGTACTTTGGGAAGATTTCTCATACTCCAGAGGACGTATAAAAATGATATCAGTCTTTTACATAAATATGTTGCTTTAAAATTCACCTTGTAAAGTGTGCAGATGACATTTGGGGCATTTATTGAGTTGATGGTGGCACATTTTACCGATTTTCATGAAGTAAAAGACAATTTTGCTGATGAGTTCACAGCATGACATCCCATAAACAAGCGTATTCATCAAAGATGGAGACCGTGCTGCTTGTCCTTGTCTGTTCTCGGCCTTTAAGAGCAGTTTATCAGGGCTGCAGAGAGCTAGCAGGACTCAATCCATTCATTTTTTATAGGCCTCTCTCAAAATAAGCTGTCTGTGCCTCCATGCTGAACGAACGTCTGAGGTTGTCTCTCCGGTTCTCGGAAATGCTTTTCCTCTTGTTAGATTTTTAGAGAGGGGTTAGTTAGCATAATTGTGTTGCATGCATAGGCGTGTGTGCCCGTGTGTGAGCATGTGCAGTTTTGTCTTTCGTGATTTTAGGTTCATAATTTCTCAGCCCTTTACCTTCTGCTGACACCAGTGGATCTGGGCTCTGGAGCCGCAGTCATGTGGCCAGTGTGTATCTGGGATATTTTTTCTTTCTTAGAAGAATCAAAGCCACACATTTAATACAACATGCAATACTGTGCAAAAGTCTTGAATCCCTCCTTTTTTCATATTCACATTATATATATAATAAACCAGACTTTTTGGGTCCTAGTAAAATGGCTCTGAAAAGCAGATTTTAGGGATTTCTAGTATTTTTGTTAGAAAAAGTTTTTTCTTGGCTGCTTTTTCACTCGTTTTATGTTTGGTACCTGACCATATCAGAAATTTTGTTTGTTATATTCACTTTTGTCTGATCTATTAATTCTTAAAACATTTTTTAGCACTTACTACACAGTAAATTGTGTCAGCCAAGTATAAAGACTGGTTAGAAAATGAGTGAAAATGCTTTAAAGAAAAGCTCTAGCAGAGCTTCAGAAAGCTGATGGAGATTAGCTTAAAGATACTCTGAGTTTCTCCGATTTATTGCCAGTTTACCTTATCTAATTGTACGAATGGGCACACTTCGGTTTTATTGTTCTTAATGACTGAAATGTACTTTTATTATTATTTAACTTATCTGAATAATAATCCCATTTTATGCTGTAAATATTTCATACATACATCCACGCATTCAGGTCCTTGCGAATTAAAAGATTGCTCTAGATATAAAACATATTCATTATCACATATGCTGAATAGCTACATCTAATGCATCAAACAGTACCAAATCATAATTTGGAACATAAGCACAGCATTTAAATGAACCAATGGTAAAAAATGGTTGAAACAGCTGAAGTAACAGTTCAGTTTGTTATGCAAGTGTAGGCATGTTTGGGATAAGCAGATGGCAAAAGTGTGCGTGTGTGGGTCTGTTTGTAAGACATTTAGTTACTTGTAATTTTGTCCAAAGTTTGAATTCGTGTGTGTTTTTTGAGAATTTTTTGATGTTCAAGGTAGAAAAAAAGAAATCAGGACATACAAGGGATATCACTTTTCTTTCACTTTTTGAGCTGAATCACTACGACAAGTTCACCTTTATGATAATAATATAGTTTATGGAGATGCACCTTGACATATTTCATATTTTGTAAGACATCAGAAAGAGTGGTTCCTTACTTCTAATTTAACTTTCTATGCCCAGATGTAATAATTATTTCTCTAAGTTTGCCTCATTTCATTGAACTACTAACATAGAAAATGGTTTGTTGACCCTTTTACAATATTTCTCATCTTGAAATATTGCCCGATAACTATTCAGTTCTCGCTTTCTCACTGAAGATCACCTGGATTTATCATGTCTGTTTCTGTTTTCTTCTTATTTCTCTTTCTTTTACTGTCCCCTCAGAATTTGCTGACTCTGGTGAGTTACTCCTCTAATTTCTGTGTCCCTTCTTCCCCGTCCTCTTCCTCCTCCTCCTCCTCCTCTCTTCCCACCCCTCGTATATGCCAACAGCAGATATGTTTGTTCTCATTCCAACATCTGGGAAGCCGCTCTTATCCGACGTGCTCTCTTATGTATACATGTCCTTAACGCCTCTGTGGTGTATGTCAGCTCTCTCCCTTAAATATGCCATTCTCTTCTGTGGATGCTTTCTGCTTGGAAACCCCCTCTGTGATCATTTCTGCATTGTTTTCCCCCCTGCCCATCGTTCCCGATCCTCTCTCTCCTCTTTTAAATTCGCGAATGCTTTAGCTTTTCGTCAATGTTTTCTGTGTGGAACTCCAGTTTGAAGAAGATGGCGTGTCGGTTCCTTTATCTTGCCATTAGTATATAAACGCATGCAATTTTTCTTGAATCCTTGTCATCAGAACTTAAAGTCAATAAGAGCTCAACAGAGAAATCAGTCATTTTTATTCCCTAAGTTTCTTTTTTTTTTAAAATTAAACTGTCATTGACTCACATTCACCTAATCCTGACGGTTTCTGTGTTTACTCAGCATCAAATCCTTTGCCCATCTGTTTGTCTTGTGCTCCTCTGAATTCAAATGTATTTTAGTGTTGTGACATACTTGAGATCTGCTTGGAAGAAGAAAAAAAAACGTAGTAATGGACTGGGACAGTTTGTTTCAAGCTCTAATATGAAGTTCTTCCATCCATATGCAGCTACAAACAAAATCACTCAGGAACGCCATTAAATATTGAATGGCACAGAGATATTGGGAGTGAGCGGGGAGGGCTGTTGCTCAGTCGACCGTCTGAGACGAGACTCTTAAAAACCCCACTCAGGATTCAGGCGGCATTCCTGAATTTGCTTTAAGCTCTTCGATAAGATTTATCACACAGGTTGACATATGCTCATTCTAGTTATTAAGGTCACATTTGATGTTGCGGATCATACCTAATAGTAAAGGTAAGCTGGAAATGGAATAAGTTGACTTGGATTATATTTGGGTGGAGTTTAGGTGGGGTGTTTCATATATGCTGGACAGGCCTGAAAGGATAACTGGATGTGAAATGGGAGGAGGAGAATGTAAGGATTCAAGGTGGAGCAGATACACAATCAGATGCTTTCATATAGTCAGCTGCTCTCTGTTGTAAAAACAATACTTTATCGCTCTAGTTAAATATAGTAGCAACAGTCCAAAACCAGTCCCCGAATGTTCAGTTCTGACCGCATGCGGAGAACTTTCACAACAAATTCAAACTTCTGCATCCACTTATTGGTTTTCTAAAAATCATTGAAGTTGTATAATCATTGCATGCTAGAAAAAGAAAGATTAAAACGAATCAATAAAAGCTCCAAATTAAAAAAGTCAGCTTGTCCATCCTGACTATAGGTTAACTTCTGGCCAGAACTGCAGATGAAACTAAATGCATGTTTTACAGATAGAAAGAGAAAGAAAATGTAATTTAACGTGCTGTTTGCTTTAAATATCCACCAACTCACAGCCCTGTTGTGTGTGCAGCATTATTGCTGTGGCTCAGACTGTTCAGTCACTCTTCAGTTGATTGCTATCTCACTGAGATAGACAAGAAAGATTACTCACCCTGCCACAGTGACCTTGCGCATCTTTGTTGATGTCAGGTCTTTTTTTCTTTTTTTTTATCGAGCGCAGGTCACACCAAGCTCGTCAGTGGTCCGAGTAGAGACCAGAGAAGGTCATCTGTGTAAACCATGATGCACACTTATTGGCACACAAACTGCTTACAGAGTAAGCTGGTGGCACGAAAGAGGGCATAGCTTTCCAGTTTCCTTGGAAACCTTAGATGCTAATCAAAGGACGTCCAATTAGCTCTTCATTTTGCATTCATCCACACAAATAATATTGAGAAAATAATAATTTTCTCTTAAATTTTACAACCATAAATAGAAAGGAGGTAACGCTTCACACACCAGCAGTTGTGTGTGATTGGTGACCCAGGGCCACATTGATCACACAGTTCAATATTGCACTCACTGTCACTGACCCCCTGGGCAATGGAAATGCATTTTCCATTTCTACAAATATAACACATTGACTTTTTTTTTTTTTACTTTAATGTTGTATTAACACAACACAACTCTTCCATGGTTAATAGCAGTAGAGAACATAGTATAACATCACATTGATGGTAGATGTTTCCAGATAGGACTTAGATATTCTACACTCAGTGCAGTCTGTAAAGTACAGTGCAAAGATTTTAAGCCACTCATAATTTTATTTTTTACATATTTTTAGTCAGTTGTTGAATAAGCCTCCTGAAGGTATTTTATTATTGGTTTTCTTTGGATTCTTGCTACTTTTTAATGCATTTTCCCCCAATCCTTGTATCTGACCTTGACAGCTTACAGTGCAGTGTGTGCTTAAAAATGTGAGAAGTCAACAAATGGAGAGCAAAAGCAGTTGAAGAAGTTTTTACACTCATTTAAGGAGGTTTTAGTTTCTCTGATAAAGAGTTAATGCACTTGGAGGAGATGGAAACACATTTGCCAAATTAGTTCTGACGTAGCGAACCTTCCCATTCCAGGGTGGGTTTGTGCCTTACCATAGGCACGAAACTCAGATCAATTTTGTGATCCATGTTCGTTTGCAATCTTAAGGACCTGAGGTATATTTTGTCCGGAGCTTCCAGAAATTTGATGGGAATATCAGAATTGAGACAGGAAGTGACAAAGTAAAACACATCCGCTTTGGGGTAAAATATTGCAAAAAAAAAAACTGCCAATGTTTGGAGCGCAAAAATGCAGAAAAAATGAAAGAGTGAAACAATGGTTTGCTTAGCTTTCTGTTTACTGTCAGACCAGTTTGTTTTTACATTACTGGGATTTCCGGGGTACATACTCTCACGTGAATACTCACTCTGCCTGGTGGTGCGTTGAAAATTCAGATGCAGACGGTGTGCTTTGGGCCTAACCCTCTGTTGGAATTTCAAATTGCTTTAATTGTGTTAGAAAAAAATGCTCAAAGTTCAACTTGGGTAGCTGTTTTCTCTCAGCAATAATGCAAATGTGTGTTTTCCCTAAAAGCTTTTCCACTTTTTTAGATAAATAATTTATGTCTTTCTTATGGATCCTATCTTTCAAAAGAAGTTTTGCTCCACTTCATGTAAAGTTGATAACTAATCACATTTCCAGTGTGTTATGTAATTGGGCTCAGCCAGCCATCGCATCATCTGTCAATCCATCGTTCTTGTTATCAAACCACATACCCACACATGCTAGACCTCGCAGCCAGCCTAGACCGCTTGGGTGATATAATCAATGTTAAAAGCCTTTTTGCTTTTGCACAGACTGTGAATCCCCTGACTCTCCAGCCCCCAGCACACAATCTGGACACGTACACACACTCACTCTCACGCTTGGCTCACCCACGGTTTGGAGGTCACGTCACAAGGACAAGAGTTTGGTTTGTAAACAACAACAAACCTGGCTGTCTTTCCACACTTGCACAGGATGAACACGACGCTGTGTGAAGGCAGTAATTTTGCTTTGAAGTAACTGGGCTCAGTTACAGAATTCACTTTGCTGTGAATTTAAATAGAAATCATCTAATCAAATGAGATTCAAGCACTTTTCTATAAGTGCAGCAGAAGAGCGAGGCATGTTGCAGTGAGACACATTTTCATCACATTTTCATCTCATTAGACTGATTTTTCAGAACTGCCAAGTCTTCTATGCAGCATGAGATTTTTGCTATAATTTCATCACTAGAGCAGAGCGGCTGCGCGCTCAATATGATAAATATCAGTGATAAGTTTTTGCTGCAACACTTTTCTATGTATAGCATTATCTGCATGTAAAGGAATTTATAGTCTTTTTGCAATGACAATCTTGTGTAGGAAGATTAAGCCAAGTCAAATTATTTCAAGGTTATGAGACTGATTGGTTTTTAATAGATAGTGAGCATCTGTCAAAAACCAATCAGCCTCATAACTTATTGATTTTCAACCAGGAATAGGTGAACTGCTACCTACAGGCTTGTGAACGGGTTCTTGGGAAAAAAAACAACAAAGTCCACAATATTCATGTCAGATTGTAGTCCTCACCTCTGGTCATGAAATATGGATCATGTTCAAAGGAAGAGATAAATGATACTAAGGAGACTGTTACTGTGGCCATACATGCAGTGTTATCTACTCGCTTATGGAACAAGCTTGCAAGTCAATTTGTGCAATTCCACTTCTGTCTCTTTCTGAAGAGATGAACAACATCTGCAGCAACAGCTCCTCTGTTTACCAAACTTGTTGGACATGGAGAAGTCTATCAGTTCTGGCTTACGTTTTTGTAATTTCTGGACTCAGCTCAGGTCCTTAATAGTCTGAGCGTCTGAGGGAGGAAACATCACGAGAGCCTATTCAGCCAAACAGAAAAAGATTTTTGCACTCTGATAGATGTGTTACGTTAGACTCAACTGGTTTTAGATTGAAAAGAGATTTAAAAAAATGACAATGAGGTTGTTTAATATCACTTTTACGCATATCATTCTATATTCAATGTTTAACACATTATTCAATTTCAGAGCTCTCTTATTTTTGAGATTAAACAAAAAAAAGTTTGTTCATGCTAGAGAGATTTTGCTTGTAAAGGTAAACATTCAGTAAACACATTTTTTAGCATAACAATGACAAGGTCACCTGCTTGTCATTTTTTGG
This sequence comes from Xiphophorus couchianus, assembly GCF_001444195.1. Lineage (NCBI taxonomy): Eukaryota > Metazoa > Chordata > Actinopteri > Cyprinodontiformes > Poeciliidae > Xiphophorus > Xiphophorus couchianus. The sequence goes on along the minus strand of NC_040241.1, from coordinate 15,896,461 downwards.
AGATCTCGGGAGACGAGCTCCATGGACAAAGCTGCTGTGTTTTTGAGCACTACGCTCGTAAAAAAATGGATTAAAACAAAAAACACAAAGTCAGATAAAAACTGTAGGTGAAAGAAATAAAGTTTAATAGGTAAAGAGACTGAAATTTATTGCTAAGTTTAAAACAGCATAATGAAAAGAACATATTAAAAATGGTTTGGCTAAAATAGTTATGAGATATTTCAGGCCTGTTATGGTTAGTCCTCAGTGACCTAGAATAATTTTTGCATCCCTCCTGCTCTTTCTCTCAGACCATTTACAAAGTATAACAACAACAAATATAATTTAGTCTTTTAAATGTTGTTAATGGGGTTTATGCCATTTTTTTCTCTAAATGCTTATTAACTTTAGGGCATTCTGAGTGCACAGTTCTTTTAAAAGCTGATTATTATAATATTTAGGGCAGTGGGTACACCTTCTCCTATTTCTAAAGGTTTTTCTTGTTATTATATCAGTTTGGTTTGATTTGGCAAGGCCTTATGAGAATGTTCCTGCTTTCTGCCCATTTTGTAAATTATTATTTTCAAAGACATTTGATATTTAGGCTAAGTCTTTTATAGGATAATACATACTTTTTATTTATTTCTACTTACGGATACATTCACTGCATATATACCTGCACCCAAACTGAAACATGATTAAATGTTCTTCGTGAAGTTGCACTTTGACTTCAAGTTTTTTTCTTTTGTAGAAAAGAAAACCTTTTCGCTTGTGGCGTACTGATGAACTGATGAAACCAGGAGTCTTATGTCGCAGGGAGAAAGATTGCTGGATAGAAAACAAATGAGAGATTATTGAAGGGATGCAGCTGGGAGGGAATCATGTGGCTGAGAAATGAGGGAGGCTGAGCAATAAAAATGACACAAGGAGAACACCGTGAGCACAGGAATAACATAAATAATATCTAGTACATATAAATCCACAAGAAACACTAACAAAAGTTAAAGCTTATCCATTTGGGGAGCTGCAAACTTTAGCCAAGCTTGAAAGTTTCTGTTGTGAAACCGGGTCTAGCAGTTTGCAGTTGTTGGTTGAGCGTTGATGGTTCCCATATCAGTTTCCTTTTTGTGAGGGTAATAATTTGGGTTTTCTTCCATCCCCTGACGCATTTGGATATTTTTCTTGTAATTGTGTTATTGTGTTATTTAGAAAGTAGTCTGGATTGCTCAATAAACCTTTCGAACTTGTTTAAATGTGCAGCTCTTCAGAGACTTTCAGTGAAACACTTTAACTATACCATTCTGCTGAGTTACAGTCAATCAAGTGGCAGCTGTCAAACAAAACCCTTATTTGTGTCAGCAAATCAACAACGATTGATTCTCACTCAATTGTTGTTAATAATGAGAAATTAATAGGGTTTTCCTTGTGAAAAGACACTTTAGAAATTTTTCAACCACAAAAACAAATATTTAAGTCAGTGTGTGATGCTGTGTTTTTGAATCTTTCAGAGGAGGAGCTCATGGTGTGCTTAAGGATCATTGCATCAGTCTAAGATGGTTGGAGATTCAGAAGCTTCTAGTGGAGAGCAGAACTGAGTGATTGTTTTTTTTTTTTTTTGTTATCCAAGGCCAGAGAAAGCAAATCAGTCTAAAGCAATCACTCTATCATTTCAATTTTTGACTGTAGGTGTAAAATCCCTTCTCTGATATGATTGGTTAATTTTACTGCAAATGGAACAAGTTGCACATTTCTACTTTTGTCTTGTGTGTCAACAAAGTATTTTCCCAAAAATCTGGGATCATCAAGATGATATTTTGGAAATGTGACACTGGCCTCTGTTCTTAGTGACCAGCAGTGGTTTTTGTCCATTTTGCTTCTTATGTTGAATCTTGATCACTGACTTTTACCTGTTTTGCACTGAACGCAGTTCTGGGTTCTTTTGTGACATCCTGCATGAATCTCCATTGCTCCCTTAAAGTGGTTTTGGTAGACTAGCACCTTCTTTGACAATTAACCACTGTTTCATGCTTTCTCCATTCGTAGGTCATGGATGACTCTATGATTTGCTGTAGTCCCAAAACCATATAAATGACTTTGTAAACTTTCCCGGACTAATAAATAAATGCCTTTTTTCTGATCTTGCATTCGTTTTGAAATTCAGAGAATCGTGTTGCTTTTTGAGATTTTTGGCCTACTTCATGTTGTCAGTCAGGTTCTATTTAAGGTATTTCTTAAGTTTTCCTGTGAGGTAGTAATCAGGTATAGCTAATGAAGCAAAAAATGTTGGTAATTCATAACTTTACAGACCCAGGTAGGTTAAAAAAAACTATGTTATTCATTTTATATTTACTCTGGTTATCTTTGTATGATAGTAGAAGTTGCTTGACAAACTTTAATGTGACCAATATGCAAAATCATGAGAAATCTGTAAGGAGGCATACTTTTTTTTGGCAATGTATGTCTCTTTTTGTGCAGTTCTATGTTGTGTATTTATTCTCTTGCAAAGTATTGGACTAAAACATGACCATTTACAAGGAATATATTTAGTCATCATATTCTCAGTAATGTCCTTGTGGTCTAAATTTAACAGGCAGTTCAGGACTAAACATAAGCTACAGCTAGATTCTGTTTTAGATTGTGCTTTCTGCTCAGTGGGAAGTCAAACAGTGAAGCGGTCTGTGTTGTGTATGATAGGTTTTTTATGCTCCTTAGCTTTTGTTTTATTTATATTCAGAACCTTTGCAGTCATGACCACCAGCTGGTAGCGGTGGGATCTCTGTTTTAAGACTCTGCACTGTACATGCCGTTGGTTTGCTGTCTATTAAATGATTTTCTGTCCTAACAGATGTACTCAGGCAGTAGTTTATTCTTGTGTGCATCATCAAATGAGCACACAACCCGAAACGCTGTGCTGGGAGACAAGTGAACATATTTATAGTTGGAACAGAACAGCTCCAAGCTGTGAGATGCTTTTTTCCTTTCTTTTTTTTTTTTTTTTTACTTCTGAGGCAAAGAGCAACGTGGGAGGCAGGAGCTTGTGTTCTCCTGCTTCACATTCAGCTGTTGCTGCAGATTTGTGTTCCTGGCTAATTCATCATGCAGATGTGCTGACCGTCCTGGTCCCTGTGGCACGGAGAACTGCTTCAGTAAGGGAATCAAATTAGCCATTGTGGTTTCATTGTTGAAATAAAACGCTGACTCACGAGGTTTTATTTGGAAAAGGGTCACATACAGAGGAGAGGAGGACTCATCTTTTTTCTGTGGTTGTTGCATGTTGACCTGATATGTTTTACATCCTCGTTCAGTCTGTTTGTTTTTAATTTACTGTTTTAAGTGTCATAATTTCATCCCACTCTTTTTTCATTATTTTTTTTTATATACACTTTCTATCTAAGTACACTCTGCCACTGGGAGGCTCTCCTTCTGACCGAGTCACTGTGAGGGTCCAGAGTATTTTTTATACAATTCAATCTTTGTTTTGCACTTATGCAGCGATGACTCAGAGAGATTTTTCTTCTTTCTGTTGTCACGTCTTGTGTCTTGTGTGAGTGTTTTGCACAGTACGTGATCTACGTTGAGCCAAGCGGACCTGTGCTGTTCTGTCATGTTCACTATTTCCCTTTTCTTTGTGTGTCCGTTGCCTTACCCTGTGTCTTTTGCTGTGATGTTGTAGAGCTTGGGACTTATGGGAAACTAAAATATTATCACTCAATGACTGAGGAAGGTAAGCCCAAAAGTTTTCACTATTTTCCTTGTGTAATTCAGCTGTCGTCATCCCCTCTTGGTTTTGTCTCTCTCCTCCTCATCTTCTCATGATGAATCAGCACTTTTCCACCCTCTTTTTGTGTTCTTGCTCGTGACACACATTTTGCATTGTTTTGTTTTTCAGTTTGACAACAATCTCTGAGATTTCACTGACATAAGTGCAAATCATGGTGTCCATGCCATTTTTAAAATTTTCCTTTTAAGTTTGCTTTTTTTTTTTATTTAAAGCTTTGTTGTCACTATCCAAAAAATATATGTGTTTTCCTGTGAGGTGTTTTCGTTTTATTTTTTAGCTGTGTAAAACCAAAGAGTCCTATGTTTTTCACAGTGCTTTGCAAATGTATTCATTTACATTTTGCCATGTTACAACCACAGATTTTAATGTAATTCATTAAGATTTTATTGGACAAACCAACAAAAAAAATTCTTCTTCCTAGTGTAAGTCTCTTGCAACTCTATACTTAGTAGGCCATCATTTCAATGCAAATAAAGCTACAATCTTTCCTTGTAGAGAGTGAGATGTTTGTCCATTTTTTTTAAAAGACCTCAAATTCAATCAGGCTAAATGCCGATTATCTGTGAACATCACATTTCAAGTCTTGCCACAAATTCTCAGTTGGATTGTAAAGCTTACAGTTGCACAGTAATATGCAGTATTACTTTTCAGCTAAACCTAAAAGTTACATTTTCAGCAACTCTCCTCTGACCAAAAACTTACTGGCACATTTTTGTTGTGTCTCCTAGAGCAGTGGTTTCAAACTCATTTTCATTTTGGGCCACACCTAGATCCAAGATGTTCTCAAAGGTCTGGTTGTGGAAGAACAAAGTAGATAAAACCCATTAAGAAATTTCAAAAATATGAATAAATATCTGTCTCTACATTGAGTGAATTCTTGACATTAAGCAATATTTAAGAACTTTTCACATTGATTAAATTTGACGGTATACAGATAAAATCTGTAAAAAGCGATGGCAGGCTGAGTTTGACAAATGTGCCCTGGAGGTCCTGTGTCAGAGTTTTAGACTTTTAATAGTTTTCTTTTAGTCATCTCAAGGCATCAAATCGTTATGCAGATTTGTGCTGTACAGAACAAATAGTCATTTGGTCAGAATTTTCCAAGAGCTGTGGATCTCTTTAGCTCCACCAGAGTTACTCTACCTCTCTTGGTATTCCTGATTAATTCGGCCTCTCAGTTTAGAACAATAATCTAATTTAACTCTGCTTCAGATTTCTCTACATTTTCCCTGACCTCTCTGCAGTGTTCCTACACCTCCGTGCTACTGTTTGCTCACGCTAACAAACCTCCCCAGGCTTTCACAGAAGAGCTCAATTCATAGTAAAATTGAATTACAGACAGAGGCACTGTAATATTAATAATGAAGATGTAATGTCTCAATTGAATTGGTTGTGTTGGATTTCATTTAGGACTAACAGAATAATGGGGCTGAATAAAAAAAAAAAAAGGCACATTTTATATTTTACCATAAAATGTCAAAATAGCCATAATTATTTATTTTGTAATTATGCAATACTTTCCGTTGGTCAAACAAAAGTATAATAAAAATGAATTAAAGTTTGTAGTTGCAACTGTAAAAAAATGTGGAAAATATCAAAGGCTGTGAATACTTTTGCAAGGAACCGTGATTTAATTCTGTGAATGTACTAAAATATCTGCTTCGCAGCCTGCTAAAACGTCAAGCGGACACATGCACGTTCATGTTCAGACTTCAAGAAACAAGAGATCTGTTTTTTTCCTCCATTGCTCTCGTTCGGTTTCTTTGTTTCTGTAACCCATCTGCGTTGCTGAGAAATACATCATCCACGCCTCAGCGCCCGCTTGGAGGGTTCACTTACACCAGCAGCGGGTGCGCACACCTGAGACGTACGTTGCTGAATTTGGCAAACCGGAGTGACTCATCCGCCTGCCGCTTACGTAACGAGTGGAGCTGACAGGGAAGCAGAGCGGCTGTGTCAGAGCCAGGCAGGCGGGGAAGGAATGGGCTTGGTTATTCTCAAAGACTCTTAAATATTCCACAAATTACAGTGCCCCTGTCTATAGTTCTTTCAGAATTCATTAATATACAAAAACACACTGAAGCAAGTCTGAAGTTATCGATAACAAGCTAGTCCTGTTTGCCTGTGAGAACATCTTCTTCATATATTTGCAACATCATTAAAAGCCGACGTCTCCATAAACCTTTTTCCATATTTTATTTTCTCTCAGGAAAGAGCTAGATGATCTATGCTAAATGGTAAACTGCTAAATGGTCTATGATTCCATAACACAAGTGAAATAAAAAGATACTAACTGGACGATGAATTGCACTTTCTCCATGGGTAGACCCTCAGTCATCTGCTTTACAGACATGCTCTTCATATTCACTCAACAGGACATTTAAAAGATAGAATCCTTAATAAGAGAGATGTCTTAGCATATTAGCATTAGCTAAAGTTGTTATTAAGCACTGTGGGAGAGATCCAAGACAAAAACTACTGTTGACCAAGACGAACATTTATCATTCCACTTTTTTTTTCTTCCAACAAACATATTGATGAACTCTTTGGAAGGTTTGTAACCCATTACTGGCATAAATGCAAAAAATGTTTTGAAAGCAGCACACCTTCACGCATGGCGGTGGTAGAACCAGTGCTTAATAACCAGGAGTTCTGCTGTTTAGCATGTGAATTTTATGTTCACATATACTTGGGTTATCCTGCAGAACAATGTTGAGAAGCAAACAACAAATCACCTCTGAATGGCTCCAAAATATATTTTTTGAAGGTTTTGGGCAGGTGCTGGGCAAACATTTATCCAATCACTGTTAAGATGAGAAGCTCTCAGTCAGGTTTATTAGAAATCTTGAGCAAGGTGAGATGAAACAAAGAGTCAGAACTGCTCTTTCAGAGAGTCGGCACTGACTCAGAGTTCTTTTTATACCCAAGGGAACATTTTATTCAATAATATTTATAAGACAAGCTAAAAATAAAACAAATAGCTTCTCAACAGGCTCCTGTGAGATTGGACTTCTGTTTGAAACTTGCAGCTCCAGATATAAACTTGGGCAGTTGACCTTAAAAGTGAGACTTCAAGAGAAGTCTATATTTTATGCAGAATAATTCAAATAAAGACGTGACATAAACCCTAAGTTCAGACAGTTATTAACCTTAAAAACCAAAGTTTAACACAGTCATAAGACTTTAGTGCAAAACAGTTATTTTTATTATCTAAGTAAACTCTGAACTGGACTCTGACATATATGCTGTGTCATGCCATTAACGCTTCAGAAACCATCCAATTTCATTGATTTCAAACAATTATGCAAAGAAGATGTCGAAAACTCCTCTGGAACTCCTGATGGTATTCGCCTCAGCCAAGGATGGCACAACAAGTTTTTAGATTTGGAGGCATTTCTTTTGTCTCCCGAGCGATCAGATTGGTTGGGACAGCTTTCCCCTCCCAAAATCATCTCATGAAAATTGCATTTTGAATTTGCTCAGATTAAAATGAGTCTACTGATCATAAATTTGGTTGGGTTCTCGAGTGTTTTCTGGCAGAAAGCATGTCTCGACGATGATTTCTCACCCACATTTTACACAAATTCACACTCGTTGTCAAACACAAAAGCAACTGAGAATAACCGCCTAAGGTGAGTGATGTCTGGGCTTTCAAACATGTGACGCCGTCTTGTGAAAATGTGGCGCGTGCCGTGTGTGCTCGTGTTGCTGTTTTGGCACGGGGAGGGTGCGAGGGGGTCGTGCTTTGCCAAACAACGACAGACGAGGTGAGAGAAAGATGGATGAGTGACGAGGAAGAGAAGCGATGCAGAGACGAGGAGTGAGAGAGAGAGGAAACGGGAGCAGAGGAGCAGCCAGCAACTTGGGGTTATTAATGATTTTGCCTGAAGGTCACAGACAGTGTCGACATGGCTGGGTGGAGTACATATTGACGCCTTACTGTGTCGAGCACTTACAAATCGGCCGTGCTGTCTGAAATAAAATAAATAAAAAATCTTTTGCATCGATTTTAGTGGTGGAAATCAGGCGTGGGGAGAACAGACATGCAGGGTCTGATATGCAGATATCCAGCTAAACATATACATGAAAGCACATGAATATTTACTTGTAGGTTTGCTCACTTGAAAACGTCCATCTCTTGCTAAGCACACAACCTTAAAAATTCAATTTATTGTCGGAAACATGCTCCACAAATTTTGATTCCACTCAGGTTTTTTTAGGGTGTCTGTATTAGTGTGTTCTGTTTTCTGGTTTTGTTGGGAATGAAACAGGATCTCCATGTTGATGTTGTATTTTTGAAGAACTTTGCTTTGTTTCCTCTTTCCTAAAGCTGATAAAGACTAAATGAGTCTGACCTCCAGAAGACGGATTTCTCTCTCGGCCTCCGTCTAGGATCAAGACATTGCAAATATCAACTATATATGATACTCCGCCTCATACTGACGCCATATTGTTCGAACACATTAGCACTGCTTACCTGTTTTTCCTGTGCTTCCTGAATGTGACCTACAGCTGGTCAACGTTGACAACGAAGGAGCGAAACTGAGCACATTAGAAGATGCGTTGCTTCGAATTTAATCTCAGTAAGTCTCCTCTTCTGTTTTTGTGCATGCAGGTAAATTTCGTGAGAAGGCATCTATCCTTCACAAGATCGCTAAAAAGAAATGCCAAGTGGAGGACAGCGAGAAGGCCAATGGAGTAGCAAGCCGTGCAGGTAACAACCTCGGCTGTTGCAAGAACACACATTAACTCGCTGTCCTTCTGAGAATGTCACTCGGTGATTCAGTGCTCCAAGGAGTATAGTGAGCGAACGTGAAGCTGGAACTAGCTGTACCCAGTCCACTAAAAATCCCATTTACAGATTTTATTGTTACTGAATCGCCCTACTTGCTGGTATATTAAACCAATTGTTGAAGTCAATCCACTGTTGCTTTGTAGGTTGGAATTTAAAACGTTTTGGGACTACCAGTCTAGATGAGGTATTTCTTCAAAATACCTCTGGTGTTTCATGCCTTAAAGTGACTTTTACATGCTGAAAAAAAGCGAATTCAGCCACCTAAAAGTATTTGTGCTAATAGGTCACAAGTAACTGAATGAAATTTCTCAATCTTACTTTCTTTACCTAATTTGGAGAACCTTAATTTGAGTACTTGTGACCTATACTTAAGGATGGCTCACCTGCTCTCTTTTTTAAGTGCAACCTTTAAAACAAACACAGACCACACTAAAAGATTAAAAATCAGCCACTACAGAGATTGTCATTGCAGGGTCATGAAGATGTGCTCTGGGGTGCATTAAAAATGTAATTCAGTTCCTACTACTCCTGAATTATGTGAAAGTTCGAGTAGATTGTTAATCAGAGAATTAAAATCAGGACTGGTCATGCAGCAAGATGAAACCCCATCATGTCCACACCAGGCCTGTCGCTCTCCAATTAATTATTGTAAAGCTTTTTGTGGGACAGCTGGTACGCACATCCCAGTTCGCCTGTTCCCTGGCTGCAAGTCAAAGGATCTCACCAAATGTCTGCAACTAACAATCCACCATCTCCACACTAACAAATACGGCCCCACGATTAGGCCCCGTTCACAAGGTGATACATACATGCAGGCGCCCACTAAAATAGGGCTCCTAGTTTGGCAACCGCAGCAGGTGTAGTTAGAACACACACCTCCAAATTGGGCAGTAGGAAGTTGTTGGGGGTTGTGAGTGCTTTAGACAACATTTAAAATGCTTAAAATGACTTCTACACCTTTATTAGAAAACAATGGTAATGATTTTAATATTGTTCAGACAGTCAGAGAATGAAGAAAAGAATATTTTTTTAAATAAATCTCATTTTGAGAATAAACAGCAGGCTTCAGAATTTTGGTGTGATCGACTTCTGTGGAAATAAATGTAAGATTTGTTTTTGTTTTTGACCACCCCAAAACAAAATGTCTTTGGGGTGGCTATACAAACGCTAGTTTATTATTAGTTTACTCTACCTTTTACAAAAATGTGCATGCTCTCGCTGAAACTTTACCCGACTTTTTGAGAACTTTGCTAAGATTTCCCCACTAAAATGATTAATGAGATCACAGCCGACGTTAAACAACCGTGACATTACCAAGGACAGCCAAATTGATCGCAAGTGTTGTCTTCAAGCAGTGTTTAAATCAATCACACTCACTGCCAAGAGTAATTCGGTTGTGCTTTATTTCCCCCCTCAAAGCGCACCGAACCAAGGAATAAAAAATAAACACAGGCCGACAGAGGCGCTTTCATGGCTTCGGTGTTGACAGAGCAGGAGAATCAAAGCAACATCAAAAACATAAATGTATGCTAACAGCGCTGCATTAGCATATTATCCTCTTAATCAACATGCAACACCGCTGGTCATAAGGGCAGTGTCAGGAATCTGATTTGTTAAGTTCAATCTCAAAAGTATCACCTGGTAATGTGGTGTGCCTAACGCAGTAACAGTTCCTTCATATCTCATTTTGATCTGCAAAATCACAATCCACACGTGGGGAAGGGGGAGGAGGGTAGTTGAGGTCATGTGCTGGGATATTGTCATATTAAGTCACATTATCTATCTGAGACTCATCCTAATTGTGTCACAACCACAGTTGGATTAAAGCAATTTCCACAGCAATTACAGTTTTATCATCTGATTACATGCCTTTAGGCTTTCTGTATTTTAGCGAGGGTTGTTAAACAAGTCCAGCCTCCAGTGAAATGGAGTCCTATGAGCCAAAGCAGACGGAATGAAGGTAGTGGCAGTCATGCACATGCCTGTCAGCACACAGAGAGCCGACTTGACTGGAGCCAAGTCTGTGCTTGTTGATTTCTAGTATTTAAGTTTCCACGTTTATTTTTTGAAGCTATTTCTGTTGCAAATTTCAACTGGGGCATTTGATGTGTGCAGGTGAAGGTGTAGTAGACATTGGAAATCAGAATCTGCAAAACGAACCCTCCTCTCTAATGTGAAGCTTTTGCTACATGTTTACTTAGAGAGGTCAGAGGTGATGAAAAATGTTCAAGATAAAAATTTTATTTTGGGAGGGATTGTAGCTATTATTTTCTGTCCATGGTAAATGTTATATCAGTTTAAAATATCAGGGTTTTTGATAGTTGAATAGAAAAGAAAGTTGTACATTTAAATTACCAGCTGTAAACAACAACAACCCCCCAACACGCCCTCCAATAAACTCTCTATTCTACTCTTCTATCACATAAAATCTAATGAAGTAAACTGTAAAATAGTAAATAAATGCATAAATAATAAACTAAATATTTACCAACATATGAGTTAAACAACAAAAACTTTAACATAAATTTACAGAGTAGATAACATTTGAATTCAGGAGCTAATATTAAATTAATTAAACCACATTAAGTGGTTTAATTTTCTTTAGGCTTATGAGTCTAGTTCAATAGCACAGCCCTCTGCCAAAGCTTGTATCCTGTATTCTGGGGAAAATGATTCATACTTTAAAAAAACAGAAAGTGTCAGGTGTTGGCTGAATGGTATTTGCATAATGCTTCTAATGAACAGGTGAAAAGTTAGGAAAAACAATATAACATTACTCCATCCACATTTTTAGCGTGAGCTTCTGTTTTTCCAAAGAACTCAATCATTGATGATCCATGTGTGTTTCCGTAGAAAAAAATCTTCCAAACAGCTCCAGCGTGGAAGTGGAGGTGACCCCACCTATGAACGGAACAGCAGGGCAAGAGGGAGAGACGGTAAGAAACCATTAAATGCAAACCAGCAACTTTTAGACTAAAGGCTGCACTTTAGGCAGCTGGATCGCTCTTTTGAAAGATAACAGATCTGCGAGACCAGTTCACAGTTACGGAGACATTTATGAATAGTTTATGCCTTTGATTTGTTCCTTTGTTCCTCTGTGAGTGTGAAAAGGTGGCACAGATTATGGCACAGGCCACTGCAGCTGATAATTTCCCAGCATGCACCCCTCCATTTGTGGTTGGACCTGCCAACGACCCGCCGCTTCCCACAGAGTTCTATAACCACAATCCTCGCTCACCTGCGGCTCGCCGCCGCTGGGTGCTCCAAGCGAGACCCCTTTGACGAACAGTCACACGCAGGAACGAACCTTCAGCAGGTTGTGCTGGCATTAAAAATGGCGGCGGGATGTAGCAACCCGCCGAGCGAGCAGACGGTCCTGGCACAGATGGGCAGCGATTCAAAGTCACATGTTTCGAAGAGAACAGACAACAGATGTGTTGGAATTTCTCCCTTTGTATCAGTAACTGTGAACATGAGCTAAACCACGAGGCAGTTTCAAACTTGGGGAAATCGCCTGGATTGACTTATTCATGTTTTTGGCATGAGACAGAAAATGATAATAAAATATATTGGAGTTCCAGATAATAACATTAAAAGATCATGCCATGAATCCAGGGGGGAATTTTACTGCCTCAATCCCTCAAGATTTAGAGCTTACATTTTAAATCGGAAAGCAGGATTTCATCTCTCTCGAAACTTGCAATGCTTGGATTCAAAACGTTTATGCAAAATTGATAGCATATCTGCGTTCATTATAGTCAATATCTACTAAACTCATCTTAAACCCATGCTCCTCTTTTTTTTTTAATACTGTTTTAGACTACATTTCATGTAGCAAAAATGTTTTAGCCTGGCACCCATGTTGATGATAAAGCCAGTTAAAATAGATAGATTTTTTTTTTTTTTTGCTAGGTTTAAATATGTTGGTTTAACTCACCTGATTCAGGCCAGCGTGGCTTTAGAGTCACAGTTAAAAAACACTTCAATGTAATGGAAAGACTTTATATGCTACAGATATTTTCAGTTATTTCTTACTGCAAACTTCGTCCGTAACATATTTTAATGTAGGTTGCATTTTCTGTTGACTCTGATATAGCTTGACTGAATTTTGGTCTAAATAACTTATTTCCATAAGAGCCCAGATGAACACTTTATGTACTATATTGGCACCTTTGTAAAATAAATTAATAATCTCAATGGACTTCTCTCCCAGAAACAGGTGGAATTTAGGCTTTTTATTTGTTTGCAACCTAAAAAGTGGGCAGATAAGCAGACAGCTTGGTTAATATGCCCCACTGTCTTCTTTTTAAATTACAAGATGTTGAACAGAAAATAAAAAGACATAGCAAGCAACACCAATACTCACTGGGACAAAAATCCCCTGGCCTATACTACTGATAACCCTCCTATATTCTGTTCCAGTATTTTCGACACACAAGGAATAAGAACGATTGAGGACAAAAACAGGAATGTTAGCAAGATAAACTGTAGTTAAAAACAACTTCAAAAATTGGATTCCGAGTTATGCCATATTAAAGTATTCCAACTTTAAAGGGGTCATTGGTACGGCTAGATAAACAGGATCTGCTTCATACTCATGGTATTTACTACAATTACTGTCTTATATAACTCTCATCAACTGTTGTCTAGACAATAAATCAACATCATTTTACCTCAATTCTGAATAATAACTACCTATGTTAATATTCTTTCTATTTCAGTAAGATGACCTTGTGTTTCAGAGTATTTTTAAAGCATGTAAACTGATTAGCAGCTTTACGTAAACTGGTTTCAGTAATACCCTCAGGTAAAATTACACATTTTATTTATCCTCTTTTGAATTATGTCAGTCAAGTACTGTTTTGAAGTGTAAAACATTATTGTTCTTTGCATGAAACGTGGCTACTGTACTGGTTTGGGAGACAGTTTTCTATTCTTGTGGAGACTAAAAATGCAAACTGGTGTGGGAGTCGCACTGAAGGATATCAGAGTACAAAACACGGTCATGTCTGTATCGATCCACTGCACTGCAAGTTATATTCACATTCTCCAGTAACGCTCTGGGTTAAAAATAGTAATAGAAAAAAAAACAAAGAGCCCTCTAGCTGTAAAAATATCTGCTTCTGTTAAAGAGAAAACAATCCCTCATCTTTCCGAATCACATAAAAGCCTCAGATTTAATTCCAAAGATGATTCCCTCAGGACTGGAGTGGTGAAGACTCCTTATTTGTGTGCATATACAAGAGCATTTCTCAGGTGGTGACTCACTGCCTTTGATAGACCTGGATGGTTATTGGCACGCCTAATTCTTACTTGCTGCTATTTTTAGACATCTGTCCCACAGTGCACCCGTCTGTGTCACCCAGGAAGTTACTGGAACCTGCTCACGCCATCATATGCCACCAGAGGCCCCGTCGTACTGATTGTTCCATTCCTCCTCTGAAGCCTTGGCAACAAGGAATAAGGGGATTGTTAAGGTCAAATTCAAACCTGTAGCAGACATGTTGTGCAGTTTCTTAATAAAACTCTTAGAGACCAATTTCTGCTATAACATACCGACATGTTTCCGACAATATAAGAAGATAAATGGGATCGAGAGTATGACTCACAGCAAAATCTCGTTCTATGTTTTGGATTTCTGACTGTCTTGATCACAAAGCAAAGAAGTTTGAGCATCCTGTGACTCGTCACATAAAAGGAATTCAGAGAAGTCCATGCAGCGTGTGTCATGACAGGATTTAATGCTAGATTTGCTTTTCCCTTTGAAGAAAATGAGGAGAATTTCATGTCTAAATGAAACATGTAAAAAACAAAACATCCAAGCCTTGATGAATGCTGTGAGAAAATGACTAAAAGTGTTGAAGTAAATCTGTTTTTACATAAATTGACATAAAAAAACAAAAACATTTCTGGTATCTCACCTTAATCCCACATAAGTACAGTATGTGCGTTCTGCAGAAAGGTCACTATATTTTGCCCGTTTCTTGTTACCTACAAGCTGAATCAACAAATACATCAGGTCTGATCGCTTACTTGCACTTTCTTTGAACAATTTTAGCCCGAGTAATGTTGGTCTAACACCAGGTGCCAAGAGCAAACGCTCACCTCCAGAAGAAAAAAGAAAAAGAAAAAAAAACACATTAGCCAAATGTCAGGCCACCCCTTGCATCTCTGTGGTGTCTGATAAAAGTCAGTCCCTTTAAGCACAGAGTTGGCAGTGTTACCAACTGAGGCACCACAAGGCAGGAAAGGCCCCCGAGGGGCTGGCATTTCAGAACCAGGCTAGAGTCGGGGGCACGAGCAACATGGGATGCTTTAGCTCACAAAGCATGTTAAGCAATAAATCCAAAAATATTCACGTTTGACAGGTAAAAGATGAAATTTGTAATGATTTGTAAAACCTGCGAGAGATGGCTGATTAGCACCCCTGGTAAGCTACCTGAATAAGTTCAACATTTATTGCAGTACCATAATCTCAAACAGATATTTTTATTTTACTTTCTATTTTTAGAAGAACTATTCTCAATTTGAGTACATTTATTAAATTTTTTAACAAATCCCTAATAAAAAATACCAGTTTTTTCTTTCTTTCTTTGTTTTTTTTTTTGGGTTGTTTGTTGATCAAGTCAAAAGTCCCACACTTGTTCACACCCTTGCTGGTAAAGACTAATTCTTTCATGGTGAGCAGAGGTGTCAAAACATCTGGAGAGAAATGGCTTAAAAAGACATCTTCAATTTATTTACTATTCATAAAGAGACTTATTAGGAGAAGTAGATTTTTGTTCAGCCATTTATCCTTTTTTTAATCTTAAGATTTTATGAGGAAGTTCTCTGTACTTTTTTTTTATAGGTAATTAGTGAGGTTCTGAAAATAATGAATTGTTTTTGTTGCATCTAACGATGAAGGTGCTTACTCATGGGAGCAGCTGGTGGAGCTTTCTGAAGAAGAACTAAAAAAAAAACAAAAGATGCTATGAAACATGGAGCATGAGCAAAACAGAGAACAAGATGGTTTAAATTTCAAACTTCACTTCATCCATCTTTGTCTGTGGCAAAATAAGGAATAAGTAGAAAAATTAGGAATTAATTGTTGTTTACTCCAAGTGTTCCTGGAGTTTAATCTGAATATTATTGAAAACTGACCAAATCTTCTACATTGGTGCATTAAAGTTGCCTGAAAAACTCTATCCCAATTCCGGTGGACTTGAGACAGATGCTTCTCTCTTTGCGTTTGTGGTCAACGTATTTCAGTTATTTTCTGTCTTTTATCTTCTCCTCCTAAATAATCTTCCATGCAGTAATATAAAATTCCCTTTGGGGATTATTTAGCACTTATTAAATTCAATCCAGACAACAATGCAGCCATCTGGATATGGAGAAGAGGTAGAGATGTGGATGCAGAACAGGAGAGAAGCGAGCGCTGCCTTTTGTTAGGCAGCTCTGATTACCTAGGTTACCGAGCGATGCTTAGCAGCTGTAGCTGTCACAGCAGGACGAACGTCACATGATTCATGATTAATGCCAAAGCCTTTTCCTTTTTCAAAGATTGCTGCTTTGCTCTGATGGTATGCAGAGCAGATCTAATTGAGAATGTTAAGGATTTCTTGAAGTAATTACAAACCACAATGCAGCAGCTGTTATCAGCAGGTGTTTTACTGTACATCCGGCTTCTCGTTGTTTTTATGCCTCGCCAACATCATTCACACAAGGGCAAAGAACAAGCTCTAGGTCATCCACATGTGCATGTGCGAACCCTCTCTCCGCTCGTCCCCGTGGTCCATTATCATCTCCTGTAATTGGATTCAAAGGAGAAGAGACAAATATCTGCTGCCAGAAGTGTCTACTGCTGCACCACTTCAGTTCAGAGGCAAGGCGAGCCTGTCAGTTAATAGAAAATATGATTTAGCTGCGGAGATGTTTTGTGGTAATCACCGACTCTCTGTGACTTACTTGGCATTCTGCCAGCGGGTCCGGTCAGACCCTCAGGGATCGGGGCTGCAAGGCCGACATCAGCAGTCAACGTTGGTGAGTCCCGCTGCTGAAAAAGAGCCTGTTGAGCGCAATCACCCAAATCGGTCATCAGGTTTGTGCGTCTTAAAGGGGTAGATCGGGATTGTTGTAGAGAAGTTTTAGGTTAGAAACATTTCACATGTGAGCCGCAAGATTCCTCTAATGGCGTATTATTTATTTTTATTTTTATTATTCCTTTATTTAATCAGGTAAACCCCGTTGAGATCTAGATCTCATTTTCAAGGGGGACCTGAAACAAACTTCACTCCCCGTCGGGGAATCGAACCCCGGTCTCCCGCGTGACAGGCGGGGATTATTAGTTGGTCGGAAGCTCAAGACTGTAGCTTGTCCAAGGGAAGCCAATACCCATGCAAACTTGCATCATGTTAAAGCAAATCAAAATTCAAAAATATCACACACATTTGTCCAAACAGTGTTTTAAAATGGCTAAGTTTGCATTAGGCAGCTATTTGTGCACCAATTGAAGATAATTTATACAGGAAATAGAGTTTGGAGTTGCACCATTAATGATTTACCAGTGTAAAACTGGAACATGTAAAGCGAACTAAAACACACAAAGCATTTCTTTTCAGAGTAACTTGTGTAATGTGACCAAATCATAGAAAAAAGCAAAAATATTAAAGATGTTTAAGTTGTTCATTATTGATTTTGACACTTCCTCACCTCACTATGAAAATAATGTGGAGGTATTGTTCATCTTTGGCTCAGGTTCTGCTACTCTTATTAGTGGTACATTAAACAAACTATTTTGCAATAAAAAAGAATTTAGCAGAGTAAGTCAAATGTACATTTTAGTGCCACTTTTACCTGGAAAGACCAAGGTCTATTGGGCTCTGAGAAGAACTTGTCATTCACAATATGGCCGACACACAGTTCTACCAAGGCAGTCTTCTTCAGACACTTTTCTGTTCTGTTTTCAGCTTGTCTTTGACACAACAGGATATTTGGTTGTGTGCCGCCGTAATTATCTTCAGCTTGTTTGTAATTAACTGATCAATGCAACAGTTATGACAGGTTAAAATGCCAATAGAGTGTCTTTTCCAGGCAGGATGTTAACTGTTAATAACCTTTCCACTGAACCTTTCTTTGAAAACCCTGAGCTGTCCATCAAAGGTAAGCGAAGGCACGCGGGCTCCCAAGTCGTGCTGCTCCCGCAGACCTCTGCGCGTTGTCGTGCTGCTGCCTTCCTCTTTGTGATGGTTGCTATGGGAAGATGCATCCTGATGAGACTATTTATCAAGCTGAAGGACTATAGTGGATTTTTTTTCCATCACCCTTTAATGCACAGGCAAAAAGTATGACTCAGCCCATTAGGTTATTTTCTTCGTGTTTGGCTGCTAATTATTTCCAAATGGTGGACTGAATTATGTGGACACCAGCATGGCAGCAATACTTGACAGCCTGAGACTGAAAACAAACAAACAGACAAAAAAAATGCAACATGTTTTAACGTGTGTAAAGGGTGTTTTTATTCAAGTTTATATATATGACTACAGCTGTTTCATTTTGATTTTTTTTTTCTTCTTCATCTTGCGACATCTGCTGTCAGGCTGAAGATGAGGAAGAGGAGGACCAGCCTCTGAGCCTGTCCTGGCCCGAATCCAATCGCAAGCGCTTCACCTACCTCTTGATCATGCCCATCGTCCTCCCCCTGTGGCTGACTCTTCCTGACGTCAGGAAAACGGTGACTTTCCGAAACTTTTTCCAAGAACGTCTCCTCTCTTCTAGACAAGATTTATTCACCTTTTCTTTTTCCTTTTCAGTCGTCAAAAAAGTTCTTCCCTGTTACATTCCTGGGGGCCATCTGCTGGATTGCAGGATTCTCCTATCTAATGGTGTGGTGGGCTCACCAGGTATACGCAGCACATCAAGTTTTGATTTGAAAGTATCAGTGCAGCAACACAAAAAATGCCTTTCAGTAAGCATAATCCCTATCTGTAAACAAGACTCTTTGTCTTTTCCCCCTTTTCTACATCCTTTACATTTGATTTAACATCGTTACAGCCGTATCTTTCAAAACATAGCTGACTATTTGAGTTTTGTCACTGCCATAAGCGCCGAAGCATCACAAGGAAATTAAAAATAGCTTCAATAAAATATGAGGTTGTATTTACCCTGAAGCTTTTTTTTTCTTTACTTTTTTTTTTTTCTCTTTGCAGGTTGGCGAGACCATCGGGATTACAGAGGAGATTATGGGTCTGACTATATTAGCAGCTGGAACCTCTATCCCTGACCTCATCACCAGTGTCATTGTGGCACGCAAGGGGCTGGGCGATATGGCTGTATCCAGCTCTGTGGGCTCCAACATCTTCGACATCACTGTTGGGTACGTCATATCTGAGAGTTTTAAGCCTGTGCTCAACTTTTGGCTGTGTGAACCTTGAAGTAAAATGCTGTAACGATGAATCTGTCCCCACGATCCTCTCTGAGATGCAATTTTATTTGAACAAAATAGAGTTTTGTATTTAAAACAATTATTATCTCCTCACGTCACTCTGAAAAGAGATACATTTTTTCATTTTATTGTATTGCATCTGGTCATAGCAGCCTGTTCTTGGAAAAGAAAATTAGCGAAACCAGTCATATAGAATGCAGGCTCTTATCCTCAGTGTAATATATTTAGGAGCTAAGTGGTTTTAAAAATTTTTTGTGATTCTTCAGGATTTGATCTGAAAGATCAACACCAGACAGCAAATTACTGTGAAGTGGAAGGAAAATGACACATGATTTTGAGCATTTTTATGCAAATAGAATCTGAAAGGTTTGGTTCACATTTGAATTCAGAGCCTCCAATCTCCTTTGTAGAACCGCCTTCCTCTGCAATTATTGCTGCTTTCTATCAGCTTCTCACATTTAGAGATGGACATGCTTGCCCAATATTCATTTTGGCAAAATAGTCCAAACTCAGTCAGACTGGATGCAGAGCATATTTAAAGACCAATCTATGCAGTTTTGCCACAGATTTTGTACTGGACTTTGATTGGACCATCCAGACACAAATTATGCTTTGATCTAAATCTGTGTGTACTGAGTTGCTACCCTGGATTTTATTTTGGGATATTACAGTAAAGCGGGCTCAATGCAAATGTACACCACGCTTTTCAGATTTTTATCTGTAAAAGATGTGGTGAACCATATGCCATTCTCTTCCCACTTCACAGTTATGTACATGAGTTCTTCGTGATTGTAAAGTGGCAACATTCGAAAAAGGATTATGGGATTTGAATGCGAATCGTTCGTTCGTGCAGTTGTTTTTTCAACAACATGTTCGTACCTTTGCAGACTGCCGTTTCCCTGGCTACTGTGGTCCATGTTCCGTGGCTTCATCCCGGTGCAGGTCAGCTCCAACGGCCTCTTCTGCGCCATCGTGCTCCTCTTCCTCATGCTCCTCTTCGTCATCATCTCCATCGCTGCGTGCAAGTGGCGAATGAGCAAGCTTTTGGGCTTCATCATGTTCATGCTGTACTTCGTCTTCCTGGTTGTCAGCGTCATGCTGGAGGACAGGGTGATCAGCTGCCCCGTGTCCGTCTGATAGGCCCGCCGGGGAGCTGCCCTCTCCTCACCCACCTCGTCACCATCCAACAACCATCCATACAGCCTGCCGTCGATCTCACCTGACCCTCATAATCCTTTACACCACAAGAGCCACGTGAGGAGTAAAGAAAAACGGGACGAAACATGGAATCTGCAAACAATTTTGGCCCACGGGGAGGGGTGGAGGAGGGAGTGTGATGAGGTTTTATCTAGAAAAGATTTTGTGGATAATCTTTTTGAGGAGGGGCGCGAGCCAGGCAAAAGGTATTATGCATGCAATTAGGCTCACTGGAGGAACTGGATTCAAGTCGTCGCCTGACAGGTTGGAGTAGCAGCATGTTCACATTTTTAACAGCAAAAACGCCACGACTTGAGCAGCAACTGTGAGCACATTTGAACGGACAAGCTCGCTCAGCAGGCCGAAACAAATGTTGGATGCAGATGAATTTATTTATGAGGACATGGCAGACTCTGCGGATGAGTGTTTCGCTCCAAAGCCGATGGTATCGAGACTCTCGTGTGAGATTTCTGCAGACAAACTTTTCCTCCTTTTTTGTTCTTTTCTTTTTCTTTTTTTCTGCGGATCCATCTGTGCTCGGTCTTTATGACACGTTTCAGCCTTCATCCTGTCCTGCCAATTGTCGTCGACACATTTCCACTGAGCTTTTTTTTTTTTTTTTGGCTCCATAGAAGTAGCAGTAGGTTTACAGTAACAGTATTATTCGACGTGAAGCCATCTTAACAGTCTGCTTCTCTTCTTCTCTCGCTGATTGTACAGAATCCTCCATGCTTCACATGTACCGATTACAAAAAAAAGTTTAAAAAAAGCCTGACTGAGGTGTAGAGACTAGCCTTCAAATATCTCACACAGTTTGGAAGAAATGCATGAGTACATAGGCTCAATACATAAATACCTAAATACCTAGAAGTACCACATCAAAAAGATGTTTACCATGTTTAAGCATCATGGTTGGCTTAGATTAGTCAATGTGTAGTGCTTTGTTCACCATAAAACTTGCCTCAAGTCACCTAATCAAACCGTTTGAGGTACAAGTAACAAGGCATAAACTGCATGGGGAAAAAAACACACCCTTCAGGGTGAGAAAATAACTAACATTAAGAAAGTTGTATACAAAAAAAAACGTACTTTTGTTTTTAACTACTTTTTTGCAAATCAAGACTCAATCTCTATGTATGGTCAACGATATCTATCAAGCTGTCTATCAAACCATTTTCTCTCTAATCAAAGGTGCTTTTGTGTGCATGTGTGCAAATGTGCATTTGGAGTCACCACACTGAAATTTACTCACTTATAGAGGCATTTTGCATAATGTACTCACACCGATTTGTCTCTCTTTCAGCTACGTAGAATGTGGAAAACTCACAGACTTTATAGCAATATACCACATGTCGTCTTTGAGAGTGTAATCGCTCCATGCATGTTTTGCTAATTTGGGATTTTCTTATCAGACGCCATCAATGGAAGATGAGCAACAATAAGCGGTACACTGATTTTTGTTTTAAAATGTGACATATTAAATTGGAAAAGACTCGTCTTTTTTTTCCTTCTTCTTTTTTGGGCTCAAAAACAGATGAGAGGAAATCAATATGTTTGCTTGATTTTACTGAATAACAATGCATAAAATTGTAGTTAAAAATAAATGTTGACACTTCCACTTGAGGTAGTAGCATAATTTTAGATGTGTTTATTTTCTTCCTTTTTATATCTGTTTAGTTGTGGAAACAACACATGGGACACCATTGGGGTGTGCAGAGGAAACAGCACCTCCTACAGTCACAGGATCACAAAAAACAGATGCTATTAGCAGCTAAATCTAATTTCACCACTTGTAGCTCCTTCTTAGGACCTCTCATTTGTTTGCATGGAGTAAGGCGAGGATTAGGTATTAAAAAATTGGCTACAGTATATAAAAAACAAAAAATATATATTTTTTTCAATGTAAATTATTTTACCATCACAACAACCACTGTTTTAAATATAATGCTACAAGAATAATGACACACAAACAACACAAATGTCTAGTTCATTGTTTTCTCATGTGTTACCAAACTGGAAATCCAGTTTTATTATAATGAATTATACCTGCAGTCAGATAATCATCAGTATACTTCAAGTATACAAGATTTGTGTTGTTAAAGTTTGCAATGTTAGAATAAGCTATGCACCACATAGATTTTTTTAAATGTTATAAACACATTTAAAATGCATTGTAGCAGATTTATTTTAAATTTTTTTATTCCTTAACTAGGATTAAAAAAAATAGTGAATTCAGACACAAGATTATCTGTTGTACACATAAAAGCCTCTTAAATAATGTACCGTTAAGCCCAGAATTATTCATGCCCCTGTAATATTTACGTCAAAAGTAATCTTTTATTTTGACCAACTTAAAAAATAGCTTCAACCTCGTAGACTACCAGAGCTCAACGCCAAAGATAAATTGACTAAATCCCAGAGGAAAAAAGCTGATCAGCAGTTATAATAAGGAGTTCCTACTGATTATTGTAACGGGTATAAACATTGGATACCTGCCACTTCTATAATATGAAAATAAAAACGTTTTCTGAAAACGACAGCTCTTGATAATGATTTTTTAAACATTTAGAAGATTCACCCAGTCACACAAACATACACTCTTTCATACACCATCACACACATCAGTAGGAAACTTGGGGTTAAGTGCCTTGCCCAGGGGCACATCGACATGCGATGGGGACAAGCTGGAATCCAACCCACAAATTTCTGATAGCCAAGTTGATGACTCTACCCACTGAGCACCAGTCACTTTCATTTCTGTGCTAGATGATTTTCTTTTAATCATTTTAAATGTGAAAAATTACTTTTAATTTTGACCACAAAACCAAGGAATTTTGGCTCATATTTCAGATTTACATTTAGTGTTTTCAAGCAAAAATCAAGTAATGGCCGCTTTTTGTTCTTCATTGCTGGTGTCTGATGAGAGCGTCGATTATCAGAACATGCTTGGAGACTAATCCCTCCCATTCGTCTGTCCCTCTCTGTCCTCCCTACCCGCAGGAGGTAAAGTGGGCGACCAGTTCTCCTCCTCCCCGCGCCTTTTACCTCAGCCTCTGCACAGCCGCGTCGTAGGAGTTAACTGTAAAATAGTAGTATGTATAGATTCACCGAATGTGTGAGGAAGCATGCATGCGAGGAACTCTGGCTGGTCACCCCAGCGCAGCTTATTACCACCAAATTTTATGCATTCGTTTGCAGAGGAACATTAAGAAATTCAATGCTTTTTTTGTTTTGTTTTTGTAAATAACTTTTTTCTTTCCTTTTTTAAAAAACAAAACAAAAGAAAAACAAAAAAGTTACACACATACATTTAACTCACTACTTTTGCTGTGATGTTCTGGAAGCTATGAGGAATGTTGCAGGGAACCCTTTAGTAGCACCACTGAGAGAAAGCAAACACCGAACTCGCATAAACAAACAGTAAACATGCCCATTCTGGTTCTGTTAAGGAAAAGAGGGCTCTAAAGACCACATTGCCTCCTCTGATTCAACTAATTTACACTGCCACTCTATTTTTATTTCATTTTATTTTTTTAGTATATGCACAATACAAATCTAAATCATAACAATAGATATTGTAAGCCATTCTTTCACCATTCAGTTCGGAAGAGTCAATTTACAGTATGGTCTCTTTTGTGACTCGTGTGCTTTTGTGCACATTTTCCATGAAAAGCCTCCGTCAGCGCCCACACACACCGTTTGATCCGATCTCACTTAAGATTCTTTTCACACCCCTTCTTCAAAGGAACCCTTTAGGAAATATCAGATTTTTACGTGCTCTTGCTGAGACTTTGTGCACAGTAGAAATAGGGTCTGCTTGGCAGGAAATGCTGAAAAATGTGGGGGAAATGAATCCAGCGGACATCTCCTTCCGTTTGTCTTCGCTTTAACTCTTAGAGTAAGTCTCAGTTTCAAAGTAGAATGAAAACCAATGTGGATATTACCCAAGGTTTCTCACTGCAACCTGTTCTGATGAGACATTTGAATGTAACAACAGGTAAGATTTTCCAAAGCACGTCAAGATGATTTTCACATTTTATTTTTTTAGCGGATGAAGAGAAAAAAAAATGTATCTATCACCTGAGCTTTGAATTGATTCTGGTTCAAAAGGGTAAGCGACCTCAAAAGTTAGCAACCAACAAGCATTCTTGCACTTGTAAAATGTTTTATTTTCTTGGTGTTGATCTCAAATTTATTTAACATGTACATATGCTGTAAACGGAAACAAATTATCCATATAATCTATATGTGTACAAGAAATATGTCTCTTTATGTAAAAAAACACAAAGTATAATATAATGAAAACAAATAAATATGCTAATTCAAATATGCAAATGTGTCTTGTTATTCTTTTTTTTTCTTATTCTCAGTTCGGGTCTTTTAAAAATTTGTTTGTCTCTGTCCACTTTTACAACATATAACTTTTTTAAAAGAACTAGGTAGAATTCATTGTTGATGTTCTCTAATCGAGTGTCAAAATTAAAGATTTATGCCGAAATACTTACTTGAATCCTCAGTAATGTTTGGTTAAATGTAAATTATTAAGCACCATTCAAACTTCAGTCATTTTCATCATTAAGGTTCTGGATAAGGGAGATCAATCTTCTATCACAAGTGTGAAGCTCCACTATTCCAATGTAATTTCCTTTGGGTGACCTCTGCAACCCACTGGTGCTGTGTTTGTCTTCCTCTCACGACCAATAGTTGGTCGTGAGAGGAAAATGGACGTTTCATGGAAAGGAGAAAATGAATTTTTGGATCATTCAAAACCGGTAAAAGAGGAGACAAAGATTTTCAACCCAGCTCCTCCGAAAACAATACTGCCCAACCCAAAACTCCGACACTGGGATCTGTCATTATCAGAGCGCACGAGCAACATTCTGAGAAACCTGGAGAGGAAACTCTGGATCACATCTTACCAGATGGACTTTACTGGATCAGGGCCTGAAAACCCTTTTAAGACCAATGATTTTAAGGAGAAAATAAGTTCTCTCACTGGGATTAATTCTCACTGTGTTGTGAGCCCAAAGGCAGCTGAAGTTAATCCAAATTGTGCCATCAACAGAAAAACGATCCCAGAAAAAGTGGGAGCGGGAAGGGGAATCCATACCAGAACGGTTGAAAAAGAAAGGAATCAAGCTGGTGCAATGGCCGAGTCCAGGCGGCCATTAACTCAATTGAAGTGCTGTAAATTGACACAGCTTTGCACAACAGATGTCTCAAAAAACTAAATTGCAATGTTAGAAAAATAATGGTTCAAAGTTTCTTAACAGCAATGTCATAGACTGATAAAAGTCATACAGAAAATGAGTGCCATGTCTCATACAGAGGGTTTTGTAGGAAACTGGATCAGTTCTTGGTTTTTCCTACAACTGTATTGACAGTATGAACTCCGTCTTTCCAGTCTAAAACACATTTCTCAGAAAAACCCGCAGAGGTTTCCAAAAACATATTTTTTTATTCATATCTTAAGGTGCTCATTCAAAGAATATAACTATTTAATCTCCCAATAGGAAATAATCGGTTCTAATATGACGAGAGGCTCTGTGTTTATCTTGGCTTATCGTGGTGAAATCATACTGCAAACATTGCCCTGATAATGCACACCTGGTTCTCTTTAATGAGGTTTACGTAAAAACTTTGCCCACTTCATTTAGCTGTAAAAACAATCAGTCCACCTATCTCTAAATCTTTAGGGATCTCTGCATTGTAGACGCTTCACAGGAATTGAGCCCAAAAAAAGGCAATTAAATTTCCGGCATTTTATTGTGAGCCTGATTTCAATAATAATTTTAATTAAATAGATTTTGTAGCTGTAAAAAAGTGTGCATTATTTCAAGAGCCTTTTTGTTAGATTTCGT
The DNA here is from genome assembly GCF_001444195.1 of Xiphophorus couchianus. Lineage (NCBI taxonomy): Eukaryota > Metazoa > Chordata > Actinopteri > Cyprinodontiformes > Poeciliidae > Xiphophorus > Xiphophorus couchianus. Next base: position 15,870,422 of record NC_040241.1, on the reverse strand, counting down.
TTTTAAAAGTCTGTTTGGTTGAGTGGGTAATAAAATGTAGAGTTTGGCGCCATCTAGTGTCCAACGTGCCACCTTGCGGCCTCTGGTTAATGATGACGAAACGGCTACCCTCATTCCAGGGTATGGCAAGCTAGTTCGTAAATATTCCGATATGTAAAATGAATGACAGCTTTAATGCTGGATTTTCAGTTTGCCGCTACGCTGCTCTAGTTGGACTTTGGCTGAAACTAGTTCACTCTTATCTTGCTGTATTTCAAAAACAGACGAGTCACTGGTTGGAAAAAAAAAAGTGTTCTTAATAAGCTTGTTAAGGTTGTTTATCTAGACAGACACTGCTTAATCTAACTCGTGTGAGCAAATCTGCAAATTGTGCAGAGCAGTCAAGACCTTGTGAGTAGGACCTATTGGTCACATCAAGGATTTCAAATATGTACACAGACTGCTTGCCATACACAGTCCGCCCACCAGTAAGTTGGAAAACTCTTGTGTCTTACGGCGTTTTCCTTTCTTAGTTTGTGTTTTTCCCTAGAAAAATGTCTCATGCTTTTCCAACTAAATGCATTTCGTCTCATTGTTGTCACTTGAAATAACCAAGAAGCAGAATGTCGTGCCGGTACAACCTTCGTTTTGATTTCTAAATGTTGTGAGGAAGATTAAAGGAGGCATTTCCACAGTAGGATGGTGGTGTTTACCTTCGCCTGTGGGTCTTTGGCATCATCTTAGTCTTTGCTCCACCAAGCCTCACAAAGCTGGTAGGCAAGATAAGAGAGAAAATATGAAGCCCCTCATAGATGAGTGAAAAGTGGTGTTATAGGAGGTCAAATCCACCACCCGTAGAGATACCTAGACAAACACTGCTTATTCTAGATATATAGATTCTAGTTTCGTATACATAGGAGAGGAATGTCAGTAAATTTAATTTGGGTTCTCTTCAAATATGGTGAATTTTTCAGTTCAGCATTTATTCTACTGACAGATTTATGCTAAAGGACACTCTGTGAAAATCAACTTGATATTAAAAATTAAATATCCCCTCAACAAAGTTTATCACGCCAGCTCGAAACAAATCTCTGATCTTTCCTCGGAAGTTTGTTTGACTCTCCCCAACTAGTTTTCCTTTTCTTTGCCAGTAATCCCAGTATCAAGGCTTCTTCTTTGCATTTCACTGGAAACTGTGTCTGCCTGTGTCAACCCATGCCACACACTGAGACAGATCATTGGAGATATTTACACAGGCAGATTACCCCTAAAATACACTCGCTGTGTTTCCTTGGGACAGACAAGTTGCTCTTTGCAATTTTTTTATTTACATTTTTTTTGGATCAAATATACCAACATTTTCTTTGCCTTTGGATATCCTCTAAAAGAGAAGATTTCACTGTGAGTGTGATTTTTAAAAATCAACAATGTTTCAAGGTGCTGCTGCGATTGAAGTGTATTTAATTACTACTTCTGTTCAAATTTAGGCTATTTTTTCAATAAGAAAAATGCATTTGTACCTTACATAATTAAAAATAATTGTATAATATAAAACTCCAGCAGAGGAAGCACATGGGACAGGAGACGTTGTTAGAAGATAAATTAAAAACAAGGAAATCAAAGAATCTGATGGATGTTTTCTTTCACGACAAGTCCAAACTGCATTTGATTTACTCCGTCCTAGTCAAATGATACCCACATAAAAAACTCCATTGACAGCTCATTAATCATTTGATTTATAAAGTAAACAAGAAGTAAATGTTCCTGTTCTAAAATCCATGCTGTTATACACATCTGCACATATACTCATACACATCCTATTGTCTATTAATTGTGTTGATATCACGCATAATCTAACATGGATTCTATAGTTGCAGTTCATTCCTCCACTGAATTATCACAATTTGCGGACCTTATTGATTAAATATTTCAGGTGAATTTTCCAAAGAACTCATTAAGATTCAGCAAACATAATGGCAGCTATTTATAATTATTTGTGTAACACCCACTGATCACTTCGGAGAATAAAATAAAAACCCCACTGGAGAACTCCGAGTGCTTTTGTGCCTTTAGATTTGTTCCAGGAGTAGCTTTGTTTTTCTGCTTATGTTCTGCTGCCCCAGGCTGTTTCTTAATAGCAGGGCAGGGCAGTGCAGTAATTAAAGGGGCACATAGTTGCAGCAATATTTTTAGTAGAATATATCAGCTGCAGTCATCATCAGAGACAAATCAATAAACGTCTAATGTGGCATAATATGACAAAGAAAATTATTTCTGCCTATTTCTGACTGTTCACACTGGTAAAACAGAACCGCTACAAAGATATTTAAGCCACTTGTAAATGTGATAGACCAACACAAACCGATGAAATGGTGAAGTCAGGAAAACAATACATGGTTTTCTATATTTTTCATATCTAAACAGTAATCTGTGACGTCTCTTTCTCTTTACAACAGCCTTTCATTGATATTACAGTTGCAGTTCTTCTGTGTTTTGTGTTTAGAGACTGAAATTTATTTTCCTCTTTTGTTTGCAAAACATCTCAAACTCAGTCAGATTGGACAAAAAGCATCTGTGAACTTCAGTTTTCAAGCTTCTTAATTCTATCTAATCTTTAACTACACCAATCTATGACTGTGATTCAATCTAAACCATGCCATTTTAATAATGGTTGTATGTTTAGCCTCAAGGTCTTGCTGTAAGGTGAACCTTGTATTTAGCTTCATTGATCTTCTTTAACCTGAAGCTTCCTTGTCTGTGATAATGAAAGGCATCTCTCACAGCATGATGCTGCCACTGCCAATTGTTAACCCATGCATGTTGTTTTCTGTGTCTCTCACACCTGAGCTGTGACCTCTGCAGCTCCTCCAGAGTTACCTTAAGCCTGCTGGCTGCTCGTGCTCTACCTTTCAAAGCGTTTGAATGTCTCACTTTTTTGTTTTTATCTTTGTGTGTCTGTTTAATCTAAATTATTGGATCTTTTCGGATCATTTTCACACTCATAAAAAGTGAACATATGTGGCATGTAAATCCACATTCAGTAATAAACTGGGTTATGTTACAATTTGTTTGCTGAATGATAAATATATTTTAAAAATACTACAATGATTTCTTTTTTCTCACTTGACAGAAAGTACTTGAAATTTAGTATTTCCTAATCTTAGTCCTTAAATCTCTTTCTCTCTCTCTCTCACACACACGCACCAGCTTGATCTTAATGGGTGAGTTACAGGCTTCTGCAGATCCTGGTGACGAGATGCGAGTTAGCTCATTCCTTTGAATGTGTAGGAGTGAGGATGCATCTAATAACATACAGGACAGTTTGCCTCCAAGATGAGAGATAGGAAAAAGAGACCCTTCTAAGGTGGTGAGATAAGTTTTGGAAAGAAAACAAGTTGTCTGAAAGCTAACTCAAAAAAACCAAAAACACAACCCCCCCCCCACAAATGCAGGGATTCAACGTTTATTTCTATGACTGAGAAGAAGAAGCTGGTTTAACTTGTCTTACTTCAGGAAATGGAAAAGTGACCTATTTTCAGCAGAGAGAGCTTCATAAGAAACAACTCACACATCATCACTGAGACCCTTAATAAAAGAATCTGAATTATTACTGCTGCAACAAATAAATTAACTATGAACCTGCATCCGAGATTATTAAGTGAGGAATTTGCCTAAGGACACTTTTACATACATCATGTCATGAATGCTCTGTGGTTTGTTCAACAATAGATTCATTCTGTTTCTGTTTCATACATACTTGCAAGGCTAATAACTTTTACGTTTTTGTTTTCCTCAAATACTACAAACTAAAATAAATTACAAACCAGTCTTGAAGCTGCGGTAATAATTTCAATAAAGGTCTGAGGGAGGAAAAATCCATAGAAGTTATTTTCCCTCCAACTCCCTAATCATCAAGAACGTGTTGTAGTTTTTCAAAACTTCCACAGTAAACGTTCCCGCCTCACCTGGATTCCTCATAAGTGCATGAGTTTGTCGCGGAGTCTGCTGGGACTTTCCCCCTATTCAGCGAGGGCCTGTTCAGGACCTAGCAGTCGTTTCTGGATCATCTGCCAGGAGTTAATGAACTCCACGTGCTGACGGTGATGAGGTCAAAGGGCACAGAGGGGGCGGCTTGGTCAGCCAGACTGCACTCGGGCGGACTTTAGTCTGCTTGTCGCTGCAGGGAGTTGTTGCGCGCTTGACTCAGCAAAGTCTCAGAGGAAGCTGCAAGCCAAGTCATGCATCCTGGTTTGATCTTGCTACAAGCCTGGCAGCAGAGAGACTCGTTGGAGTCAGACTTTGGCTACGATGTAAGAGAGTCAGCTCAAAATGTCTCAGACGGAGGCAAGTCACCATCCAGAACTGCTCAGTTTAGTTGTTTCTGGTTGGGTTTCTTTTCTTTACTCAGGTCTCGGCGGACCTGCTGTGACTCACAGTCGGAGGCCTGTGTTCATCTGGTTTGTAGCTTCTGCACATGTGGCTCTGTGATTCAGCCTGAGCGATGTCTGAAAGTGGAGCTTACATTAGCAACACGGGGAGAATGTTGTATCAAAAATAACCGTTCAAGTTTTCTCACATTCACACAGTGATTTGGAAGCCGCCAGATGTGGAGAAAACAAGTGAGTCAACTCTAAAACACAGACAAGTCAGGATTTTATGAAACTAAATATATAAATTGAATTAAAGGGAAGATTGTTCAACATTTCAGAAAGCCTCCGTTAATTTCTTTTAAACAGAAAAGTAAATGTGTACTACGTTTCCTCAAGCTATATTTTTATAGGTTTATTTGAGTTTGCATTAACAAATCAGGTTTCAGTTAGATTATGTTAAACAGAATTGAGATGGGAAAGTACCTGAATAAATAAAAATTAACTTTTAACTATATACTAATATGCTTGTTCTGATGTCATGTTCTGCAAACCAATGCTAGTCTATGCTAAAATTCTACAAAAATCATACAAAATTATTGACATATTTACCTGAATATTAAATTGTAATTATATAGGAGCATGCTTTCACACACACACACACACACACACACCTACACACACCCACACACCCCACCACACACACACACACACCCCACACGCACCCCCACACGCGCACACACATATGTGTATATGTAATGCATACAGAATAATTAAATCAGCTAAATTTTATTGGACGTATTTGATTTAAAATATTGCAAATTAATTGAATTAATACATTTCAGATGAACAGAACTGTGCTGAAATAATAAAAATAAATAAGGATGAATTTAAGTGAATAAGATATGAAGAATTATTTAAATACATAAAATTAATTTTAATTAAATTAAACTCTTCTATATTTGTAGAAGTCAATTTTTAAAATGTATGCTTTACAATTCAGCTCTACATAGAAGTATTGCAATGTTAAATTTAAAAGTTGGGTATTTTGTCATATTAGAACAATTAAGTTATTTGGCCAAAATCAGCAAATTACAAGATACACGATCCCATTTTGTGAGTTGAGTAAAAAGTTTATAAAAACACAAGTGTAGCATTTAGGCTGAGGGAAAAACAACAACCTGAAATAGAAAGTAAAAATAAAAGGTAATCATGTCCTAGCTGTCTGATAAAAATGTCTTGTTTATTTAGGTGTGTGTAGAGAATTGAGTTTGGCTCTTTCTTGTAGCATGTTTTAAATATTTAGATATGTGTGGACGTGCACCATGTATTTAATTTGAAACTAGCCTTTTCATGCTGAATAAAACAAGCTTCTGTCAAATTCCTACAACTTTCTAATGTGACACAAAGATCACCCCCAACAACTGAACTCTTAGCATCTAAGTTTAGCCGGATGGCATTTAAAATAAACACATTCAAGCAACATTGATGACAATGTAAAGGGAAATACTGAAATATTTAACATTATAGTAACAAATTGAACATTTAGCCAATAATGTGTGAAATCCAAAGATGCAAGCATGACCTGAATATTTTAAAGCAACTCAAGAACATGCACCTGGTCAAAAACGTACTTCCATATTGGCAGCCTAAACTAAACTAAACTAAACTAAGAAAACAAAAAGCTGAATCATCTGTCACTTGTTGTGAGTGACTTTGAATCGATGTTTTAATCCAGTAATTAATTTATTCTTGTTCTTTCTTTTGCCGTGGTTTTCCAACTACTTTGTCTTACCTGTCAGAAAGATAAGCCTGAACCTTTGATGCGCCTCTTGGTTGGAGTGATACGTGATGCCGTCCGCCGTTACAAGCTGTAGCTTGTAAATGTTTCCGGGAAAAAATAAAGAACTCAAACCATAAAAAGTGCTTATTATTCTGTCATTTCCCTTAAGGATTTAAATTGTCCCAAGTGTCTTTTCAGAGCGACTAATTTTCAACATAGAACCTCTAATACTTGCTTTCTAAAAAAAGAAAAAAACTGACTTTTTTTTATTAAGCAAAAACACAAAGCCACATTGTGCAATAATGAGACTTAATTCTGCAATGCTCAAATCTGGTGAGGTCAAGTTGAAACTTGGGATTTTCTCTCAATTTACACAGTTTGAAGGCGTCAGTGAAGGTTTGAGCTCTTGGTGGAGAAACCATGGTGACCAAAACTAAAAAGTCTTGAGAAAACAAATTGTTGCTCACCAGGAGTCGAGGGAGGTATACATATGAAGTTATCACAGGATTTCCGAGTGTTAGAACTGGAAGGACTGGAGTCACGCAGAAGAAACCATGAATGGTCGGGGAATATATGAGAGACTACAAAGATCCTGAATTGAAAAATGTTGATTCAGACCAAATCCAAAAATTGCTCTCAAATAGGAGATTCACCAGAACTCTTCAACAGGACCGGACTGTGAGATTGTAAACCAAGAAAAGCTGCTGCAATAAAGACGCTATCAAGCTAGACTGACACATGCTGGAAGCTATATTCAGTAATAAAGATATTGCTTATGTAAAGAACACGTCCCACTTTGTAAAACACGTTGGTGGGAGCAAGGTGCTGTGGGAATGCTTCAGCTCAGCTGATACTGAGAATATCCTCAGATCAGAATGATGTCAGGCAGTAGCATAGCTGGATCTGGGTGGCTTTGTCTTCAAACATGATAAAGGATAATCCCTCTGAAATAAATATCCCTCTGTTTAACAAATTTCTGTTAAAATTCTCCTTTGCTCTGTTTAACTAGGGGAAATGTTTTATTCATGAACATTTTACTATTTCACATATTTTTTATTTTTAGACCACAAGGTTGTGTGAAAAGTCACAGTCACAGTTTGCTCACCATGTGGTGATCATGTTTTGGATGGCCATCACCCTAATTCTGGTCTAGACGGGAGTTTTGAATCATTCTGAGTCATTTACTATCAAGCCCAGCCCGCTTGATCCCCCCCCCCCATTTATTAATATGCTTTTTACTAGTTATTTTGCGCGCCAGAGTTCTGGTGAACAGGGAATTTTGGATTTGTGTTTACGGAACAATGTACCTGTGGAATTAGTTAGAAATGCCCGGGGAACTTTTCTCTCCTGACAGGTTTCAAATGCTTTCTCTTTTTTTCTCTCTCTCTCTCTTGCTCTTTTTTTTTTTTCTTCTGTATTTTGTCCTCTCAAGTAATGGTCCTTCTTGACCAATGGGGTTTCTTGACAGCGCCCTTTTTTTTTTTCTCTTTTTCACCCTTTGCCGGAAGCCTCCGCATGGCATAAAGCACACCTCCTCCCAGCTCTGCGCAGTCAGTGCCGCAGTCGCTCAGCTGACACCGCCTGCCAGGCGGAGGACACGCGGTCCAGCATGTCTGCTTTGCGCTTCCACACAAGGATTTAGGACTTTAGGAGAGCACTGATGCGGGAGTTCTCTTGAATCAACAGGCTGATGCCTTACTAATCCATGCGCGCAGGTGGGAATAACTTTCAATTCAGAACTTTTTTTTTGCGAAAATTGGGAGTGTATATTGGCTGCACAGTGGCGCAGTTGGTAGCACTGTTGCCTTGCAGCAAGAAGGTCCTGGGTTCGATTCCCGGCCGGGGTCTTTCTGCATGGAGTTTGCATGTTCTCCCTGTGCATGCGTGGGTTCTCTCCGGGTACTCCGGCTTCCTCCCACAGTCCAAATACATGACTGTCAGGTCAATTGGTTTCTCTGAATTCTCCCTAGGTGTGAGTGTGTGTGTGCATGGTTGTTTGTCCTGTATGTCTCTGTGTTGCCCTGCGACAGACTGGCGACCTGTCCAGGGTGTACCCCGCCTCCCGCCTGGAACGTCGCTGGAGATAGGCACCAGCAACCCTCCCGACCCCATTAGGGACAAGGGTGAACAGAAAATGGATGGATGGATGGGAGTGTATATTGCTGTTTTTTTGTTTTTTTTAATTCAACTTAAAATTATGCGCATTATAAATAAAATCTTTGGATTATACTCCAGGGGGCGCGTAAAATCATGAAGATGGAGTAAACTTTGTCTCGCCAAGCTTCAGATTTGACGTGGATCTCGTTGTTCCTGGCTCGCCACCTTTTTTTTGTTTGTTTGTTTACGTCGCTCTAAAATGTCGCTCAGTTTGAACTCTCCTGATTTGATTTGATTTTTCCCACCTGGATGAAGATGAATCTGGATCCTTTAGGGGGGAAACTTTCAGCGCTTTGCTTCTCTTTATCGTGGGTCCCGAAGGAAGGCAAGATGTTGGCATAGCTGTTGAACTCTGAGGCCTGCTATGCCAACAACTTGCCATCTTTCTCTCCCCTTTGCAGCCAAACCCCAGACGATTTTCTGGCTGTAGGTGTAGCCAGAACCAGCCCTGTCGGTTTACGCCACCGTGTAATACTGCAGACTGTATCATATGAATTTGAAAGAATTTTGTTTTAGTTTAATCGCAAATTGCAGCCACATTTGAATAAGAATTGAAGAATTAGTTTGTTAAATTAAGCCATACAGAAATGAGTGTCCCAGAATCTATCTATCTGTCTCTAAGTGTAATGTCAACATATCACAGAATAAAGTCATTTGTTTCTATCTGCCAGTTCAAGATAATAAGAGGTAGCAACTTTTTTTTTTTTTTTTACTTTATCTTAACCTAAAATCTTATCTTGACACATTTCCCCACAACCCCCCATTGAATAGTTATATATAAATAATTAAAAAAAAAAAAAGTTTGTTGTTTTTTGTTGTTGTTATTGTTCTTTTATTTATTTATTTCTGGTACCAGAGAGTGTTAACCTTAGAGTGGCACACTGAAAGCTATAAAATAATAATAATTTTTTTTCTTGCTTAGGCAAAATATGAAATTTAGACCCAATTAAAATGTCAAAATGATGAAATAGGGCTAACATGTGCTAAAGGTTACCTGATATACTGTATGCTGAGCCTTTTGTTTCAATGGATTTTACTATTGAATCAAAGCTCAAATTACATGTTTTCCTAATAGATGAAAACCCCGAAGGAACCACTGCTGCCATTAACTCATCAGATTGTTTTTAAACAGGATCCTCCTGGGTCTTTGCTTCTGTGACTTTGTATGTCTGCTTTGTCTTGTCAATCTTCCACTTCGAAGCAGGTTCTGCTGGAGTTTTCTTCGTTTTGAAAGGGAGTTTTCCTTTCCAGAGTCACCACATGCATGCTTGGTAAACAGAATTGATGCAAAGTTACCAAGTTGATGCTATCAATTACCCACTGTCACTATGAGTTATTTCATGTTTAAGTCTCTGTTAAAGTCCTTTTGTTTGGGCTTTTGAATCTAATAGAGTATGTGACCCTAATAGATTCCAAGTATTTTTTGTGGCATTGTATTTTGTGTTGTTTTATATGGTATTCTTGTATACAGCATTCGTTGTTTTTGTGTGTGTGTGTGTTTTTTGGAGGCATAAGGGTTAAATTGCTGTGCACCTTTAATGTTTTTTTCAAAAAATGTGCATGTGAAACTTTTTTGCCTCCTCATCAGACAGAAATGTTTAAGTATATTTGAAAGATTTCTGTATTTGTGGTCGAATTTACATGTAGGGTTGATTTCAGACTTTTGTGAATAAGACAATAGACTATTCAGTGGAGGAAACAATCGCATCATTAAACAAATTACTCGAAATAAATTAGCGTTCAACCAACCACAACAGTAAAATCCTGCTGTTACATCAAAATAAACAAACTGTATTGATGTTCTTCGCTCTTTTAGGCTTGTAAGCACATATTTGTGGGTACAAATGTTTACTTTTACTAAACAATTCTTGGAATAATAGGTACAATTCTCTGCTGAATAATAAAAAACATTGTTGCTTAGAATAGATTTGTACAATAGGTAGGGATTTAAATGTTCAATTTTAAAAGGCTAAATGATTATTATGAGTGGTTGGTCTGAAACTGACATTAAAAGATGAATGTGAATCCATTGGTGTGTTATGACCTGTTATTTGACAATTGTAGATGTTGTTAAGGAACTAAAAGATTGATATCGTATCAATCTATCAAAAGTGAATATATATATATATATATATATATTTTTTTTTAACTGGATGTGTGAAACAGAAAGAGAATACTGAAATATCCAGAGATGGCATGTTCAATGTTAACCAGAAAAAGAACAGAAGAGTTGTCAAGAGAATCTTTTCTCTAAATTTAACATGGCTGCACAACCTTTGCAAAGTTGTATCTGAATGAACAACAAGACTTTGGGAATCTTGTACTTTTTTCTTCGCAAATTAGATCAGTTTGGCCACACTTTCCAGTGCAATGAGAAACCAGGTTGATTTGTACAGGACATTTTAGTAACAGGGCAATTTAAAGTGCTTTACACAATGAGAAAAAAAACAACAACAATAAAACAACAAACAAACAACAGCGGCAAAATAAAGCAAAGTGATGAAATGTTCAATAACTGACTACAATTTATGATGCTCCAGTTACTATTAATTGAAGTCAACTCTAAATAAGGTTTTAGTCTTGATTTAAAGGACTAAATCAGTGTTTCAACACAGACAGCCAAATGCTCTTAGTGTTGAAACACTGGTGAAAGGGTGATGATTCTGTCTTGTTTTTCAGCCACAGAACCTGGGCATCTTGCAGCCTGAGTCCACTAAGTCCCTTGTACAACCAAAGTATTCTAAAATAATATAAAGCAGCCTGACAGCTAACTCTGAAATAGCCCGGTCAATATCCAGGTTTCAAATTTGAAATGCTGTCAAGACCTTCGGACTAATAAATTTGTGTTTATGTAATTTCATCATAGGATTTAGATAGTTTTTACCATGACTGACCACTGTCCCATCTCTTGTTCTTAGTGTAGTTTTCTTGTTTTAAAATGCGACGTTTTCATTACAGATAATGGGTCAAAACACGAATCTATTTCTAAAAAAATAAAAATAAAAAAAATCTATTTTTAAAAGTAAAAATGTGACGAGGACAATTTCTGGAAAATACGAATTTAAAGCCGCAATTAAAACTGCGGTTCTCTGTTCTGCTCTGACAGACAAACTTTGATCACGTGATCTGCGCGCTGACGTCACGTGACAGCCGGTCGTAGTTCAGCGCTCTGCTTTCTGTCTTCAACCTTCATCCGCCACGGTACAAGCTACACATGTTCCTCTGCAGCCTGAGGTTGTGAGGAGGTTTGTTTCACAACAAGGTTTGTCTCAAGAGGGTTTTCAGGAGGAAGAAGCGATAAGGCGAGGGCCATTGTTAGAGTGTGACCAACGTGAGGATTCACGGGGGAGACATTAGCTTAGCAAACACCGGGTGTCAGCGCTGCTGCTGACCCGAACATGAGGCAGCCGTCTGCCGGACTGTAACCAGACGTCAGACACCTCTGTTAAGGATACGCTTGCACAACTGCGGGTAAGTTGCTCAAAGCGGCGTGTGTGTTGTTACCTTGAAAAGCTACGTGAAGCAGAAAACGTGGAGGTAAAATGAACGATTTTCAATCATTTTTCTGCAAAATCTAAAGAGTGCCGATTTCCTTAATTTTGGGAGATTGGTGATCGGCCGATACTTACATGTGAAGCAGATTTTATCTACCTCAGCAAAGGTCTAAAAATCTTCTGCTCTCCCATGAGAGAGGTTTGACTGACAGACCCATCCACCGGGTCACGTCTGCAAGCTTACGCGGTCAGCAATAGTCACCACATTGTTGCTCGGCAACATTTCAAACAAAAAAAGAAAAAGAAATTGGCGTTGGCCAGAATTTTAATCGGCAGATCAGGCTTTTTAAAGATCGGTAATCAGCGATCGACCAGAAAACTGCAATCAGTGAGTGCACACTGATGCTCTTTAAAAAACAACAACTATTTAGTTATTTTTGGTCATTTGTTATTCTTCGTGAACTACAAAAGAGTCAGTGTCACAATTTGTATATATACAGTACAGACCAAAAGTTTGGACACACCTTTTAATTCAATGAGTTTCCTTTATTTTCATGACTATTGACATTGTAGATTCACACCGAAGGCATCAAAACTATGAATAACACATGTGGAAATATGCACTAAACAAAAAAGTGTAAAACAACTGAAAATACCCCTTATATTCTAGTTTCTTCAAAGTAGCAACCTTTTGCTATGATTACTGCTTTGCACACACTCTGCATTTTCTCGATGAGCTTCAAGAGGTAGTCACCTGAAATGGTTTTCACTTCATAGGTGTGCCCTGTCAGGTTAATAAGTGGGATTTCTTGCCTTATGAAAATAAAGAAAACCCATTGAATTAGAAGGTGTGTCCAAACGTTTGGTCTGTACTGTATATTAAAAAAACACTACTAAAACATGATACACAAATCTCTTCGAATTGTGAGACAGATGGGCCCCTTACTATAAAGATGTCCTATAAAGATGATGGATAGATTAGCTCCAAGGAGGGATTTCAGTAGAGCCGCCTAAGTGGTACATTGTATTTTTTTATACTCCTTTTATAGAAAAACGTTACATTATGATTCTAAGACTTCAGGTAACCACACCCCATTGCTTTTTATACTATGTAGAGAAAGCCATTAGCAGTTGCCACATCTTTGATTTGATTGATTTGAACTCTCCCAGAACTTCCTTGATTAATCGTGACTGTTTGTTGCAAGAAAGTAATTATTAGAGCAAATTAAACTTACTGGTTCTGAAAACAAGTGTTTTTGCAATGATGTCTTAAGGTGTCTGTTGCTATTAGACACTTTATCGTCAGACATGCCCGACCTGTTGCCCGACCTGTTGCCCGTCTTCATCACAGGTGTCACATTTATTGTTGTTTTTTTGGGATAAAAGTATTTTTGCAGCTTTGTGGTTAAACCAAAACCTGCACTGCCTGAGCAAGTGAATGTAGCTGTAAAGACAAAGGCCAGTGATTTCTTAGTATGTAGGCAAAGTTTTATTAGAGAAAACATCCGTTTTGTGCATCATACTAAATAGAAAAGAAAACAAGATATAAAATGGTGAGACTGATGTCAGGTCATGTGTTCAGCAGGGATGAACAGCGAAAATGTCACCCTCTGCGAGAAAACCGTCTCGTCCTCCTATATCCGCCAGGGCTCTCAGGCTCGCCGTGGCCACGAACAGCTCATCAGACATTTACTGGACCAGGTTGGGTTAGATACATTTGCTTTGCTTTGGTGCAGATGTATCGTCTTCTCACATTGCGTTTTTACAGGGTAAGTGTCCGGAGGAGGGATGGAGCGAAAGCACCGTAGAGCTCTTCCTTAACGAGCTGGCCGTGATGGACAGCAACAACTTCCTGGGCAACTGCGGTGTCGGAGAGAGGGAGGGCCGCGTGGCGTCCAGCCTGGTGGCCAGGAGACATTACAGGTTCAGATCGCTTTCGTAACGGGCCAAACGTTCATCTTGAGAATGATTGTTGTGGATATTTGGGAGATGTGAGGTGAAGATGGTTTTGAGTACAGATTTTTCTTGCTCATTGGTTGTTATTTTGATACAGCAGTAATGAAAAATCCTGCAGTTTTCAGCTCATTCTATGTCCTTGCTGAAGCGTCATTAAAAAGGGTGAGGAGTGTAAAGACCCAGCTGTCTCAAATTAGTCCTCCCTAGGTCACCAGATGTGTATTTTGATGTTAATTTAATGTTTTTCTGATCCCTGACAGAAAATATTTCAGAATAAATACCCCAATCTTACTATTCTTCAAAACTGATGCCACGTGACTTTTTTTGTTGTATATTTATGTATGTTTTCATAGTGATAAAAAGTCTCATCAAGCATGCAGATATATTGCTTTGACATTTTTAAAGTTTAGATTTGATTTAAGTGTGTACTTCGTAGGTTACAGCCACGACAATTTGCGTGATTCTCTGTGTGATTGCGGCGTCACATGAATGCGGTCAGTGTGTGGTATTAAATAAACCCAGTTTGTATTAATCGTAGCCTTCAGTCTGGTGTCACTGATGTGTAATGTTATTGTAAAATATAAATTTCCCTTTTCCCTAATTTCTCAGTGTGTGTGAAGTCTTTTTGTTGGGAGTTAAACTTTTTCTATCGATAATTGCCGCTTTCTCTCCAAATCTCACTCCGGAACAGAGCAGCACCTCTGCAGCAGGATAAGTTTTAGTGAATTTAACCTTCCCGCCGCTGCTGTTTTTGTTTAGGCTGATCCATGGCATCGGTCGGTCGGGTGACATCGCTGCCGTTCAGCCCAAAGCTGCGGGATCCAGTCTGCTCAACAAGCTCACAAACTCTGTTGTTCTGGACATCTTGAAGATTTCAGGTGAGAGTGCTGCAGGTTTGTTGAAAAATGTCAGCCTGTGAGATAAAACATTTAATAAGAAAAAAACAGTAGCGTTTCAAAAAAAAAAAAAGTTGCATAGACTACCCATAATGTTTTTTTTCTTCTAACCTTATAAATAAATTTTAATGGTTAAAGCATAAACACTTTTGCCGCTGTGATGATAATAAGAAAAACTCCAGTGTGCAACAAAGTCTAAAAATGTCTTTGGTATGAAAGGTCTCATCTTACTCTCTATTCCAGGTGTTCGCAGTGTGGCAAGCTGCTTTGTTGTTCCCATGGCAACAGGAATGAGCCTGACTCTGTGCTTCCTGACCCTCCGTCACCGCAGACCCAAGGCCCGCTACATCATCTGGCCTCGCATCGACCAGAAGTCATGTTTCAAATCCATGATCACAGCAGGTCAGCGTTCAAAATCCACGGCAACCTGACCTCCTTTTAATGAATGAGTCCTTTTGAAAAGTTCCCATTTACTTTACAGAGTATCTTTGATTTCGGTTTCCCCTAGTTATTTTTAAGCCCTGCTTCTACTCCACCTCTATCTTAGAACAGAGTTCCTCTCTAATGACAAACGGTTCCTGTTTTCAGGATTTGAACCCGTAGTTGTGGAGAACGTCGTGGAGGGAGATGAGCTGCGAACGGACCTAGAAGCGGTTCAACGCAAGATCGATGACCTTGGAGCAGAAAACATCCTGTGCGTTCATTCGACAACGTCTTGCTTCGCTCCACGGGTCCCCGACAGGTTAATGGAAGATTTTACCGTACTCTCAAACTTCTACAGCATTTTTGTGACAAAGCATATCCAACTTTTTAGTTTTTTTTCAGAGTGTGAATAACGAAAGCTGCTGCTTGTTTAATGTTTTTGTCTCGTTCCGTCTTCCAGGCTTGAAGAACTGGCCACTATGTGTGCCAAACATGACATCCCTCACATCGTTAACAATGCATATGGAGTGCAGTCGTCCAAATGCATGCATCTTATACAGCAGGTATCAGCAGCTAAGACTTGACTGGAGTAAAGCAGTTGGTAGTTTAAATACATTTGCATGAATTTTATATCAATTCTGGGGCTTTAAGGATCTGTTTGAATTGTTTGTTTTTTTTAATGAGCAGTCATGATGCAGTAAACCAAATGAATATATTTTCTTTAGTGTCATTTTTACTGTGTATTCCCTAATCTACACAGTGGGAAATACAACAATAACTTCCACCTTAAAAGAATTTGGAAGTATGTCCTCCACCTTTATAAATCCATCTTCTTTATTCATTGCACCACAACTGCCACCTACATGCTTGACAATTGGTACAGTAATCATGTGCAATATTCAAGGTTTGAAAGTCTTAATTTCGGTCTTCTAGATCTTCTTCCTGTTTAATTACTCCATCTTTCCCTTGTTTGAGGATAATTCTTTTCTCCAAAAGCCATTGGACTTGTCCATGGTGATGTGAATCTCATTCTACCTGGTGTAGTCACACTGGAGTTCCTGCTTCTTCCAGTTCACTATAGACTGGAGCCTTGCTGTCTCCTGCGTTGATCCTGATCATCCTAATCAAATTATCTTCACCTCAAGATGCTACCTCTAGTCAGATGGCTGGAAATCTGATAGAGATACAAATGCATATCAAAATAGATTTTGAAATTAGTAAAGCAAACCTTCAGCCCTTTTGGGAATTTAAGTATTATTCTTAAAAGGTAAGAGAAGCCGGTGATGTACATGAATTCTACAAATCCTGCTATGAAGAGCGGTCAAATATTCAACCAGAGTTATGCCACGAGTTGTTAGTGGCGACAGAAAGTGTGTAGTTGGGATGTGTTATATATTTTAATCTGTGTGTGTAATCCAGAATTTTTTTATACATAGTGTTTGTTGTGTCATCATTGGTCATTGCAAAAATAACCCCCTCAAATGCCCAAATGTTTTAGATTAATTTGTATGTGTTTATGTAAACATCTGACAGCCATGGAACTTTTGAGCCCCACCGTTTCTAATTAGAAAGATGCATCGTTTTTGTGTCCTAAATGTCTCCTGTTTTTAACAGGGGGCTCGCGTGGGAAGAATCGATGCCTTTGTTCAGAGCTTGGACAAGAACTTCATGGTTCCAGTAGGTGGAGCCATAATCGCAGGTTTTGATGAGTCTTTTGTGCAGGAGATAAGCAAGATGTACCCAGGTGAGCAACAAACCAATCATATCTGAATCAGAATGGCCTTACAGAAACAGCTGATAAAACGGTGTTCATTTCAGAAGCGTTTTCTTTAAAAAGATGGGGCTTTCCCTTTTCCTGTTATGACTGCAGCTTACAGATACATGCTCTAGTTTTCTTGATAAAACCAACTTTCACATGAAATCTAGTTTTCTTTTTTTTCCTCAAATTTTCTCTCCTTTAAATCTTTCTTTTCAGGCTGGTGATCTATAGAAACTGAAGGAGTTTCTATAAGCCAATAAAAATCAGCTTCTCCGACTCTTTTGACGAAACATAATTGGTTCTCCTGGACAGTAAATATAGAACATCGTACAGATTTAACCCTTTGGAATCTTTCTGAATGAACAATTAAACAAAAATCAAGAATCTGATCTGGCTTGCTCAGCCAGCATTTTATATTTGACACTTTTTTGAAAGTATATTCTACACATTTTTTTTCTTTGTCTATAGAAGATGGTAAAATCTCACACATTTTTCTGATGGGAGGTTCATTCTGTTTTCTTGCCATAATGTTGAGAAAAACATATAACTCATTCACAGGCAAGATGAATGATTGGTATAAAGATAACTTATTTTCTATTTGCTGAAAGATATTTAATAAATAAGATATGAAATAAAGTATTTTTCCTTTTTAGTATTTGGCATGCCAGTCATGAGTCTGAACTGATTATGGGAAGATTTTGTTTTCTAGTTTGTTTTAACTGACCCACAAAATCTCCTTTGGTGTTCCTACGTCCAGGTAGAGCGTCGGCTTCACCTTCCCTCGATGTCCTCATTACCCTTCTCACTCTGGGATCCAACGGCTACAAGAGGTACCTATCGGAGAGAAAGGTGAGAACAGACACTACCCTTTCTAAAGCTAAAAATAGCATGGCTTCTTCTTGTGTCAAGGTGGGATTTCTGCTAAGTATTTTCAGCAACAGTGCTTTGTTTTTTTTTCAAGTTTTACCATGTTAAAACCACAAACCTTTGTTTTATTTAAATTGTACGCGACAGACCAAGGCAAAATTTCCTTCTGAAGATAAAAGTCTGAAAAGTGGGACATGTGCAACCAACTTTTCTCAGAAGGAATGAACCTTTTAAATAGTCATTGTGTGTAATTTCATCTCAGTCTAAATCCAGCGTGTAGATCTCCCGAGTTTTCTTAAAGGAAGTTAGTGAACAAACATCCTAAATCCCATTTCATCCCTTGTCCTGAAGCTTAGTTTCCAATGGTTATGGTGGTTTTTAGTGTGCTGACAAGACACTATTTGTGTTCAAGGCCAAACACTGCAGGAGGAAAAAAATTAATCTGGTCAAAGTTCACGATAAATGTAGATAAATACACAACAACCCTGGAAGCAAACCATCTGGAGCATACAGCCAGAGCTACAATAGAAGGGCTTCAATCAGGGATTCCCAAGTCCCGTCCTCGCGATCTGCTATCCTTTTAACTTTTGGATACTTCCCTGTTCCAACACACCTGAATTAAATGACTGAAATCCCTCATTAGCATGTTAGCTAGCTCTACAGAGACCTGGTAAAGAGCTATTAATTTGATTCAGGTGTGCTGAAATAGAGATTCATCTAGGTTTTGCAGGATAGTAGCTCTCAGGGACTGGACTTGGGCACCTCTGGCTTAGATCAAAGCATATTCATGTGTTACAATGGCCCTGTCAAAATCCAAGATTCTGGTGGATTTAGGGATTTAGGTCCTCTCTGGTGGAGAAACGTGTTTTTGATTATTTGATGTCTTTATCACCTGACAAAGGTGGAAATATTTTACAAAGCAGAACAGACTAAATGTTAATTCTTAGATGTGCAAAGCTGGAAGAAGAGTGTTGTTTTAATTGCAGTATAAATTGGCTTTTATAAAGTGTTGACTTAGTGGGGCTAAGTACAAAGGCATGCCACACTTTTCAGAATTTTTTTTACACAATCTTTGTAAAAGATTTAGAAATTATTTGATTACTTTATCACATGATTAAAATATATTTACGTTTGCAGTTGAAAGATGACAAAATACAGAAAGGTTCAAGGGTTGTGAATACTTCTGCTGATGTAAATGAAATGGTAATTGGTATAAAATGATTTTTTTTGCTGATGTTAGATGTATTGTTGCCTTTTACGTAAAATGGCTTCTTCATCCTGTAGAAGGAGAGCCCAGTTCCAGCTTTAATGATGCGTGTGGCTTTGGCCATCACTCTGACTGAAAGTAGGGACTCTGCTCTTGAGCAAGCACTTTGCTTTGTAGAGGGAGGGTTGTGCTGTAGAGAGATAAAATTGATCCAGAACTTTTTGAGTTGCTCACAATGCAGCATTCCCCCTCTTCAGACCGTAGGCACTGCAGCATTCCCACTCCTCCACACTGCTGTAAATGTGCTGAACAAAATCCGCCTCCCTTCAAGCTCGCAGATCTAACAAATCTGGTTAAAATGGGAATTTTGACATCGTTCTGAAGGAATATTCTTTGAAACAAATTGCAGACTACATGACGTGTTCACAGCCACAAAAAAAAAAAAAAAAATCACGCAGAGGAGACCGTCACGACTCGGTGATTTAGGATTACATTTATATGAAACCTCCATTTGTAGTAGAAATATACAATTATGGTTAAAAATCTTGACTTGTATGAGATCATATATCCTAACACAATTAAAAACCTCATTCATCTCTATTTTATTTGACCTTAGATGAATCACACTGAATTAAAATTGAGACTAATTTAGTTAACAAAAACTAAGCCAATGTCAGACAATCTACTTAAGTACAATATATATCAAAGGTTTCCATAAACTCATTATGGGAAGCTCATCACTTTTTTAATAATTTTTTAAAAATGATTTATTTAAAGTCTCTTTGTTTTGGTGGAATAACTATATACCATACAAAGTCAGCTGCAAACAGTAAATTGCTTGAATATATTGTGGATTTTCTCTAAATAATATAATAAAATAATACATACAGTTGAAAGCAGAAATGTACGCAGGGCAAATGAAAAGACCATTTTATTTTTCACCATCTGAAGTAAAATCAGACCAAATGTGTTTTTAGTCAGTCAGAATTACCAAAAATATTTCTATGTACTAAATGTCACAATAATGAGAAAAATAATATGCCACAGATTTATTTACTAATGACTCCAATATCAAAAATTTACATATAATGATTATTGTCTCTTTAAACAGAAAGGGAAAACTGAGGTGATGATGGCATCATGGCTTACATTTGTGGCTGTTATTCCTGCTTGTTTGTAGATTTAAGTCTGCTTTATTATTTTCACATAAATTGACAATTATGCTCAAGGCTGTGGATGTTTTTCCACTCCTGTGCCTACATGACTCTCTTCGATTTGGAGGATTTTTAATAAAAGTGAGAAACCATATTGTAAAACTACATTTAAAACCATTGTTGTCCAGAAAGAAGTGGTAAATATGTGCATATTTATGGCACAATTTGTAATTTAATTAGTGGGGCGCAATGTTGCGACTAAACTTGAGAGGATGTCAAAATTCTGAACAGGAAGTGCTTTTATTTTGATATTTTTAGCCATATTGTCCATGTAAAAAAATGCAAGATAATTCTTTGAGTAATTTGCACTTGTTTTATTCTGAAACAATGCAAAGTTATTTATTATGGTTTTCAGTTGTAGAACAATTTGTCTGTTTTAGTCATGATAAAGATTGTCTTAGAGACAAAAGTATACAGTTTGGTACAGTTTTACTTTTCGCATCGATAAACACAAAATTTAAGTCTAAGTCATCTCAATATTTCCCATCGGTGCATTTTTAGTTAAAACGGCTTTTGTTTTTTGCCCTCTTTTTAATTATGGTCAGGTTTTGCTAAATATATTATAAAATTCTAAGTTATTTTATGCTTTGTTGTTCATCTGACGTTTTATTTTCTTAATTACGAGACACAGTGCAGACCATTTGATCTTTTTTAATTACATCCTGAAACACAAAGCCTTAAAATCGAACCTTATCTGGCCTGTCGGATGACCCGGCAGCATTAAGGCCCATCGATTTCTCCCGCTCTACCATAATGCATAATTAATGTCCAAAATAGGTTTTTCCATCGTGTCTGCAGATCCCGGAGAGTTCCTCGCATCTCTCCAGAGGGAGAGACGAGCTTTAAATAATTCAGACGTTCAGTCTTTTGAGGTTCACTTAAAGCCGCGTGTAGCATTGATTTAGCAAATGTCCGCAGCACGGTTAAGAGGCCGGCGTGTTGTTTTCATGGAGGATCTTTTCGACCCAAACACTGAGAGATTGTCTGGGCAGCCGTCACTAGCTGCGTCCCTCCTCCTCCTCCCTGGGAAAATAAAGTTGCTCTTTGTTCCTGAGGAACAAGGGTCACACGGGGACTCTTGATGCGGTTGAAGAACTGTTTGTGTTTGACTCTTGAAGGAGAAAACACACCGATTTAGCAGACACACGCCTGTGGTTACAGACAACCCCCCCTTTTAGAGCTTCAGCAGGGACTCCAATGCGAGCAGAAGGAAAAAAAGAAACTGCGCCCCGTTGTTGTGCAGGTTTGGTTCTTGTAACATCTGTGTCCTGATCCCATTTGGCCTGATTTAGTCCTTCAGAAGAAGCTTCACACTCCTTGCTAAACACTCTGTCAGCATCTTTTAAACATGCTTCGTTTAAAAGCCTGCTTTCTTCCTGTCCTGCTCCTCTAATTGATCCCAGAGGTGGAAGTGTGATGCAAACAAACATCCTATCCAGGAGGAGACAGGTGGTGGACGCTCTGGCTTTAGTGAAACCGAAAGGGAGAAAAAAACAGAAAAAACACGGACTTATTTCGGACACAAACTTAGCCCGTTGCTACTAAATTTGCTGAATTATCGAAAACAAAACTCCAAAGGCTGCTGCTGTTTAAATAAAGCCATGGTTGTTGCTATATATAGCTTCCTGATAGTCTGAATGTTTCCACCTGCAGGAGATTTATTCCTTCCTGGCTGAGGAGCTGAAGAGTCTTGCTTCTGCACACGGAGAGAGATTGCTTCACACCCCACATAATCCCATATCTCTGGGTGAGCTCAAAGTGCTGATCACGAACCAGCATGTCGTCTCCTCGCTGTCGCTCGTTTCTGCAGAATTTATGTTTCTAACCTTTCCAGTTCACCCTTTGTGTGTATGGGTGTCTGTGTGTGTGTTGGGTGTGGTACCTCTCTCCCCTCCTTCAGCCATGTCTCTAGATGGTCTCCAGGCCTCCAGCAACCAGGCGGTGACTCAGCTCGGCTCCATGCTGTTCACCCGACAGGTGTCGGGAGCGAGGTATGAAAACTGGTTTGTCACCCCTTTGTCTATTTGTTTTTTTGGCACTACAACCACAAACTTTGATGTAATTCAGGGTGTTTAATCTGACAGAGATTTTGGATTCAGAACCCCTTTCCTCTGATACTCCTAAGTAAAATCCACTGCGACCTTTTGTCTTCAGATTTGCCTAATTAGTAAGTAGTCGGCACATATGTAACTTAATCTCGATATAAATGCAGCTCTTCTGTGAAGGCCTTTGAGGTTTGTTGGTGAACATTAGTGAGAAAAACTACATCATGAAAACCAATATCCCACATTTTGAACATATCCACAGAGTGATTTGTAAAAAAAAAAACTCTTAAGTCCCACAAAAATTATTCCTTTAGTTGGTCTATAAATTAAAAGTCCCCAAAATGCATTCATGTTTAAAGCTGTAAGGTGACAAACTGGGAGAAAACGGGGGAGTGAAAAGGAAGAGGTAGTGGAGGTTTTTAACACAGAAGTCTGAATTTTAAAACGAATTCAGGATGAGCCAAACAAATGAGGACACTGCCCTGTAGACGTCACTGATCGGGGAAAATGGATGAGCTGGAACTACTTTAGATGATTAGGCAGGCCATTCTATCGGAGCCAGCGCCTAATTTAATGGACTGTTTCTGCTTAAGGTGGAAAGATGTCCAGGAAAGAAAGCATCAACACAAACACTTCTGTTTACCAATGTCAGAGCCGGCTGCCTTTTGTCCCCTTGTCTGACCTTGAATAACAGTTTACAGGCACAGAAATGATTGAAGTTGATTGTCCAAATCAATACTTTGAGGGGAAGCTTCTTTGTTCCTTAGCAGAGTTTGGTTTAGAAGGTGAGACAAAGGGGTTAAAAGTAGCCTTTGCACTATATAAATAATTAAATGTGTAGAAAACCATTTCAAAACAAAACCAAATTAAACCACTCAAAGCCTCGAATCATAACTTGTAACTAAGCATTAGCTTCGCTCATATGGCTATTTGTGTACTGGATATGAAGCACACATATTTGTGCTGAAATTTTCTTTTTTAATTTATGTAAAAAATAATGAATCATTTCAAAGCTTTAAGCAATTAATTTTAAATATATTCTGTGCATATATATTTTGCACAAAATATATTTGCATACTGTATATAATAAAATAATTATATATATCCATCAAATTCAACAAAAATAATTTGATGGGTAAATTATTTAGATTTAATAGGCCATAATAGCTGTATACAAAATAGACCAGCTTGTATTTGCTCATTTATTGCAAGAAAACACAATATTTTGACGAAGTAACGCAAAGGAAAACAATTTCCCCCACGACCTCTAGGGGGCTCCATGTATTCCTACTTTTTGTAAAAGTTTTGGTCATTTATTTGCTCTTCCGTCCTCGTTTCCAGGGTGATACCGCTGGGTAAGGAGCAGACGATAAGCGGTCACACCTTTCGTGGATTCATGTCGCACTCCGAGTCGTACCCTTGCCCATACCTCAACGCCGCCTCGGCCGTGGGCATCACCCGAGGCGACGTGACGCTGTGCATGAAGAGGCTCGACAAATGTCTGAAAGCTCTAAAGAAACATGGGAAAACGGCGGGCAGCTGCTCCACAGAACCTCAGGCCGATCAGGAGGCGCCTGATGAAGAATGACTGAGCAGAGGAAGCTTAAACTCCCTACCTCTTATCTAGTGTGATGCTTTAAGAGACTGGCACATTCTTGAATGTTTGCCTAAAAAATCAGAAAATTGATCATTTCTACAGATTTTATTTATAATTAAAGCTGTTTGCACTGTGACGTCTGAGTCGCTCCCTGTCTCGGATTTAAAAAAAAAAAAAAAGATTTGCGATGTGTTGTGTTGTGCGGTGTCTTCTGCAGCGAGCTGTAACGTGATCTGAATGCTGCTGTGCTGTTAACTCCATCTGAAGCCTGTTCAGTGGATTAGCTCGCTCTATTTTTAGCCTCGGTTAGAGATAATCAATGATAGGGGCCCAATCATAGATCAGCCCTGTGTTTACAGAGGGAAACCTTCACTTCACATCTAAAGAGATCAAGACGTCTTCAGGACCTCAGAGAGTTTTCCTCTCCGATTTAATTTCTGCGCCGTGTTTTCCGCATCTCGGTCTCATCTTCTTCAGCTTACAAAGGCCAATCGCAGGAGATCTTTGCTTTAAAGCAAGAATAAGACATTAAAACCAGCCTCGACTTCATGTGTAATTTCAGCTCCCAGATGTTTTCCCACCTGCGCGCTCGGAAATACGTGTGCAAGCAGAGGCAGCTGCAGAACAACCCCCACCCAGCAGCCTGTGAAAGTGGGCTGGACTCGGGACGGTTATGCTGTCGTATCAGCACATTTCCACACTTCTCAGCTGTACTGAAACATGAACAAAATATAGTGGAAAAACACTGCACAGTGACAGCAGGCTGGTACAATGCAGCAGCCTGAAGAGGAGCTGGAGGGGTTGGAAAAGTTGAGGGGGTGGGGGGCCTATTTTAATGTGCTCAGTGGTGCTGCTCTACAGCATGAAGGAAGAAAAAAAAAGTGCTTTACTTCTGTTGCTGATATTGTAGCACTGCAGCAGTGCTTGATGGAGCATGAAAGTAATCAATTTGAGATATACTACAAATATGGCGCTTCTTTGATTCCCTGAAAAAGGTGAAGCATGGGGAAAGAGCTACTCCTGTGGCTACACCTTACAATCAGAGCTCCAACCTTCCTCTGGATGTTGCAACATGACAAATTGCTCCTCTGTTTACTTTTAGAACCTGCCAGGAGTTCGCTGATGATTTGCTGCACCGTGCACAGAGGTTTATAAAGAAAAAAAATAGCAATTGCCCAATAATCTGTTATTTTGCAAAACTGTCCATCACTCTGACTTTTTCTTGCAAGGTGTATCCCAGATATATCTATATATACCTGTGCATTTAAGAAAATTTAAATATGAATAAGCTCAAGATTTGTCACTCATTTCAGAAAGTTTGTTGTGCAGATTCATTACACATAGCATGACATGTTTCCAACCCATATTTCATGTAACTCTTTCGATTGTAGCTTTACAGGTTATTTCCTACACAGCGAAGGGGAAATCCGCTGACTTGATGCCCAGAAGACAGTTAATGACACAAAAGCTCATCGCTAAAGAAACTTGTTGCTCGGAGTGCTGTATCCAAGCATATTCATATAAAGTTAAGCGGTAGGAAAAGCTGCACCAGCAGCAAGGATAACTGCAGCCTTGAAAGGATTATCAAGCAAAATCCATTCAATAATTTGAGGTTTTCACAAGGGGGGAAAACCTCAAATTATTGTTGTTGAGGCTGTATCAATAACCTGTTCACATGTGCCGTTATCTGGTCAAATGTGTGCAACACAAATGCAAAGCAGCTCTCAGAAACAGCAGCTGCCCGACCAAGTATTTGTTCAGTGAATCACCGGAAAGATACTAAATCTCCAAGCATAATTTGGTTCACACAGTCCATGTTTACATTTGTAAAGACAAATGCAGATAAGCTATTTGTCTTTACACTTTATATCCCTTTTCCCACACTTTATGTAAATTGACGACTCCCTTCATGTTTTTGCTTTGAATCAGGATGCTCTGTGTTGCTATTGCAGTCAAATGAAGTCACTGTTTACGCATGTATTTCCTACTGTTTTGACCACAGCCGTATATGATGAGAGTTTGTGTGGGTTTAGCCTGCATTCTGATGAGTAATTGTTCTTTCGCCTGCTCTGGGTTCAAAATGTTGCAGTGGCTCTCTCTTCTCTTTCCTGTGTGTTTGCTCACAAATGAACATGAGCTCGCATGCAGGTGCTCTAACTCTGTGTGTGCAGTCAGAGCAGATGATGCATGGATCGACGTAGAGGCGCTGCGCTGTCCGTGGTGCTGCTGCAGCTCTGCACCGTCAGGGATCCAGTCCTGTAGCTGCCACGGTTCTGTACTGGCCAAATATTTCACTAATTGACCAAAAAAAAATCCAATAAACGTAATTAATGTGCTATTATGTTATTGGCAAGTGGAATGTTAGATTTTTAATTTTTTTTGTCAAAATGTACCAGAAGCGTTCTTTTAACCTTAATTCGAGAAGTAATTTGGATTAATTCGGTTATAACCTAGTATAACATCTTACATAGAATCCACATCTTACTGACACTGGCGGTGTTCTGTAGTTGTGGGGTACATGTGGTTGTTTAACCAACAGCTATAAGTCTGGAGTCCCCTCCTTTCCCTCCGCCTCTAAATAAATAATGAAAGCGAACGGAGAGGGGAAACTGCAGCTGATTTGCTGATGTCAGGCAGCCAGTGCAGCATTTCATGGTGCAGGGTGGAAACGCGCGGTGCCATCTGCCACGATCTCGAGCTCTCCTACAACTATCCTCCTCATCCACCCACCAGGGGAAAAAAAGAAAGTTTATTTTTCTTTTTCTTAATAAAAATAATAAAACAAACAAAAAAAAATCTTCACACATGCGAGCCCGACAGGAAAGATGCCGCCAGCTCTCAGGATTTGGGCTCTGCTGTGTGTGTCGCTGTGCATCCTGTGTCCGCCGGCTCTTCTGAAAAAGGCTTTCCGATGCCCTTCAACATGCAGCTGCTCCAAGGAGTCCATCATATGCGTCGGGTCCTCCAACATCCCGCGGATTGCCCCCAACGAGATCACTTCATTGTAAGTAAAACACTATCCGTATCATTTTTAAAAACAATAATAATTTCCATGCGCTGTATCTGCTCGGGACGCTCTGTATGCGCTATACGTTCGTTAATTAAAAATCGAGTTATACCGTGCATGCTCAGGTCACTCTAACGAATTTATTTGATCAAAAATCTATCTTGTGCTTGCTTCATCCAGGAGTATCGTCAATGGGACTTTCTCTGAGGTCAGAGAGGCAATGTTTGCCCACATTCCCACCCTCCAGCTACTGTAAGAACACTTTTACTCCCTGTAATAACTCTCGGATTGCGTTCAACCTTCCACTAAACTGTTTATTGTGACACATACAGCATACAGTAAGAATGCATCGCGGCATTATGCATAAATATTGCCAGGTTTTATTGCCAACTGCATCCCTTGCGTGTCCAGTAGCGTGCAAGTCAGTTACTGTAATATGGTTTTAAGATTTTCCAGCAAGAAAAGCTTTCAAAGTGTGGACATGAATAATGAAAACCCTCCTGTGTGCATTTAGCGCAGCCCCCATTTGTACGAGGTGCTTTCAAGAGCCCATTAATCTCAGTTGTTGCTCAACTGCAGCGACAGCTTGATTGTCAGCACAAACAGAGATGAAGCAGATGCACATTTCCCAGTCTGATGCAGTTTCAGTTGGAAGTTTAGGTAAACTCATCACTATTCTGCCTGGATGTTTAGTCACTCTTCCTGGCAGATTTTGTAGAGTTTATTCAAAATGAAATACTTTATTTTTTTTAAATTAAATTCTCATTTGGGTTGAGGTTATTCCATAAGGCTAATGTTAGCCTACTTTAGCTATTATAAACCAAGTTGTAATGTGAGTTTGGTGTCATTGTCTTGTTAAAACACCCAGTTGTGTCCAAGTTTGAGTGTTTTAGCTTTTGATTAAGGGCGAATAAATCAATTTAGAGGCAGTTTTCATTCCTCTTTCACTTTACTTTCTGCACCATTAGCAGCAAAGTGGACTCACAGCATGATACTGCCATTACCATGTTTGACAGTTGGTGCTGGGTAAAGAATTTCAATTGACAAAACTTGATAAAATGTACGGCGTAGTAAAACGTCTCCTAAAAGTATTTTATTACAAAAATATTACTCAAGTTAATGTAACTATGTAAATGTAGCTACTGTAGTTACTTACTACCCACCTCTGATGGTGACACATCCAAACAATTTGTACTTGAATACAAGTGGGAAGAACTCACAATCTTTGTTCCTATGGTTGTTTAGCATCGGCTACAAATCTATTGATTTGTGGATTTTAAAGGGTCTGAATTGCAGTCAGTTTTGCTCAGAATCATAGTCTGAGCAAAACTGTATGTGTTTAATCTTAAAGGACACGTCTTATTGCAACTATACACAAAATGAGTTATATCTAGAAAACAGAAATTTGTTGTTGCATCAAGAATTGGGTTTTTCCTTATTGTCAAAAAGACAATTTTGTGACAACTACAAACTGATTCATCTTTTGAATTCATATTTATTTACATAATAAGTAGCGCTGGAACATGTGGTTGGTTCAGATTTGATCATATATGTTCTTTAATCTGTTCTAACCTGTCTAATATCAATTGCAGACTTTTGAATTCGAACTCCCTAACGACTGTAAGAGATGATGCCTTCTCAGGCCTTCCACATCTGGAGTACCTGTGAGTTGTTGTGTTACTAAATTCTTTGTTTATAAAAAAAAACAGGAGCAAGCATGTTGGCATCTTAATACATGATTATATATTTTCATTCTTTTTGAACTACCGATATTCCTTAAAATATAAAACATAAAATTATATTTTGGTATTAATCAAAAAAGCAGCACAAATGGTAACTCTGGAGGAGCTGCAGATCTCCACAGCTCAGCTGGGAGAATTTGTCAATTAATTGTGCATTCCTCATGTCTAGTCGTTATGAAAGTATGGCAAGAAAGAAGTTATTATTGAAAGAAAGCCATTACAAATATCAGTTTTTGCCTTCCTAAATGGTCCAAGTCATTTTTTCCCAAAAGCGGTTTTGGTAAAAGAAAAACAAGGCCATTATTTTAGGAGGGTGACGATTTGTAGATTGCCACAAATCATGCAGGAGACAGAAAACATTTTTAAGAAAGTCAGATGAGACTAAAACTGAACCTTTTTACCTTCATGCAAAATATTATTTGTGGTGACTTTCAGATTTTTTTGTTTTGTAGAAAAATGTAAAATCGTGAATCATTTTCCATCCACCCAACAGTTGCTAGGTGATACTTGTTTTCATCTATCACTTCAACAAAATGCATGTCTAAGAATCTCAAACCATGACCACTGCAACTCGTATTTTTGTGTATGATTAATCCACAGGTTCATTGAGAGCAACAAGCTGGAGACTACATCTAAATATGCCTTCAGAGGACTCAGGGACTTGACTCACTTGTATGTTCCACCGTTGATTAAAAACCTCTTGTGTTTTTGCATTTTCTTCTTGCATATGCTTCATGTTCACTCACTGGCGATGTTTCTCAGGTCTCTGGCAAACAACAACATTAAATTCTTACCCAGGGATGTTTTCATTGACCTGGACTCACTGATAGAGCTGTAAGTTCACTTCAGGTTTGTAAAAATGCTGTTCTGTGTTGGACTTTTCTTCTGCAACCATCCGCACTGGTTCTGCTCTGCAGGGACTTGCGAGGCAACGCCTTTGAGTGCAACTGCAGAGCCAAATGGCTCATGATGTGGCTGAAGAGCACCAACGCCACGGTGTCGGATGTCGTGTGTGCCGGACCGGATGACATGAAGGGCAAGCGCCTCAATGACATGAACAGCCTGCACAATGAGTGCATATCAACGGGTGAGTGCCGCCTGAGTCAGCTTCACTGCTGACGTCGGTGTTGGCCGGATCAGCAGCGTCATTCTAGGAAAAAATTCCCCTCATGATTTCACCTTTCCACAGATTTTGTCCTTCATCAGTCCGTGGCCTCTGAGTCTCTGTCAGTTGATACGTTCAGCTTCAAGAATGATGTCTATGTGACTATTGCTGCTCCCAGCTCAGACAGCTGTATGGTTTTACAGTGGGACCACATTGAGATGAACTTCAGGACGTATGATAACATCACCGGTAAGGAAATCCCTTCACCCTGTGTCTAGTAAAGCGGGGTTCTGTTGAAACATTATCAGAAATTAATGTCTTACCTGCAGTAGATGGATCTTTATTTTGCATAAATAGAGTTACATAGAACGTTTTGCATGTTCTGTTTTCAGAAAGTTTTGCGCAGGAAGATTATAAGTGGGGCATCTCTTTCCATGTTGTTTTACAAACATATTTACATCCCAACATATGTTTCACTTTTTTTCAAATTACATCCACAAGCATCTGTGTGTTTTATTGGGGTTATATGTGACAGACCAAAAGTATGTAATGCAGAACTACTTGGTAGAAGAATAACGACACAAGGTTTTCAAGATCTTTATTCTAAAGTTTTTTTTAGCATGTCTCTACCAAAATAGTACAAGCTCAGTCAGCTGTAGAGCATCTGTGAATATCAATATTTGAGCCTTGCCACAGTTTCTCAGGGGTATCAGGTTAAAAGGGCTGAATACAAATGTAAGTTTATTTATGAATAAAGTTGAAACCATGTTTCATTTTCTTTTCACTTCACAATTATACGCTCCTCTGTACTGATCTATCAATGTACGATCCTGATGAGATACTTTGAAGTTTGCATTTGATGGGTATGAGCAATTATCTCAATTTCCAGTGCAAATCCTTTTGTGCTTTTCAGCAGAAAGAAAGACAGCTGATGCAAATGTGACAACAGTTTTAAGGTTCTGCTGCATTGTGGGATGCGGTAGAGTAATCTTTGTAAACCATAAAGTCCATTTTAGCTAATTTTGAATTTTACAAGTTAGTTGCAAGTTAGCTAATTTTGAATTTTACAAGTTAGTTACAAGTTAACAATTCATCAACTGATTTGGACTAAAGTAAACAAACTACATGTGTGAAAAGGCTCTTAACTAAGCAATTAGCTTCAGCTTAAGGATCAAATAAGCTTAGATTAATACAAAGGAGTCGCTTTGAGAATTAGCTGCTGCATGTCAAATATTGCAAGTTAAACCATCATTTTAAGAAAATGCCTCGGTTGAGTTTAAATGTTGTGTTTTGCCTGTGTTCCTCTGTAGGTCAGTCCATTGTTGGCTGCAAGTCAGTAATCATCCAGGAAGAGGTTTATGTCATTGTGGCTCAGCTGTTTGGTGGTTCCCACATTTACAAGTTTGATGATGACCAAAGCAGGTTCAACAAGTTCCAGGACACTGAAGTGTCCAAGATCTCCAAACCCAATGACATCGAGGCTTTTCAGATTGGAACAGACTGGTTCTTTGTCATCGCAGACAGCTCCAAAGCAGGCTTGTCAACCCTCTACAAGTGGAACGATAACGGATTTTACTCATACCAGTCCCTGCACGAGTGGTTCCGTGACACAGACGCAGAGTTCTTAAACCTAGATGGGAAGGCTCACCTAATCTTGGCAAGTCGCTCACAGGTTCCAGTGATCTACCAGTGGAGCCGTAGCAACCAGAAGTTCATCCTGCAGGGTGATATCCCCAACATGGAGGACGTGGTAGCTGTGAAACACTTCCGGATCAAAGAGGAGCTCTATCTTTCCATGACCCGCTACATTGGTGACTCCAAGGTCCTAAAATGGGGACCCAAACAGTTTTCAGAGATCCAGGCTGTACCGTCCCGAGGTTCCATGATCCTGCAGCCATTTACATTCAAGGACCGCCACTACCTGGCTCTGGGAAGTGACTATACGTTCTCGCAAATCTATCTGTGGGATGATGAGAAGAAAATCTTTGACCGCTTCAAGGAAGTGTACATCCAGGCACCGCGCTCATTCACCGTGGTCTCCACTGACCGCAGGGACTTTATATTTTCATCGAGCTTCAAGGGAAACACACAGATCTTTGAACACATCATTATTGACCTGACCTTGTGAGGGGCCGTGCCTTATTGTCTCTCCTATAATCAAATGTCTTCCATTCAAAAGATACCTGAATAAAACAAAGGAAAAAAACTTGAAGGAAAAAGACTCCGATAAATATATCACCATCACGTCATAACTCATATTAAAGCTTGGTGAGTTATTGACTTGTTCTTAAGATGCCCTTCTGGATTCACCCAGAGCTAAAACGACTCTAAAAACCTTTTCTTTTGCTCTTATTTTTGCCAACTGAGGACATAGTGGACATGTTTGCCTCTTTCTTCAGGCCTTCACAGCCTGTGATGTGCATTTTGCCGTCCTTTCAGAGAAGAACCTGCAGTGCTCTGATGGGCTAACAGTGCCTCCTCGTGGCCGTGATGAAGTATCACACCTTTTTTTCCTTACAGGGAATGTCTCAAAAGCACAAACCTTTAACTATCATAGCTGAAATCTTAGAATGTAGCTGTATAGTAGAAATGTTACTGTAGGTGCTATTGATTGTACACAGCAATTTACTAATAATAAAAAAGTTAGTAAATGGTTGTTACGAGAGCTAATATTCAGTTTAGGATCTATCTGATTCTACTTCAGATTAATTTACTTGGAAAGAGTTGTCCAGGGTTTGTGTGCTGATCAGGTAAATTGAGCATATTTTCAATTCTAAACAAAAAAAAAAAGTTTTTTGGTTTGTAAGGTAAGATTTTTTTGAACCATCTAAACAAAAAAAATGTGTGTAAATATGTCCAATGAAACTAAGAGCTTTTTTTTGTTCATTATTTTTTCATTCTTAAAAAAAATTAATATTGACTCCTTACCAGGTGTATATATAGTCAGGACTCCAATGCCACTACCTGTTCTTAACAGTTCTTTGCACTTACTAACAAAAATCAGTTGATTCAGCCTGCAAGAGCATGACATTTAAAAAGTCAACTTATTTTTAGACAAACCTGACAAAGACTTCAAATGCTTTTAATAAGATGAATGGCATTGCAAGTAAATAAAAAAAAAAATGCAAGCTTTGTAATTCTTTAGTGAGATCTAGTTTGAAACTTATTGAATGTTTCTGTTAAAAACTGCTGTACATTCATTCAGTTGAGTAATGAAATAAAAGTGAAAAGATATTGTAAAGATGTGTGGAAAAATATTTTCTGTCAGCTTAAACTCTCTTAAAGGTGAATTATTATACTTAATGGAAAAGTTTCAAAATATGCATGAAATGCATATTTTGCAAATAATTGTTTCAGCAAGCGTCAAAACAGAATTAATATTCAGCGCATATGTCCGCGTTTCAGAAGCATTCCTTAAAAACCGAACCTGCACGGTTTTTAAAGCCTCTTAGTGCGGTAAGATCCATCAGCGAGCTTCATACCTGAAGTTGTTGTAGAAACCAAATCCAGACATTAGAATGATTAAATACTTCTAAAAACATTAGAACAAAACAAAATTCCGTTCTTGATTTTATTAAGGGAGTCTGAGCAAACAGAGTTAGAGTTACTTTATTGTAAAGGGTTGTTTCAGGAAGTGAAATATTCAGTACAGTTCATGCAGTCGAAACCAAAAGTTTACATACACATTTTTTTTCTCGCTACTTCTAAACTACTAAATTTAATTTATCTTAAGAAAATTAGAATTATCAAAATTATTTCAATAAGAAAACTTAGTGAAAACTTTTTTTATAGTATTTCTAACTTTCTTTGCATTTAGCAAATAGAAATTTTTTTTATAATTCTATCTGATGTAAAATAGGAGAAGTTTAATCTGATTCAACTTCAGACAGTGGAAAAAAAGGGTTTTTTATGCAGTGTATGTAAACTGGTTTCAACTGTATCTCATTTCACCTCAGATCAATTTACCTGATTTGGTTTCATCTTTAGATTAAGTGTTAATCAGGCAAAATCAATATATATTTTTCAAATCAAAAAAGGAGGATGACGAGAACAAAAAGATAATGTTCAAGAAAAATACATAATTTATTGTCATTGTCCAAGAGCCAAATACTAAATAGAAAACACAACTATAGATAATTCATCAAAAACAAAAAGCTAAAATACTGAAAACACTTTGATTTTGAACAGTAAACCACCCTAGTGAAGGCAAAGTGAGAGATCAAAATGAAACTAAAATACACAATAAAAAAATGGCAAAACTCAAAAGTAGTGTCTCAAACTAAACCCTTTGGCTGTTTTGGAAAAAACAGAGCCAAAGGGCTATGCGCTAAACCTTATCAAATAAATAAAAAGAACCAGAGAAACAATGTTTTTTAACAGCATGCAACATTTTTGGAACATTGTTTTTTTCACTATTCATTTCTGAAACAAAACTGTCAAACATACAGGAACCTGCAACCAATACGAGGTAATCCAAGAGAATCCCTTAAAAATATAGATTCAAATAGGGTTCCTTTAATTTTCTAATTTTGTATACACAGACATATGATGAAAATAAAAATAATAGAGAAAACAGACTAAATCCAATAAAGTAGATGAGATCTTTTAGTTTAGCATTGCATTGAAAATATATAACTTGTAAAATCACAAACATTTCTACATTCTGAAGAAATCAAATAATGAGAAGTAAATGTTGATGCTTAGATAAACTACATGATATATAAAACATAATAATCTTTGGTTTTAACATAGCTCATTTCTGGACAGTAATGATATAATAATGAAGGCTTTACCTAATTCATGTTGTGGAAAGAAGCAAGGCATGAATTAAAAAATCAGCAACAGACAAGTCTGAAGTACGGATCAAGATGATACTGAGAATCACCATATGTAAAGTCCTCACAGATACAGTACAGACCAAAAGTTTGGACACACCTAATTAAAATGGGTTTTCTTTATTTTCATGACTATTTATAAGGCAATAAATCCCACTTATTAACCTGACAGGGCACACCTATGAAGTGAAAACCATTTCAGGTGACTACCTCTTGAAGCTCATCAAGAAAATGCAGAGTGTGTGCAAAGCAGTAATCATAGCAAAAGGTTGTTGCTACTTTGAAGAAACTAGAATATAAGGGGTATTTTCAGTTGTTTTACACTTTTTTGTTTAGTGCATATTTCCACATGTGTTATTCATAGTTTGATGCCTTCAGTGTGAATCTACAATGTCAATAGTCATGAAAATAAAGGAAACTCATTGAATTAAAAGGTGTGTCCAAACTTTTGGCCTGTACTGTACATAAAAAACATTTAGACTATTATGTCCATTTAAGAGACTCAAAATGAAAATCAAACCTCATTTACATGTTAATGAGGTTTTCCAATGCATTTGTGTTTGTAAAAACATGTTCAAAGCTAATCAAGCAAGGGATTGTTACATAACACAATAACTGAATTGATAATATTGTATTAGTATTAAGATTGGACATGTAAACTAAAGGACTTGCATAAGACTCAGTCATTTCTTTGCGTTTTTAAGCCTTTGTGAATTTGAATTCAATCCAAGTTGCTGGGTTGAGACTCCTGAACTGGAACCGCCAGCTGCTCCTCGATGTTTGGGGATGGCATCACAAAGATGCTGCGAGAGTCTTCACTCTGAAACATTTCATTCAGTGGGATCTGTTGATTCCACCCTTTGTCTTTAGCGTACTTGAAGACACATCCAAATAGATCAGGAAATAATTCAAGGACGTCAATTTTGGAAGCATCTTCAACACTGTGAACATGGAGAAAATTTTAACCGAGTATCTCACTAATGTTTTGTATTACATGACAATTTATAGCTGTTTATATTGTTCTTATTCTAACAACTTTTGTGTTTATGTTGAGGCTCCTGCTATTATTATGCATCATCAACCAATGTCTGAGCCATCGATGCATAACATCACTCTTACATGCAAATGTAAAAAAATAATGAACACAAAAGACAAAGCGGATCTTTACTAATTTAATGAGTTTTTGCACCCAAAAAAGAAGGTCTAGAGAATATTTGTATCAGCTTAACTTACTAGTGCTCAAGCATATTGCGTATGAAACGAAGCAAACCCAGAATGGTGTCAGGGTAGGGCTTTTTCTTGCCATCCATCTTTTGAACCAGTTCTTGTGGAAACTCAAGAAAGAAAGGAAAGAAAAACAGAAAAGATGGCATACATTTTCTGTCTTCACATGGATTTCTTTTCTCACAAATTTTCACATTTTCAAATCACAACATCCAACATTGAAATAGTGAAAAAATATCCACATTTAATAAGGTGCTGGTGAGTCATAGTTATGACTAACTAGAGATATTGAGATATTTTTTTTGTACAGCACTCACCTTTTTCTTCCACTGTGAGAAAGCTCCATGAGTTGCATATTTTTCAAGGGAGTCTATAAGTTCCTGGTCTGCATTTTGATATTTTGCCACGTCCTCTCTGTTACCAACCTTTTTCAGGTATTCAACTTTTCTGTAAAGAGACATGAAAATGTCTTTAAATAAGTGCTAAAATATGTGGAATAAAAGAAAAGAGCAAAGGTGTACAGAATATAACAATATAGCAGCGTGTTTCGTCGTGTAAACTAGCTCTGATGGCATAATGTCACAACTTAGGTTACATTTAGGAAAAGCCAAAGCCAAATATATGCTCAATTTTATTTAGAATGTGTAAGAATAAATAAATAGATTTGTGTTGTAGTCTTACTTCACATATGGCCAAAAGAAGGAGTGACTCAGGCATTGTTCAACTCTAGGTCTGTCTGTTGGTTCTTTGTTGATCATCCATTCAATGAGATCTTTTGCCACAACATCCTGAACATCATCCAAACTGTACTTCCCCTCATCAATGTTTGATTCCAGCTGAAAGGATCTGCTGATGTTGAATGGGTGTTTTCCTCCAGACAGGATATAATACATCAGCATCCCTGCAACCTTAAAAGGTAACAAAACATTAGAACTATTTTTATTTACATTGTCAATAGACCAATAGGTGTTGCAGGAAAACTCACCTGTACATCAGTGGTTGACTTGTATGACACAATGCACCCCTCCTCTAGAGTCTCTCTGGCTTTCCAGCACTTTGTTCCTGCAGCTATTGTTTGGTGTGTTGTTTGGTCTTTGGGTAAGCGTCGACTTATCCCAAAATCAGCCAATCTTGATTTCCCCATAACATCTGGAGGACAAATCATGAAAAGGGAATAGTGTAGAAGATATATTATGATTTCAGTTCTGAAGATTAAAATAAAGAAGTATTCTTACAGGGAATTTTGACATAATGTTCAGCTACAGGCAATGAATGTTTGGTCTTTGGATGATAATGTAGTGCAAAGTCTGTATGGTATACTATAGAACTAGTTTTCTAACTTGATAAATGTCTGCTTATATTATTTGCAAACCTAAAGCATTATCCTATTTATTGGTCGCTATTACTATGAGGAGCAAAGAATATTAACCAATATAGACAAAGAACAACAGTCCAGACTACTCAGCATTGTTATATTAGGTCAATATGAGAAACTGATCTACAGCATGAGCATTACAAAGATAAAATCTTGAATGTTCTTACCGATTAAAACGTTCTGTGGCTTTAGATCACGGTGGAGAATCTGAGGATTTTGACAGTGAAGCACTTTTAAGCTTTCAAGGAGCTCTAAGACAAGTTTCTTTCTCTGGAGGGCACTAATACTACCAGCACTGATGTGTTCTTCCAAAGTGTACTCACAAAGCTGGAGAGCAAGATATCCAAAATTTTCATCCTCTGCATGATCCATGTATCGTACAATAGAGTGATGATCTAGTTCTGGCAGTCGAAGGATTCCTTCCTCATTTTTCAGAGTTTTATAGTTGCTTTTAGACATTCTTTTAATTGCAACTTCTGTGCCATCATCTCTCAGTCCTAGGAATACTTCAGTTCCATCACTTCCCTTTGCTATGTGAAATTCTTCATTATTTACATAAATAATGCCCCCTATTCTTGTCACTTTGCTTTCATCAATGCTTACGAGTTTTTTAAGCTTCTCATTCCACCTTTTGCTGATTGGAAGTCTTTTTCTTAATGGTGATGCTTTGGTTGGACTGTCATTAAATGGCCTTACATTTGAGAGTAACTTTGCTACAGGAGTTATTTCTGCATCAGAAGCAGTTGTATCGTCACCACAGCTTGGGTCTTCTTTTTCTCCTTTCTTTGTCTTCTTTTTCTTTTTCTTCTTTTTCTTGGATTTAGCGACAGTAGAGCTTTCATCACATTCAGACTGTGGGTTGTCTAGAAAAGATTTCAGACGTTTTAGTCCTTCTTTTAGCTTGTCATTCATTTTGATATTTGCATATATCAATATGTCCTCAGGTACTGAGGTTATCAAGCCTGATTGAAAGTTCTTAGCTGAGAGCAAGTTTGCAAATATGCCATATGTGTAGGTCCTGATATCAGTGGAGTACTGCTCATCTAT
The DNA here is from genome assembly GCF_001444195.1 of Xiphophorus couchianus. Taxonomy (NCBI): domain Eukaryota; kingdom Metazoa; phylum Chordata; class Actinopteri; order Cyprinodontiformes; family Poeciliidae; genus Xiphophorus; species Xiphophorus couchianus. The sequence continues at coordinate 15,832,343 of NC_040241.1, read as the reverse complement.
AAAAGGACAGACTGTTTTGGTCAGTGTTTCAATATCCTTTGATTCCCAGCTGTTGATGCCCTTTGTTTTCTGTGATATCACATAAATTGTAGGGAGAACAACCCCCCAAATTTCAAGTCCTGCTTGCATTTCCAGAACAGCCTCCCATGTTGGATGTCTCTCTTTTAGATGAAGCAGATCCAGCAGTTTGGAAAGGATGTTCTTTGCTTGTTCATTTGGTATGTCATCCATTGTGCAGAAAACTGCATTTAACGTATCAACTACTCCTTTCACTGATCCTTTTGGGATATTTTCTAAACGTCTAATTGCACCTGTTACATATTGGTTTAAATTATTCATTTCCTTAAGCCATTGAATACTTCTCCGTTTATATTCTTCTGCTTTTGGCCCAATCACAGTGAACAGTACTTCAATGATGGTCAAATGGTTGTAAGGATCCTCCAGTAACATGTGCTTATGAAAATCTTTGAAAACCTTCTCTGGTGTTTCCTGTGCCACAGCAATTGTAACATCCAAGAAATAACAGATTTTGGAGCAGACAACATTTCCTTTAGATCCCAATTTATGAACAATCCGAGCTATGTTTTTGTTGATTTTCAAACTGTCGAGATCTGTTATTGGTAACAACGACACCCCTGCTTTAGCAGAGAGGAGCATTTTGACAACATCTTCTCTTTCATTACTGGCAGCAATTTGTAGAGGTGTAGGCATAACAAGTACCCCGGGCCTCCACCCATTTGGATCTGCTTTCGCTTTAAGAAGTTTTTCTACAAAACCAATTGGAGCTTTGGCTTGTGAGACATAATGCAAAGGTGTCCACATATTTGACGAGGGAAGATTTGGGTCTGAACCTTGTTCTAGAAGGTATTTACACAAACGCATGTTATGGTTTACAACAGCAGCAGTCAGAGGGGTTACATTATCATTTAGTTTACTATACGGATAAAGAGCATTTATAGGGTTTTCTCGCAGTAACTTTTTAAGATTTGTTAAGTTGTCCTCTTCGATACATTTTATCACTCGATGTATCACTAGTGACATTTGTGGGACCTGCTGGATATTATCCATGTTTGTGTTCCAGATGACCTGTAGAAAAGAGACAGCTGTTATAAGACTGTCAATGTTGTAGTTAATTAAAGTTACATATTTCATGTGCGCAATAGAGACACAAAGAAATCTAAACACTGATAAAGTGTGCAAAGATTTTCCAAATAGAAATAAAAGCTGTATAAAAATAGCAATTAAACTCAAAAACAAGAAACTATAAGAAGCATTTAACCTAGAAGTTAAATCATGATATTTAATGATAAAAAAGCACATATTATAACACAATTAGCCTAATATTGCTGTCTGTCATATTATAATTTAATATTTTGAATAATTTACCAATGCTGACCAAACAGTCTGGGAAAAATGTGTTTGCCTCCAGCGACACACAGCACACCAACACACCCAGTTTCTATGGCTATATTCATACAACAGGCAAGTGCAACACAAATCCAAATTTCTGCCCCTGTGAGACCCTTATCCAACTTTTTCATTGAGTCTTTACGGCCCAGTTCTGTGAAAATATGTAATTTTCACACATTTGGCAGCCTTTCCCTGCAGATTCCCTTACCCTAACCCTACCATTTTTTCCAGCACATTATCTCTCTCGGTTTCGATTCTGCTGTCTCCGGCTTTCCTTTTAGTACGGCAGGCCGTTTGAACATAAAATCGGGTTTGTCTAACTATCTATTACATTCTAGATATCTAAAAATGCATTTTGACATAACCGGATTCGTCATTTGAAGGGTGACACTAACATGTTTATAACTTTTTTAGATATCTGACATTTTTGATATCTAAATTAATGATTGCCCATAAGCTCCCGTGTGCTGCCTCTGACAATTTCCATTGTCCTGCACAAAATAGCCACAATAGCTCAGCATTATGGGATATGTGGAGAATGAAAACTTTGTGAACTTGAAGACTGCTTCAGAAGTCTGCAAAGAATTTTCAATTTATTCTCTGAAAACAATGCACTTAAAAAAAGGCTAATCGTGCAACTATCAACAAATTCCAAATTGATGCCTTTTTCAAAAATCTTTAAAATTTTTATTTTTTAAATCCATCCATTCATTATCTTACACACTTATCCCTAGTGGGATGCTGGTGCCCATCTCCATCACAGGGCAACACAGAGGCAGACAGGACAAACAATCATGCATGCACACACCCACAATTAGGGAGAATTTGGAGAAATCAATTAACCTAACAGTCATGTTCAGGAGGAAGCCAGAGAATCCATGCATGCACAGGGAGGACATGCAAACTCCATGCAGAAAAACCTCAATCCGGGATTCAAACCCAGGACCTTCTTGCTGCAAGGCAACAGTGATACCAACTACACAACTGTGTAGCCCTTTTTTATATATATATAAAAAAAAATAATCTTTTTTTAATGATTTAAAAAAAACATTTACATTACATTATTTTTCATCTTGAATTGTATTCTGTCTTGACTAGGCAGAATACGAATTCAAGATATCAGTAACGATTAAAAAAAGTTTTTTAAAAAATTGAACTGATAAAGGAGTTTATCAGTTTTATGATATAGGGGTCTGCCATAAAGGCACTGACGTAACAAAACCGAGCGGCACGAAAGAAACGTTATACGGCCAGCTCAACGCCAGGAAATGATCGAAAAACATGCAAAGGCCTTTATAGGATCACATGTACTGACCCAAAAGTGCACTGGCCTAACATGTAAAATGCCGGATTAGGAAAAATGTCTGGGTTAGAGTTCTACTACTACTACTACTAACAGTAGTAGTACTACGCTGAATATTTGAGGGTGGAGGGTTGACATTACATGAAGGCAAAAATGAGATTTGGTTTTCCATGTAACCGACCTCAGATAAACGTGCCATAATAGGCAACATTTCAAATAAAATCGTAAAAAGATAACTTACACAATCTGGCCGACAGACCTGTCAAAACTCTGCTTCCTGTATATTCGCCTTGGTTTATTCTGCGTTTTTGCTCCACCCTTTTGACATCAGCGCGTAACGTAATAAATGTTGGTGTTGCGCTCAACTTTGGTTTCATTTTCATAGAAAAATTTGAAAATACACACAAACACACGCATACACATTTACGCAAACTGAGGACTTTGACTTCAATTCATTTCAGTAACTTTATTTATGCCTAACCCAGTCTATTCTTAACACTTTAACCAAACTTAACAATTTCTCTAAATCTAAATAGTAGAGAACAATAGAAATGCAAAAAAACTGAAGACCAGGGAAAAGGCCTTACTTTCCGCAAATTACCTCCTTAAATACTGCGCTTTGGTCCTCTACAAGTCATGCATGAATAAAGAGGACAATTATAAAGTCCTGCTTGTTGCGCTTCCAAATCTTTCACTGTACTCTATGCAGTGATGATAAGGTTCAGTCTGCACATTTGACGTTACATTTCACGATGACTTTGCCGACCCTCCGCCCTCAAAAAATGCTCTTAAGAAATTAAGAAATCTCCCCGTGTCTATTGTACTCTGAATAATGAAATTTCCGCCCTTGAGGAAAAAAAGCGTCATTTTATTTTGACGGTTCTACCGGAAGTGGTTTCATTTTGACAGCTGAGGCAAAAAGTGACGTTGCAGGATAAACAAACGAAGGAGGAGGCGAGTGAGCGGTGTTCATCCTGTATCCTGACATTTCTACATTTTACAATAATGCAGTCTTCTAAGAGGAGTGAGGGCGACTGGCAGGGACTGGTCAGCGAGGTAAGAGGAAAGATTAACACCGAGAACCGCTGCTTCTGAGACGGGCGGGTCTAACAGATGCTCCTCTTGTCCATATGGAACCAGCAGGTGTGTCTGATGAACAGAGTCATAAACTCGTTGCCGACACATAGACTCAGTCGCCAAGGTCTTCACCAAGGCTTTTAGCTATGGCTCAAAATGGCAAATATTTAAAGCCCTATGGCATCCGACAAGGGGTGGGAACGCAGGGAGCAGCTAAATTACAGGTGAAACACACCTGTAGGCCCACCTGGTTATCAGGATGTTTGCTTGAAATTGCTACCAATTTCTCTTGCTCAAACACACACAAAAAAAGTCTCAATAACACATTAGAATTTGTACTTATTAGCTTAAGTGCTTTATGAATACTTTTGTAAAGCACTTTACATGTAATAAAATTTCTACTTTGCTTCTGCACATACAGCGTCAGCTGCAATTTGGTTACAAGCAAGATAAGGGTTACTCTGCTGTAGCTCTGGTAAATTTATTATTCCTATTCTTTTTCTTTTTTATTGTTATTAAGTTCACTCTGAGCTGTAAATTCCAATAATCACACGAAAATCCACACAGGAGAAAAGCTTTTTGCTTGTGAGCTTTGTGGACAAAGATTTAGACGAAAACCCTAAACTTGTGATAAAATACATCCTAAACCTGCAGATGAAAAACAGATTTCACTGACTGTAATTTGTTTTACAATCTCCTAAAATGATGAACTAGAAATGCACTTTATTACATTTCTTTGGTGAATCTGCATAGAAATTCCAAAGATAGCACATTTTGATAGAACATAGCATTTTATAATCGACTTGGTAATACCCAGAGAGCTATCCAAACAACTGGCACACATTTAAGTTCAACTGAAAGACGATGCAATTCTCATCTCTTGTCAGGTCTGTGCAGGAATTTTTTTTCATTAGTTTCCAAAAACATGACTTTTAGGTATTTCTCAATTGTTGCCAGTGGGACTGAACAATAATCAGGAAAGCAACCAATTGCAAACTTTTACTTTTTGTTCATTTTATTATTTATAACAATGTCCCACAAGTTTGATACCCTCATTGGTATAAAAGTATTTCACACAGTGATATTGCAATAATGACTGAATTCCAACATATAGCACAACCAGCTTTTTAGATCTTCTCCATCTCTTTTTCCATTTATTAGACTATGTTTTCATATTTGAGCAGATAAGTTACTATTGCTGACATTCAAAAGAAACAAAGCTGTGATCTTTTTAGGATTTATTGAAACAGTGTAACATTGGTTTAGTTCAGGTATTCAATAACCTGTGTAACAAAAGTTTCTCATTCTTCTTCAGCCCACACAAACTATTGGGTCCATGAATTGAAAGTTATGTCACTTCCTGAATCGTCAATATAGAAGCATAATATTGGAATCATTTCAAGAGATAATGTGTGGTTTTCCATGTAAAATAATCTGTTTTGATATCATTCTTTTACAATTTTGCAGATATTCCTTATTTTAGCTTAATTGTTGTCAATTGTTGTCTCTATGAAAAACTGAGTTCAAGGGACTATAGGAGACATCTTGAAAGCCAGGAAGACTTGCCAAGACTAATTCTAAATATTATAAGAAAGTCTGGCTGCTTGTTAAGCAAAATAAAAAAAAAATGTTGACATAAACATAACTTGAAACCTAATCCATTCTTAATGCATTTTGTAACGCCACTTCACTGTCTTCTGTTGATGCCGTGTTTCAGTTCCTGGTGTGTAAACGCAAGTTGGAGAGTAAAAAGGAGGCGCTGCTCATCCTGTCCAAAGAGCTGGACACATGCCAACAGGAGAGAGACCAGTACAAGCTGATGGCCAACCAGCTGAGAGAGCGCCACCAGGGACTGAAGAAGAAGTACAGGGAACTTATTGTGAGTAGTTCAACATGAAGGAAAGAAAATAGAACTGAATAGAAACTTAATATGTATTTTGCTTCTGATTTTAAGGACATTAATAAATGCATATCTGACCACTTTCTCTTGTTATTGTGGAATTTAGTAACTATAAATGATTTTGGTAATTCTAACCAACCTAAAATTTAGGACATTTGGTCTGATTTACCTTTGGACAGTGAGAAAAAGAAGTGTGCCTTTTAGTATATTGTATGTAAACTTCTGGTTTCAACTGTAAATATTTCTCGTTTCAGGATGGGGATCCTTCTTTGCCACCAGAAAAACGTAATCAGGTGAGTTACTGCTCACAACGAAGATGATCAAATCTAATTTAAACGAGACTAACTTCTCATTGTTTAACTTTACTTATCTATACTAATTGTAGTTATGTTACATACTCTTGCACAATACTGTTTTGTACAACTTCCTTGTATCATCCCATTTTCTGGCAATACTTTTCAGCTAGATCTTAATGAGGAATGCATCTATGTCCCCCATGAAGGTTTTATTAGTGTATCTGCAAGTTTTTGTGAGCAGTCAAGTGGCTTTGCATTCATCCACTTTTCCCCTCTCCTCCTTCCTCAGGTGAACCTGGGTCAGCTGTTGAGGGACTCCAGGGACCGAGTGAGACAGCTCACTGAGGAGGTGAAGGACCTCACTCAGAGGCTGGCTGAGGCCCAGGGGGACAACAAGGTGCTCTCACAAAGATCCACCGAAAGAATAAACATGAAGGAGAACACATATGTTTGAAGCAATTGAACTTAATGTGCTCTTGCAGCTGCTGAGGATGACCATCACTCGACAGAGGCTGGGAGACGAAGAGGTGGGGGTCCGGCACTTTCCCGCACATGAACGAGAGGACTTGGTTTCTCAGCTAGAAAGAGCAGGGCAACAGGTGACATGTTTTGATCTCATTTTGCTTTAACAAAATACATTACTTTTAAAGTCTTATATGCTTGTATGTTGCTAAGCTCCATTGCAACACCATACAAAAGATGTCAATTTTTTTTAATATTGACTGTAAGTTTAATTACTTTAATTTAACTTTGTTAAACTCTGCTTTTATTTAATTCACTAATGGTCTCATGCTGACTTATAAAATATTAAAGATTGTGACCCCTGATCAAACAAAAACAACTGAGATTTGCTGGTAGATATTTTGTATTGGAGTCATGTAAGACACCATTTCTTTGCCTCTTCCACAGCCATTCGCCTGCATTTTACCTCTACAGTCCTGACATTAAGGATAACTTGTCATTATTTGGCTATAAATACGTAAGACAAAATTTAATTTAACCGTCAGAGGTTAACGTTTTCTGTCAGATGGCTCCAAGACTACAATTCATAGTGTGAGGCTTCTCCTTTCCTGAATAATGAAAGCAACTTGTGAAATCTAGACAAACTGTACTTCACAGAAACCTTTGACCTTGTCGCGTGTTTGTAGATGGAGGAGATGGAGCACACCATAAAAGCCTTGACGGATGAGTTGCAGGACGTTAAAGCAGAACGCATCGTTTTCAGGGAGAAGGCTGACCGGCTAAATGTTGAACTAAACCATATTTTAGGAAATCATGATTCACGCATCATTGATGTGGATGCACTCTGCACGGAAAACAGGTGAATAGAAAACACTGGACATCTTTTATTAAGTAGTTTCCACTGTAGGCTTGTAACAGTGCGGTTCTCAGTTTGAATCCTGGCCTTGGGCCTTTCTGCTTGGAGTTTTCATTTTCTCCCTGTAAATGGGTGGGTTCTGTCCAGGCTCAGTCCAAAAACATGAGATGTCAAAGGTTCCAAAAAGCATGTAGCTTTTTTTATGGATGTAAACTGAAACCATACACCACTGTGCAAAAGTTTACTGTTTTCAAAGCAAAGTATAAACAAATTAGGGATGATTCAAAACCTTGGCACATTAATGTACCTGAACTTTATTATTTCATGTATCGCCTTCTGCCATGTTCAGAATTACCATTTTCCAGAACTTAGAACTGTCACGTCTTGCATATAAAAAGCCTCTAACCATCTGTGCTTTTACGCTGATCGCATTTTTAATCGCTTTCACGGTAGGTATTTACACGACCGACTCTCGCAACTTCAGGAGGAGGTGAACCTGCTCAAATCAAACATCATGAAATACAAGGTAAATGCTTCTGTTGAGGGGTTAACACTAAAATTCTTTTTTTTTTATTTTATCTCCAAAGCCCACAGGATTTCCTGTTTTTATGAAAGAAGCTGCATAAACTCAAATCATTCATCAAGCTTTGTTGTCTGGTTTCCTCTCCACAGACGGCCCTCGAGAGGAGAAAAAACTCCAGCACACATGGGAGATCAAACAGCGTTCCTCTTACCGGAGTGCTGTCAGCCAAACAAGGTGAAAACACCAACTGTTGAGCTCACTTTAAACACAAAACATAAAACACATCAGAGCCGTTCATCTGGAAAGCGTAAAAAAAAAAAACTGGCTAGACTGTGCCTGTCACCTCGGTTTTATCTCCCAAATTTGATTAGATATCTTCATTGTCATCAGTAAAAGAAACCAGTTTTCCCGTCTCAAGCCGTGTTTTTACTAAATTATTTAATAACTTATGTTTTGCCGATCCTTCAAGCCACCACCCGGACACCAACTGTGTTTTTAATTGTATTCTCAGTGGTGCAGAGTGCCACTGGCAGGGAAATGAGGCTGCCATGATGACTGACAGTCGCTGGCAGAAGCAGCACAGTGGGTTCTGGAGTTAAAGTTAGGGAGGTGTCACCTAGCAGACAGCTGTTTCTAACACTCCGTCTCTGTCTTACTCTTGTCATACTGTTTCCTCCCTCTCTCATTCTGTCAACCTGTTTTCTCTGATGTCTACTCTTAAAGATTTTGTTGATGGATTATTAGTAGATTGTGGCTCCGCTCCTCTGTTTTAGAAAATTTTGGTCCTGTTTTTCCCTCAAGCTGATGTCACTTTTCTTCCATTTTTAGTCCAGGAGATGCTCTTGGAGGAGCAGGGCTGCAGCTTACCTGCTACACCTCAGAGTATCTCCGACCTAAAGTCGCTTGCCACCGCTCTGCTGGAGACCATCCATGAGAAGAATCTGGTCATCCAACACCAGAGGCACACAAACCGGTACAGCATCTTGCAAAAAGTTTTCTTTAAATTTTCCACATTTGGTCATTTAGTAAACTTGAACTGAAACATTTTATTGGAACTTTATATGATAGACCAACTCAAGATGGAGCATAATATTGAAGTAGAGGGAAAGTAGTACATTTTTAATGTGTTAATGAAAGCTTTATAAACTAAAAAATACTGAAAAGTTTGCCATGCACTTATATTTATTGACTAATCTTACTACTTGACAAAATCTCTCCTGCTCTGTCAGTGAGTAGAGTGTCTGGAAAGAGTTTTCAAATCTTGGTAGAGATTCTCAGTTTTGGTATGAACTTTGACTAGGCCATTTAATACACAAATATGCTTTGATCTAAGCAACATGCACTACTGTTTAGCTTGTCTGTCTAGCATGATGCTGCCACCACCACGTTTCATCATTTGGAGGGTCTATTCAAAGCAATATACATTGTTAGGTTTCCTCCATTTTATATTTAGGTTAAAATGTTTTGGTTCCATCTGACCACAGCATTTTCTTGCATGTGTTTCTGTCTCCCCATTAGATGGTTGTTAGTGAACTTTAAAAATTACTTTTTATTGTTTTCTTTTAACTATGGCAGAGGTGCTCAAGTCCAGTCTGTGAGAGATGCTACCCTGAAACTTTTAGATGCATTTTTGCACCAATACACATGTTTGAACTGCATGAATTCCCTCCCTCATCAGCAGTCATTTAGCTCTGGATTATTTTACAACCTAACCTTACTATAGGTAATTTGTTGCATGCACTTGATTTTATGTCTTAGTATTTGAATAAGGAATTCTGCATACAAAGGCACGCCACACTTTTCAGAGTAGGTCTTACCATTTTACTTCCAACACCACCACCTGACACACTTCAGTATTCACTGTTACATGAGCTCTCCTCCTCAAAGACAAACACTCGGATAAGATAGACAAACAGACTAAGTATGTATAGAAACCTTACCTCGTGTTTCTGTTCTGCAGGATCCTGGGAAACAGAGTTGCAGATTTGGAGAGGAAGTTAAAAACCTTGGAAGTCTCAGGATTGTGGAGTTTACCAGGTGAGTTAAAAAAACACCCCATAGGAAATGGATTATATTGTAGTAAATACTGAAAACCTAAAATAATCCATAAATAGTGAGCATTAGGAGCAATCCAGTTCCACTATTTTTACTGTTGTTACAAAAATTAATTTCTTTGTTGCCAGTTTGGAATTTAGCCCAAATTTGTACATTTTCAAGTGTATTTAATTGTCAAATTCAGGCTCTTTTTGTATCCATTTCTGTGTTTGCTAAGACAGGCAACACTAGGAACACAGAGTCTCTACCACACCATGAGCAAACACAGCTGTGTGACTGTTCATGTTTATCGTGTGTATTAACCTTACCTCACCACTACTGACAGTGGACACAACACTTTCTTTCACAAAAAGAGTAGAACATTTATTTTTCCTACATATTTCACTATGAAGTCATGCACTGCAACATTAGATTCATTTGAAGGGTTTTTTTCTTACACATATTTAGCAGAGACAATGACAATGAAGGTGGAAGGAGCAGCTGTTTTACTGTTATTATCTTGGTTGTAATATCATCACCACAAGAGAAGTAGACATTTGCTCAGTTAGATTTATACAAGTAACTTTTTTGTAACATAAACAAATAAATATTTTTTGTAGTATTTTTACAAAACTGTGCCTCTTGCTTTGATTTGAGTAATGTTATTTTGAAGTAGCTATACTTTGAAGTATACTTGTACTAGAAATTTGAGTAAAATTTCTAGCTACAGTGAGTAACTTTATTGTATGAAGAACAAACATTTTACCACACTTATAGTTTATGTTAATGTAATACCTCCTGTTTATACTCGAGCTTTGTTATTCTAAATGCTATTTTCTATCTGCTGAACCTGTTGTGTTATTTGGAGATCAAGAGAAGTTGCAGTAAAACAGTTTATATTAATCACATGTTAAGATCAGTTACTCAGTACTTGAGCACGCATTTTACGTAATATGTTTTTACTAGTTCATTGGTAAATGAACTGTCGTTCTTTTGTGTGTGAAAAATATACATTAGCTAACTCCAAATTCCCAAATATTCTGCATGCCACACATCTTCTGCTGAGGTGAATATACATGTATGTCCACTCTCCTTCTATTAACTATAACATTAAGGTTTTGTATTTACAATGTTGTACATATCTGTTTCTCCCCTCTGGCTGCGTCTCAGGCTTGACCTACCACGTATCTGTGGGAATTGGGAGTATGTATTCCTTCTGCCCCACTTAGCCCATCCATGCCCTCCTCCTTTGTATGTCATGCCAGAACAAATCTGGGCAGATGCCCAGAAAACATGCCACCTCGTACCCGTCTTTTACCATGCGTCGACTCCATTGACCACCAGCTCGTGTGTTTATTCATGATGCCATCGACACACCCAGGCCACCTCATCAACACACACCGTTTGTATTGATCCAGGTGGCCTGGTACATATTATAGATGGTGGGGGGGATGGAAGAAAAGTGCTAGCAAAAGAATTCATGCTTTCAGATTAGTCACAAACCTTAATATATTTTTGTGGGATTTTATCAGATAGGCAACTCAAAGTAGTTTGTATTTGTGTACAGAAAAAGTACATTTAAAAAAACATCATTTGGTAAAAATATGAAAAAAAGTTTCATGTTTTCTGTGTGGTGCTCATGGCATGTGGAGAACTGGGAACAAGATTTATAATGGCTTTAATTTAGGCTTTCTTGTTGCCACTTCCATGTTCAACTGAGAGCCAAATGGCTGATCCTGATTAATGCTCTCTTTGCCCGACCTGTTAAGTTTGATGGATGGCCATGCATACTGCATACTATTAAAATATTTGGATGGATTTGTACAATTCATAATCAAAGGCATGCCACACTTTTCAGATATTTATTTGTTAATTTAAATTTTTTCAAATTATTCATTGTTTTGCGATGAACTTGTGACTTTCTTCTGTTGTACCTGATCAGTGGATCAATGGCCGGATGAGTTTCACTTCCACTTAAAAAATTTGCCACATTTTGTGTTGGTCCATCATCTAAAGTACAATGAGGTTTGTGGTGGGGGAAATAAAAAAAAGATGAAGGGATATGAAGATTTCTGAAATCCAGTTTATTTCTCATGTTGAGTTTCACCAGAAACTTTACAAAGTACAGTTTTAAAGGTTATTTAATTATTTAATATTTAAGTTATTATTAACAGTTCATTTAGGGATTTAAAGCCTTTTTGTGAGCAAAGTAGTGCCATTATATTCAGCTGAAGTAAAAGAAAAACTTAAAAAGAAAAAATCCTTTAGGATCCAGAAATAAGAATACAGAACTGAAAGTCAATCCTCAAGCTTTTTAATTCCTGTAAACAAAAATGTTGTGTATTATCTAAAGTAACATTCTAAATCGAATGGCCTATGTAAATCCAAGCAACCAAACTTCTTCACAAGAAAAAACACTTCCTCCTTTTTTCCACTGGAGGGCGATGTTACACTATCTACCAGCCAGTCTGAAAGGTGGAGGGGCTGTGGCTGGCTGGAGGTGCGCTGTCATGAGACCGTCATTCTCTTCGCCATAAAACTGACAAGCATCCATTACTGAAAATGATTGCCCACATTACAAACACATTTAGGGGAATGTGCCGTTATTAGGGAATTTGTAGGCGAGGGCCCAGAGTGCCTGATGAGCACGCTGTCCACCACAGTTAGGGAGACAAGGATATAGAGAAAGAGAGGCGAGTGTCTGTGGCCTTGATGTGATAGGACGTCGGGCTGATGGATATTAGAGCCAAACAGGATAGGATGGAGGGCCTTGGCTGCCTACCTGAAGCCCAGAGAGCATGGGAAGCGACTACATTGTCTACGGATGAGAGAGGGCAGAAAACAATAACAATCACATCGATGTAGTGAGTTAGATGAAGTTGAGATTGATGGGCTCTCACAGTCCGCCCTAACTTCATGCTAAATAAGTGCAAGCTGAACTGTAACGCTGCAAATGGAAGCCTTGAAGGGTGTGTCAGGCTGCAGACTGCACCTTCAAAGCTTTATTTTAACCTGCTGACAGACTTCAGATGCTTAAGTGACTCGTTTTAACTGAAAAAGATGTTTCACAGCTACAAAGGACTGCATTCTAGACTACCTAAATGAGCTCATATTTATTATAAATATGGCTTTTTGAGGTTTCACATTATTATAACATTTATTTGTTGCGGGATAAAGGTATGAGTAAGTACTGAATTTGAAAATTATTGAACAGATAAAACTAATTTTCCTACCTCCTATGGACACGGTTTAGTTTAGGTTACAAGTGTGGAACAGATGGTGTCTTCCTGTGACGCTCTCTTAACACCTGCCAAAAACATTTGGATGCAACCTAGCACAACAGACTAACGACTAAACTTGCACTACTTTGTTAAAACCAACTTGAAGACCTTAAAGTGTCTTTTAGGGTGCATCAAGAAGGCGTTGCACTCACCATTACAGGTGATGGAGGTTGCTGTTTTGAGCATGCATGGCATGACATTATCTTCAATAACTGTGCTGGAAAAACAGATATTGAACTCACAATTTATTTTGAGGCATTAATGAGTAAAAATGTCTAAATCTAGAAAGTTTCTGCTTGATTTTAAAGACAAATATTTACCATATGGGCATTTTCTGTCTCTATTGACTGTTTTCACCAGAAAAATATACAAAAAATCAATTTTTTATTTTTTTAAATTTAAAATCATTTTAGATTTGTTGAGTTGTTCTGAGTCTTTACCCATTATGCTTTGTCAAAGAATAATTGCGAAAAAGACTATCAATTTGGATGAATCATCTTTGAATAATTGCCTTTTTTTAAAATGAGGAAGCCTTTAGTGTTCATCCATATTGCATTCTGTAGTAAAATAGATCCAGTGTTTTCTCACCATTGTTGGCAATTTGCATTTTGTCCTATAAGATGTCACATTAAAGGTCACATTTCGCCTTTTGGGTTTCTTTTTCTTTTCTCCTTGTTGCAAAAATCTCCCAAAACCCTGAATTAATGGTGTTATTCTCTCCCTATGAAAACAGAGCAGCTGAGCCGCCTTGTTTTGTGGCCCAGGCTTTTCTTCCGTTATTTGTTTACATCAACATGCAACAGATTTGCATAATGCCTGCCTTCTGGCTATGTTGGCACAACTCAAACAAAGAAAAAAAAAGTTGCCCTTCATAATTTTTAACCAATCTGAGCAGAGTTTTTGGAAATGGGCCAAGAAAAGCACATCTTGTAGTTATTTATTTTTTTTTTCCCCATACTGTGACAAGCAGTTCTGTAATAATAGAAGAGTGGAGAAGAACTATTTATTTTTAAATAATACAAAAAAATGTATACAAACCTCTTCCAGTAGAGCCTTAATTTGAAACTGGCATGACACTAATTGGTTTTCTATAATCCTTCCATCAACTCTTACCAACTTTCCTTTCAAGTCTGTGGAGAATGACCCTCAAAGCATGACTCTGCCACCACCATGTTTCATCCTGGATGTTTTCAGGGTGATGTGGACGTTGAAACGTTTTAATCTCAAAGACAATTTCAGCACAAATGATCTCATTCACTGTTTTAATATCACATTACAGCATGCATTCATAACAATGTTCCCTTTTCACCACTCTTATTTCCCATGCATCATCACTCCATTGTTGCATCTGTTTTTTGATTTTTTTTTTTTTTTTTTTTACCTCCCAGTAGAAATAGTCCGACTTTTACCAGCTCATAGTCTCTGTAAAAGAAGTACACACATGCATACTTCTGCGCTTGTGTTTATGTGCGAATACAAGAGTGTTTATATTTGTAACGTCTGGATTATGGTGTACAGTCTCTTTCGAGGAGCATATGGTGTCAGCCTAAAAGGCGTGCAGCCATCACTAATGAAGACGGATGACAGGGAGCTGAATCCTATTTCTGTGAGCGCTGCACTGCATACATGAGTGCATGTTTGTATGCTGTGTGGTTAAGGGGGGGGGGGAGCCTTAAATGTGCTTCATCCATTCCATCATGTCTTAAAAGCCACTACCTGCTTAGTGTTTTTTCTGCCGTCGTGTTGGATGTGAGAGTAACTGAGGTCGGCGGTGTTTCAGTTTTGGAACTCGTCTTACAGGAACCAGGGACAATATGGTACTAAATGAAAATCTCCAGCCAGAGCTTCATCCAATGTGTGCCACGTCTTTGCCAAACACGCAGCCCCTCAAAGGTGAGTGTGTGACTGTGTGTACCTTCTTACTGATGAGAATCCCGATCCCTGCCATTAACACAGCAATTAGCCACCATGTGGAGAAACACTCCTCTCTGTCTTCCACGTTTAACCCAAGTCCTTCCCCTTCCCGCCTCTGCTCCTCTCAGCCTCTTATTGGTGCAAGCTGCCCAAATGCCATGGCATTTTGGAAATGTGAAGCGAATTCTCGCCCACTGACATTCAGAAACTTCTGCCATGTTCTCTTTTAAGAGAGGGTGGAGAGGATGCCATAAATATGGATGCCACTTCCAGTAATGTTGCTGTTTTTTTTGTGTTTTTTTTCTTTCTTGCTGTTTTGGCCTCTGAGAGTGTGTATAAAATGTGGCTGGGACTGTGCGTGCAGTCTTTAACCTTTTTGCCTGAACATCCACAAATATGGGTCAGTGAACCCCTAAGAGAGGGATTTTCGGGGAAGAGGCAGAACTAAGCTGTTGCTATTACTCAGACGGAGGCGTCATACTTGTTTCAACTCCACCTGTCTGGGGCACTGCTGCTAAAGTTAGCCTGATTCAGTCACATACAGTGTCTTACCTACCGTCCTTGTCCTACCGTCGAACTTGTTCACATTTTGTCACAAAGCAATCACAAACTAGTGTATTTTAGGGGAGTTTTGTGTGATGGGCAAACACAAAGTAATAATTAGGAAGGTAAAATGCTTGGTTTGTAAGAGAATATTAATGGATAAACAGCATAATGAAAACCTAGAAACACAGCAAACTAGTCATTGAGAAAGTTGAACAGATGTTTAACAGGGTTAGGTTACAAAATTATACCCTAAACTAGAACAATATCCCATAAATATAAATACATGCCCCACTTTTTAGAGCGTTATTGGTGAAACATTTTTGAAAATCACCAATTCTTTTGCTTCTACTTGCCCTCTACAACAATTTACTATTTTGTCACTGTCTCCCATAAGAGCTCAATAAAATTCCCATATTTTTGTGATTGACATGTCAAAAAATATGAAAAGGTTCAAGTGTTGTGAATACTTTTGTCAGACCTCATATGAAACGCAATTTTAAACATGTAACAGTGATAAATTGACCGTTTTACTTATTTTCTTTGCATTTAGCACATTATGGACTTGGTTTTAAAAGTAAAAATGTGTGTAAAACGAAACTCTAGTTACAGATGTAGACAGAATTTGAAAAGATGCAGTACAATGTTGTTGCTTTGATGTGTGGTGCCATTTGTTTTAACGCGCAGATGATCTCCCTCATGAACACCATCAGGGCAAATTGAAGCAAAAGTGTTTGTTTTCTGATCTTGGCTTTGGCTGCTGCTCAAGTGAGCAATTACAATGACCAATCACCTCAATTTTTTTTCTTCTCCCTCTTCTGTCAGATGACAGAAGTTCACATGAATCATCTTGGGAATGCCGCACCGCTGGCAGTGACCTTGGCACAGATGGCGCCAGCAGGGAAGACGCACCTGCACTGCTCAGCAGCGCGGATCCTTTCGCAGGCGTGGAGACGGATGGGATTGACGGGAGAGAGGGAGAAATCATGACCCTGAGAGACGATCCGGAGCCGGAGGATGAACGGAGTCCGGTGGAGGAGGCAGGGCGCGAAGAGGAGGGAGCCGAGGATGAGGAGCTGGGTTCCTCTGTGGAGGAAGGGGAAGAAGCCGCTCTGGCACTGGATCTCCGTCTGACCGAGTCGAAGCTTCAGTGGCTTTCCATCGCACAGAATTCTGTCAGACATTCAGAGGTTTCCTGCCAGGACAGGGAGTCTAATGATGCACTTGAACATGAAGAAGCCTCGGCATCGATTCCAAAGAGTCAGGCCACAGAGGGACAGAGTAACACTGAGTGGGACATTCACTGTCCATCTGCACCTGGCATGATCTAATGTCATGAAAAGATGGGGGAAACTTCTCTAAGTCCTTGTCGTCGTTATTGATGATTACATTAATCATCCCTAGTTGGATTCCCACTGCTTAGCCTCTGCTCATTAACTTTCTTCCACACTGAGCAGCTCGCTTTCAGTCAATAAAACAGAGAAAACTCTCTCCCCCCCCCAGATGCTGCTGACAAAGCCAGAGGTGCACTCTGCATCTAGACTAGCTTGTGTTGCTCTAAAGCAAAAAATCTTCCAATCAGTAGAGCTGCAAACTCGATGCCCTGCAGAAAAAATAACAAGTGATCAGCTTGTGTATCCTATATTCTCTTGTTGCGTTCCCCTGTGAGGAGATAATCCCAGTTGTTTGCTTTATTTTTTATCAAAGATAAGGAATGCCAATAAAAGTGCTGCATTTTTGAGGGGGGTTACTTCCAAAAGTGATTTCAAATTGGTGAAGTGCCAAAATTTGAACTGTATGTGTGATGGATACTTTTGAATTCCTTGTTTCACCTTAATACTATTAATATTTGTTTGTCTAAATCTTGCCTATTTTTTTATGTATTTGGATGTGCCTTATGTGTCAAAATATTTAATATTTATGAATAGAAATTCATAAAAAGCTGCCATATTATTTGGTTGCACTCATTTGCAGTACAGAAAGTTGGGATCTATTTGTTCTATTGTTTTCTTCCTTATTAAAAAATATAATAATCTCAAGCCAAACATACTTTAACAGATGACATGGAGGAAGAACATCCTTTGAAACCCAAGGGTTGTTATTGCACACGACCCAGTATTCAATAATGACCCATTACAAAAGTAATTTCAAAGAAATATTATGATACAAATATACATTAAAAAATATATTCTCCTAAAAGAAAGATAAACTGTTGTATGTCTCAGTCCTGCTGGTCATAAAAAGGCATTTTTAAAAAAGAAAACCTGTCATAAAGCATAAAAAACATGAAAGCTACAATGAAGGCAACATCATGCTGTAGGGATTGTGTTCTTGGAACCTGAGGGTGACAGTTTGACCTTCCTATTCTTCTTCACATCTTTATTTTTCAAATTTTTTTGTTTTGTTTTTTAGTTTGACATTATGTAAATGCATTAAAATATTAACTCTACTTTTTTTCCCCCTTTTTAAACAATTTTACAAGGGTCATCAATAATTGTGCTAAAGCTGAGGTCCAAATTGCTCTTTAAAACCGAAAAGCTTAAATTTTTTAATAAACATTTAATTTAATTGACTCTTAGCCTTAGAGGAAAATGCTTTCTTCTTTCAATTCTCTTTCTTGTGAATGAATAAATTGCACACTTCATGTAGAACATCAATTTTATCATGTTTTAAACTAAACATGTAGTAGGACTTCTTCAGAATAGCAGAAGTTTCCCTGTCAAAAAAAGTAGAATCCATAAACACGCCCGGGTCGTCTTGTGGCCAAAGTCCAGAGCGCGGTGTGTTTTGGGAAATCAGCAGTGAGTCCCACTCCTACATGCAGGTGACAGCTGGCCTCTCCAGGCAAACGCAGCATCAAACCCAGAATGCATGAACTGCTTATTCTGCAGGAGGCCGCTTGCTATTTTTAATCACCAATATAAAATAGAGGCGAGGAAAAAGAGGGAATTCAGCTTTGGAGTGAGGTGGAGAGGAGTGGGGGGGGGGAAGCGTAGCACGTACACAGCATGGGACCTGTGCCATGCAGCTGATTTGGAAATCTGCACCAAGGCTTTTTTCTTTCTTTTTTTTATTTTGTTCCAGCTTTAAGTCCGTCACCCAGATGGGAGCTGAACTAATAAATTTAGATGATAGCAGCTTGCCATTAAAGTTCTCAGAAGTAATTGCCTAGTTTTTGATTGTTTGCATGCATATAAATGATAGGAGGAAGCCAGTTAGTTGGAAAATACATTTTTAGGAAACTACATGGTCTGATGCAGTGAATATGTGATTGTGGATTTTGTCCAAATATCTGTGCTTCTGTCAAGTAAGGTGAACCTGCACTGAGGAAAATAGAATAGTCTGTTTGTCCTGCCTGTGATGTGGAACATTTCAGCTCATTCAAAATGTATAACAGAATCTGAGTGAGATCTTTTTTAAAGAATTGCTTCACAGGAGGAAAAATGTCAACACTAGTATCTACCAAGGTATTTCGGTCCAAAGATATTTAGATTATACTTCCTCTGAGAGGTTTGCAAACACTAATATGCATACATGTGTGGCTGAGTTTGAGATTTCCCTCTGTTTCAATGTAGCTTCTCTTTAATTCATACTTGTTTGTAATTGCACTCGCATACATTCATCCAAATTGATGTTTGGATAAATGTGCCTCAGCAAGTTTCCCTTCTTGTAGCCATCAGCTAGCTGCTGGCATAATTCAACCACTGTTTTAAAGACAAGCAAACAAAAAGGAACATCTATCTAAGGAAAGGAATCAAAAGCACAAGTGATGAGAATAGATGAAGGAATAAACTATGCACTGATTTGTGTTTGTTTATAACTTACAATGCAAATAAAATATAATGAAGTTTGTAATCTTTCAAAATATATACATAAAAAAAGTCTGAGAATGAATACTTTTGAAAGGCATTGTAGTTAGTGTTGACATAATGTCATATTTTTCTTGAGTATAGTTCAGTTTTGTCACTTTAAAAAATGTTGTTGGGTGCTACCAGTCCCTCAAAACCTACACATCACATCTTTATCTAAAAAATCCTATTTTTCTGTTTGGCTCTAAAAGGCCTGACTGATGGAGGGTGGCAAGCGTAACCATTTTTATTTTGGATTGGTGATATGTTGTTTTAAGAAGCTAAGTGGTGTGAGGTTTCTTGTTGGACGGCAGACTTGATCAAGAGTGATGGTGCTTCCAACACACTCGAGTTACAATGGTTTTTTGATTTAGTTATTTCTAAGATTTATTGAACTTTATTTCGGTTCTCTGAAATAGTAATAGATTTAAATGCCCTAGGTTAAAGTTACTATCCTACTTTGACAACCAGCAGAAAATGCATCCTAAATATTCTGATCTCTGAAATCAGTTTAACCCTGAAAATCTCCTGCTGGAAATAGGCTGAGGCATCTGTAGCCAGTGTCCCATCACTGATGTCACATCAATAGGTCTTGTCAGCTCTTATCACACTGACCCACCTTCTCCAATCTTAATAGCGATCTGACTGTACGGCACGGACATGCGCTGACCTCCAGCGTGGCCTCTCAGCTTATCAGCCGGCCACAAGCTCTTGCTCCACCAACGTCCCCAGCATGGGATGGATGTCCTGCGGCTGCAGTCAGATTTAGTTTTGGCAACAGGAAGTGTGGCAACCAGTCGATTGTGACAAGGAATAAAGAACCAGAAACCCTGAAACAAAAATGTGTAATTTATGATAAGTAATATTTGATTCTTGTGTTGTTTCCTAAATGTTTGGGTATCTGATGAAGAATTTTTTTGAAACTGTAAAAAGTTACATTTTACTGTCATGTTGGTCTGACAAAAGAGTTCAACTACCACTACAACATTGTTCCCGTTCAAAGCTGAGCCTTTTTATGGCTGGTGTTACATTATTCTTCCTCAACTTTGAGGAAGAATAACAAAATAGGGTGTGGTGTAATGTGCGTGTCAGACAAAGGGTGGGACACTGAATTGAAGTCCTGCTACAGATCATCAACTGGATTTAAATCTGGACCTGGACCGCAGTATTTTAGCACATGAATATTCTTTCCATTTTATTGTATATACGGCTGTATGCCTTGTTGTTGTTGTCCTGCAAAAAGATAAGCCTTCATCCCAGCCTCAAGCCTTTTGGATCCTCTGATAGGTGTTTTCTTCACTAATTGTCCTGCAGTTAGCTTCTTCCATTTGCCTCATCTTGTGTGTTTAGAACAAATGTGAGAACTATAGTGTCAAAAAAGGAGAGAAAGAAAATCACATGCAACTAAAATACTGTCAGGAAATAGTAACAGTTTCTGATGCCTGTTGTGCTGCTGCAATACTCATCCCCTGTAGATCAGATTTCCATATTCTTAACAGATGCAAGCTTTCAAACAGTAAAAAAATAGAACAAAATAAGACACTTTTAGCTTTGCTTTCTGATTTATTTTTTTTAAACTGCAGTTTGCATTCATGTGATTACTACCTAATCCATTCGCTTACTGCAAGCTCTGCCTGCCACAGCTATTTCACAGATAATTGGAGATGCATTTAACAGCCTGTGACAAAGAGACAGACTCCAAGGTGGGAAATTCACAGCATCCTAAAATATCCTGAATATTAGAGCATGATGACTTTGTTGTGACTCTCACTTCTTCTTAATCATCCCCATCAATCTCCCAACAATAGGAAATGAACTGCTTATTCACTTTTATTCAGCCCGTGAGCAGTGTCTGAGCTGTGTAATTATCTGTGTCAATAGCAATGATTGTTTGTTTTGACAGGTTATTCTTCACTTTATAATTTTAGACACTGGAAGTGGGATTTGAAGCTTTTCAAGACTACATTAAAAAAAAATTACATCAATAAGTTTATTTGGGTAAGAGCTGCTTTAACATATTTATTTTCCAAAAAATTCAGCACATGGAAAACATTAAAAACGATAAGCTGAGCAGCATCTTTTAAAATTACCTTCTGTCAATCCTTGAGTTGCATCAATTGAACATATTTAGCTTGACTGTCTGAAAATATGAATTTCATACATATTTTATTCTTGAAAAATTGTTGAATTATGAACAATATTTCATATTAGGAACAGAATTTGGTCATTCACATTGTACTTTTTTCATTACTTATATGATTATGGTCTTAGTAGCATAAATGTGACACCATCAGTTATTTAATTACGCTCACCTTAGGCATAAATTATAAATGTTTTATTTTTTTTTTTTCATTGATTAAACTGAATCAATTTTTCTTTGTGTTAAATGTTCAGAAAACATATAACTCCTGTGACTTTTAAAAACAAGTAATGGGTGCACAGTTGTACATTTTTAGAGGCATTTGATCTAATCCATACATGGTCAAAATTACACGGAGAGAGTCAAACATCGTATGCAAATGTCACCACCAATATTTGGTTTATTTAATGTGTTCTGTATCATTCAGACATTTAAAGAAACAGCTTGAATAAATCAACATTTATTCAATTTATGCAACTGAGGAGTGTATCCATGTGAAAACAGCTGCATGTACTGAGTACTGGTGAGTTCACGTGGGACAGTGCTGGGCAGAAGAGAATTTCAGCCGGTAAAAGTTTGAACTGATCAGGTTGGAGTGAGTCTAAACTTTT
Source organism: Xiphophorus couchianus (assembly GCF_001444195.1). Taxonomy (NCBI): domain Eukaryota; kingdom Metazoa; phylum Chordata; class Actinopteri; order Cyprinodontiformes; family Poeciliidae; genus Xiphophorus; species Xiphophorus couchianus. Next base: position 15,810,145 of record NC_040241.1, on the reverse strand, counting down.
CTGTATCTTTAGCTATATGTGTGTGTCTGTGGGGGTGTGTGTGTGTGTGGGTGTGTGTGTGTGCTGATTATGAGTTGCATCATCCTGACTTCCAGGTGGCCCAAGGCAGAAATGAAGGAAAAGACTACTTAAAGCCTTTAGACCAGCAGAGGGCCCACAGAAATGTTTGAATTCCCACTCATAATAATAATCTCAAAATGTTGTTTATTTATTGAGAAATTCTCTTTAACCATTTCCAAATAGTGAATGAAAAACATTTATATTTTTAAATGTACATTAAAAATATATATATTTAGACAACTTGATAAATATGCTAGTTGTAAACATAAAGAAAATTCTTAATAGTTGGACAGTTTTTTGAAATAGTCAATAAAATTTAATCATCTGTGCTGATTGGGTCCCAGTTTTACACACTGTAACTGTCTTGTGGTATGTCTGAAATGCCTGCAGGACACCAAAAGAAGACAAATAAGCATTTTTCAAAATGTATTCACAGCTGATTCAATCTAAAAACTCTTATTCTTTGTTTCTGATTTATTAAATAATGTAAAGTCACTGACATTATTGTCAGGGAAAAACCCATATGGTAACTGGCCTGTACTTGTGAAGTGCTTTCTCAAGACCACAGGACTTGAAAGTGCTTCACGCTACATTCTGTCATCCACCCATTCACATTATTGCCAGGTCTGTCTGACAGTAGTGAGGTTTCCATGCACATCTGACCTCTGAAGTGTTTTGCCGAAGAACACAACAACAGACAGGGGACTCGAACCAGAAACCCGTTGGTTGCTAGACAAATTCTTGCCACTGTTGCCTCCTTCTCCCTATGGTCTCTTTAAGTTGTTTGCATTTGGCTGACCAGACAACTATAAACAATTGCAGCATTGCTGTGGAAATCAAATATTCATTCAACTTAATCAGAAGTCATTGTATTCTGCAAAGGCTGTGGTTAGAAGATGTGAATAAAAAAACAAATTAAACTGTTATTCAATGGAAAAAAATAAACCAGCTCAGCAAATGTTAAAGAGTTGATTACTGCAGTATTTTTGTGTGTTTCTGTTGAGATAAAAAAAAAAAAGAAGTAATTTACTTGTACAATAAAAAAAAGCCCAATACATTTTTTCTATGTTTGGTTGTTTTATTATAAAGACCTTTCAGGAGGGCCCAATCCTGCTCTAGGACTCCCTAAGCTTTGGGTCGCCTCTGCTGACTCCGCTGTAGTCGCAGCTCTCCTGCATCATCTGTATTCTCCTCCGCATCCAGCTGCTCTGGATCATCTGCTTTGACCTAGACTTTCAAAGCAATCATCCCTCCTTGAATTTAAGACATCCTGGAATTTTTCCGCAGTGATTTTCAGAGAGAGTAGCAGCTTTCGGGTTTATTTTCTTCACCATCTTGAATAATTATGAGGTAAGAGTTTCCAGTTGCCGTGTTAGCCGGGGTTTAAAGCGTTTGGTCAAACTCTAAATGAATGGATTCGCTATTATTTTGGACAAAAACAAATCTCAGCATGTGTATACCTCATTTTTTTAGCATTAGAGTACGATTATTCCTCAAGCTAAAATAGGTACATTTGTTTTATGTTCCTCTAGCCTTCTAGCTTAAGCGTTAAACTACTGGGATTGATTGCAGCCTGTTATTGTTGTAAGCTAGCTCTGTCAGTGTTTCGCAGATAAACATGCAGTTACAGCGAGATGGAAAAATTACAGGCAGTTAGTAATTCGGGTAAATCTGAGGAAGGCGCTCAAGGTAGCTTGCAGTGTTTAAAAAAATAGAAACGCAGTAATGAAATATTTTGCCAGTAGTGTTAGCATGCTAGGGTGGCTAAAGCTAAAGTAGAAAGGTCATTCTGGAACAGACTTTCCATGTTTTAATAAATGCATGACCCTTTTTTTCCTCACAGTGTACATAGGCACCTTGCTAGATGTCCATTTTTATTTAAGAAGTTCAGAGAAAATGTGAGCGTTTAGCTATTTTTAAAAAATATTTTCTAAACAGTGTTTGTAATGCCTCTAAACTGAGCTGAGGGTCAAAGTTTTGCTTCACCTTTTAGAGGAACATATTTGGGGAAACGATGGTTTTAGACAGTATCCATAAGTAGAAATAGTTTTGTGCTCGCTGGAGAGTGTAACTTTGTTCCAACAGTGTTTCTTGATTATATGGATACATTCTCATGTTTTAGAGTGACCCTGGGTGAAAATACCTGATTGAAACTAGAGTGGATGTTCAAAGTTCAAACCATTTGTGGACCTTGTGATGATTTTTTTGTGGCACCTTGACTGTAGTTTACAGATAGTAGCAACTTGACCCACCAGAACAGATTGATGTTTTAAAAAGTTTATAGTTTGAGTCTTGGTGATGAATTATATTCTTTAAAGAATGGAAATTGTTTGGTGTAATTTGTCTTTTACTTACGACGTGCTTTACTTCTGTTGTAATGCCATCATTTATAGGGCCACCAAAGGCCCTATAAATGGCTAAACGTGGCCGAATACAGCAAGTGCTTTTTAATATTAGAGTGAAGAAATAACCCCTACAGAATAGAAAAAGCATTCAAACCCACCAATAATATACAACTGTGTAATTAAAGGAGCATTTTATTGAAAAAGTAGTATTTGACCCTTTTTTGTTTTACATTTACAATGATTTACGTATTCTTGAGGCTAATTTCTCCAAATATAGTGCAAGCAAAGCTTATCTTTGAACAGATAAAAATGAAAAATGGTCCAGTGTACTTCCTCCCACTGTCCATACAGGTAATTTTCTCCCTGGTCTCATTAAACTGCTCTTAGGTGTGTGTGCATGGTTGTGTGTCACTGGGTTGCCGTGTGATGAGTGGCAAAAAGTTTGGACACCATTATTTTCTATGTTTCCCTGGTTCACCACGCCTGAATTAAGAAACTGGTCATTTGCAGGCTTCTGCAGAACTTGAAATGCTGAAGAGCTAATGCAATAATTTTTAAAAGCGTAGAGGATCTTTTTACATAGAAGTAGCGTGGTCTCCCTGTACATGGCAGGATTCTCTCTGGGTACTCCAGCTTCCTTCTACTGTCCAAAAACACGACTGTTGGGTCACCCTGCAAGGATAAGTGGGTATAGATGGAGTTATCATCACTTCATCATGTAAAGAAATGTCCCCATACAGAGAAAAACTGTTACTTTTGGGGACAACAAAAATATAAATAGTGCGTCAATAACTGACCAATAAGTAATAATTTGAAGAAGTGAAGGATTTACATTTTAGTTAGTGGTGACCTTTTGTATGTATTGACAGTTGTGGGATTTTCTTTTTAGTGTTGTAATATAAAGGTGACACAAAGCACTTAATAGCTTTTTCGACAATGTAAAAGTTTCAAATTTGTGCACTGAAGCTGATAAATAGGTCTTTTTGTAACGGGAAAAATGCTCCAAGCAATTAGTTTATTCATGACCTTTGCATGCTATACTTGATTAGACATCTATTTGCCAGTGTGAAAAAGAATGTGCAGTAACCTTTTCATAGTATTTTTACAAAAGAAGAGCTTGACATGGTTAACATTTGTCCACAGGTTTTTTTTTTTTCTTCTCGCTGTTGGCCTAAATGGAAGCTGACGTGTTTCCTTTCGACTGTGGTGTTTTATTAAATCCTAACTTCATTCTCCTCCTGTTCAAGGCGTGACAGAGACGGTGATCGTGACAGGAACCGGGATCGGAACTGTAACAGGGGCCGAGACGTGAAGTCAGGCGATGACCCCGTCGCCTCGGCTGCAGCCAGTTGGAGTTTTGTGAACCGACCTCCCGTTCAGCAGCAGATTAACCCCTTCACCAACCTGCCCCACACACCACGCTACCATGAGATCCTAAAGAAGCGGCTGCAGCTCCCAGTCTGGGAGTACAAAGACGTCTTTACAGAAATCTTGATGCGGAACCAGTCGTTCGTGCTGGTCGGAGAGACGGGCTCTGGAAAAACCACGCAGGTAGAGGCATGGGGCACGCTAAAATTTTGAAATGCAGCAGCCATCAGTTGCCCCCCTAAACCAGACTTTTAATGAACTGACCCAACTGTGTCACAGTAAATTTAGAGCCTAGCTCTGGGTGGTTAAAATTGCTTTAATGTTATCATAAAAATATATCGATACTATGAATGATTCATGTATTTTCATTGGGTTGTTTTAAGATTTGATTCCCAGTTAGCTAAACTTGCCAGTTAAATCTTAAGTGGTTTAAGCAAGCAGCCAGGCTGAGTGTGTGTGGGTTTTTTTTTTCTTTCTTTCTTTTTTTTAAATTTGCAGGAGAAGATTAGAGTAAATCACTGAGTCTCTGCCTCATCCTGAGATGAATATAAACGATCCTGCAAAGTGGAGTGGTTTAAGTGTGTCGATGCGTTCTGCACTGATGATGCTTAAAAATCTGTGCTGTGAATATTTGGGTACGTTTTATGCAGTTTACTGATGCATGGAAGTTGGGGAAATTAACTTTTTTCCCCCCAAATACAAATACTTACTTAGATGGATTGGAAAAAGGCAAAAGTTTAAAAGAAATTGAATTTATTGCATTATGCTGATTTTACTTTTTAGTGACCTACATGCTACTTAACTTTAAAACTTATTTATATCTGAAATCCCATTTGTAACCAAAGATGAACCAGGAAAGTAGTGTCTAACTGGAACCGCTATGTATTTTCTTGTTGAAAAAGATCAACTTAAATTTTTTGGGAATAAGAATAAAGAATAAAGACATTTTTGCATGTAATTTGTAGTTAAAATTAAAATGGAAACTGTGAAACTCCCAGTAATAACATTAGAATCTTCCTTTTCAAAACAATATTTAAACCATTTAAACCATTGATATATATTGCAAATTATATATATATATATATATATATATATGTATATATTAATGATTTAAACCCATTAACTAAGCAAGTGTTCAGTGGTACATTGCTCTGTTTATTTTTGCTCATGTGAAGCCCTAACAAAATCAAACTTTTCTCCTGTCCTGCAGATCCCACAGTGGTGTGTAGACATGGTGCGTTCACTGCAGGGGCCTAGGAGAGCGGTGGCCTGCACCCAGCCCAGGAGGGTGGCGGCAATGAGCGTCGCCCAGAGGGTGTCAGATGAGATGGATGTCATGCTGGGTCAAGAGGTGGGCTATTCCATCAGGTTTGAGGACTGCAGCTCTGCCAAAACTGTATTAAAGTAAGTAGTTATTACATAAAATTTCACTGGGGCATTAAAATTTGGCTGCTTTTGATGATGATGATGATTTATATAGTGACTTAACTTATTAAGTAACTGATCATTCTAAACTTAAATTATTAGTTGGCTTTGTTTTTAAAATTGGGTGCTTGTTTTGTACCGCAAAACTGAAATAGAAGCAACGACAAAATATAAAAGTACAAAATATAAAATCTATACTATCTACGCACTTAAAGACAGCCTGAATGTTCGGATGAGTGCAAAATTTAAGGTAAATCTGGAAACTATCTGTGTCTCTAATCTATAATTATAACCCATGTGTAAATTGCATTTATTAACTGTAGCTATGCTTTATGAATTTGCCTGATCTAAATGTGATTCATTAACATTATTTACAGGACTAAACATTAAACCTGCACATTAACCCATGCAATCATCTGTCAAACGATGAGTTTGCATGCCAGTTTAAAAGTCTTCTCCAACATTTTATGGAGAAAAACATAACGAGAAAATGTTTCTAATCCTATTCAGTGCATTCAGTTCTGTTTTTACTATCAGCTCACTGATAAGCAACTGAGTGTCTCCTTCTCAGGTACCCTGATATCCTTCTGTCCATTTATCACCACCTAACTGAAGTATCCTCCTACATTGAACCTTGAGACCTGTGGAAAAACTTTAAAACTTTTAGAACTAAACTCATTTAAAATTGAAGCAAATGGATTTTCTGCCATATTTTTTATTTTTTTTAAAATTGTAACTTTAACAAAAAAGAAAGTGTGGAGCCGAACTGATTTGGAACGCACAAATACATATACCTGTACTGCCACCTTTTTTATATTTTAAGTTTAATGAATTAAAATACAATATTAAAAAGTTAACTTGGAATATTAATGTTAAGATTATTTGCTGTGCAGCATCTTGAAATGTGGCCATCATTACCCAACCAACTGCTTTTTAAGTGTTTAGTAATATTAGAGTTGATGTTATCGGTTATTTTTTTTTTAGAAGTTTAGAAGTCTGTGTATTACTTGTTCTATCTCTGTGTCTAAGGTACGGGTAACTATAAATATGTCTGAAAAGGAAAATGTATCTCTCAATTTTTTTCTTTATTTTAAGCAGGTTTTATCAGATATTGTAGCTGTAGATGATGATAAAGAATCAGTGTACTGCAGTTAGTGTTGGCACCGTATCCTCTTTTTGCTCAGGTACATGACAGATGGAATGTTGCTGCGGGAGGCTATGAATGATCCCCTGCTGGAGCGCTATGGTGTCATCATTCTGGACGAGGCCCACGAACGCACATTAGCCACAGACATCCTCATGGGGGTTCTCAAGGAAGTAGTCCGCCAGAGGTCTGACCTCAAGGTAGAAACCAGCTCACAGAAATCTCCTGAGTTATTGTTTATTTTCTGTTTTATTTTTAGGATGTAATTTCAGGATCAGGTGCTGCAGTTGTTTTTACGACTTGCAGATTTATTTCACAGACGTAACCTTTGGTTTCCCACAAATATTATGAGTTTATCTCTCGTAAAGCTACATTTCAGCCCTAAATATTACTTCCCTCCAAGGATGAATTCAGAGAAGGAGAGGATTTATTTTCCACCTCTGTCCCTTTTTCTTGTTGTTGTGTTTTTCTGACTGAGTCTCCATGTTGTGGAAAGAGAAATGCTGCTGTTGGACTCAGGAACACCCATTTTTCTGCACCGCAGTAGCAGCATAGATTGCTCCTAGAATCACCTACCGTTTTCAGGAGGAAAACAGCAACTTTCGGCATCGATGGGTTGATCGTAAAGGCAGGCAGAAGTTTTATGGTCTAGTATGTGCCAGATATAATTTTCATAAAGCAGATGGATAATGACTAGTTGTTTGTCAGAGTGAAATCAAAGGTTAGATTGTTGTTCGCAGACTGTTAAATGAGCTCTAGGTTATTGGGAATGATCATCCACCCACTCCCCTTATCTCCTTCATCCCTATCGCTCACCAAATTTGAAAGTTTAATTTGCCTTGATTAAGAGCAATTAGGATCTCTTGCAGAGCGTAAAGCGAAATGCAGAGACGCTGGCCCCTGAAAATATTAGAGATTGAAAATGGGAGACGTGTTTCCCATCAGAATCCTAATGCACACAGTCTAATGGCTCTGTTTAAGAACACCGTGTACCTAGCAACAGGAACAGGTTCTGCCATAGATCTTTGTAGATCAGTTACTTGAATTGCAATGCCCAAGTGTACATTATAGACTCTGTATTCGGTTTGTGCCAGGGTTCTCTTTTAAAATGAAAAATTGTTGCATCATTTATGCCGTAGAAGGACGCAGACACATTAATCATAACTTTAATTCCACCCTTGTCTGCGTAGAACTTGTCCTAATGCATAATTGGCAAGACAACGAAAACATTTTTCTCTTAAATGCGCAGACCTGTTGTTACACAAACTCATAACTTTCATTTTTCGCATGAACACTGTGTGCCTCGCCGATAAGCTGCCATGTCCCGTTTTCAGGTCATCGTCATGAGTGCGACGCTGGACGCCGGGAAGTTCCAAGTGTACTTTGACAACTGCCCGCTGTTAACCATCCCTGGACGCACGCACCCCGTGGAGATTTTTTACACACCGCAGCCCGAGCGAGACTACCTGGAGGCGGCCATCCGCACCGTGATCCAGATCCACATGTGCGAGGAAGAAGAGGGGGACATTCTGCTCTTTCTCACTGGACAGGAGGTACCTCCCCCAGACAATATGGGGAAACAAATGTTTTATGGCTTAGAGGATTCCTGGAAAATATCCAATATTTTTTTTGTTAGTGGGTTTTTTATTTTCCAAATCTGGATAAGTATAGAAAAACATGTCTTATCTATTTTTGTGCTTTTTCTTTCTTTTTCTCTCTATTTCCCCTTTGGCTCGTTTATGTCCCTCCTTATGTTCATCCTGTCTTACATACATCCATTAGTCACTGTCTTCCACCTTCCTTCCTAATGTTTTACCTTCTTTTCTTCCTTCCTTGTGGAAAAAAACCCCTGCATACCTGCTTGCCTCGGTAGCCAGAATAACAATCTATTTTATTTCTTATACATAATTTTAGTAAATAATTCAGTGGTAGTATCGGTAACTATAATGACAATATCAAATTCGATACATGCACATTTCCTCCCTTCTTTTATTCTCTTTGTGACGTTTAGCGTCTTGGACCTTGTACTTTGTCAGCTGTGAACTTCTACTGCAGTAGGGCTCCAACCAACAGGCAGAATATTAAATTTCCATTCAAGCATGAATTCATGACACTGGAAATACATTAGTCCAACAATTACTGCATTCCAGTCTTGAGCAGTATTAATAATGCAGGCGCTTATACTGCAATAACAATATACTTATGTATTGTGCATTCCCAACGCACACCCTATTTTAGTTCTTAAAGTTTATGCATCATGACATTAAAAAAAAGAATTTTGTTCCTAAATTTCACCTAAAATGAAAACTTAATGAGCTACTACAGTGTATGTATAAATAAGTATACAACATGATGTATTTACCTTCTATATGACCTTATCAGCCTCTCACTCTGTGTGATGGGATATTGGCTGCCTCTTTACAAGTTGCTTCAGTTCATTGAGGTTTTATGGGGCATAGTTTATGCACGGCATTAACATTTGCTCTTACAGAGGAAATGGAAGGTTAAATGATCTTAACAAGTTGGATTTTCCCTCTGCAAAACTTATAATCATTTAGAAGTTCTATGAATTTTTAAATGTTCAGAGTTTTTTCAGCGTGCTGCGTTTTGCAAAGGTATCCTTACCCCATGAAAAAGTTCAATATACTTTCTTGGCATTTAATCTGATAAAGAACTATTCTAGCCATCAGTCCAGCTAAATAAAATTAGTTTAAAGCCATAGACGTTACAAGACCTTTTGAAAAAGACAACGTAACATTTTTTGATAAATGTCTACCATAGGAATTTGTTGACATTCTTTTTAAAGAACCACCCTTTTATTTCAACTTACAGGTAAAAAAAGAAAAAAAAAACTTAAGCTAAAAGGGAATACATACATTTACTTTGAAGTAATGTTGATATTTATGGAAAAGTATGTACAAACACATTTTCAAAACCAATAAGTGAAAAATTGATCTTCAGCAATATTACTGGTATATTTAGTGTCATTCTGTTGTGGGAATTAAATGCAGTTATTCCAGGAAAAAATGAAAAACTGCTAAAACAGGGATTTGTTATTATATCTAAATTTAAAAATACTAGTTGTAGTTTCTAACCAAAATTTAAAGAGCAATTGTGGAAAGCCCAGGGAGCCTCAGGTTGGTGAACATTGTTGGGACCAATACTAAAAAGGCAACATAATGAAGCATAAACAAAAAAGGATGGATGATATTTTGAGATATTTTACAAATAAAAATCTGAAGTTTGGTGCATTTGTATTCAGCCTCCACATGTGCATACGTTGTTGAGCTATTTGCTGCAATTAATTTCAAGTCATATGTATTATCTCTCTACCAGCTTTGAAATCATTTTTGCCCATTCTTTGTGACAAATCGGCTACAATTCAGTCTTGTTGAATGGAAAGTGTCTTTGAATAGCAATAAGCAGGACTTTCCTCATATTTTCAGTTTGTGCATTCTGACACATTAATATGCTTTGATCTTAGCCATTATATTAAGCTCTGTATGTATGTTTAGAGTTATCTCAAACCTTTTCCAGCCACTAACAGATTTTGTTTTCTCAAAAATTGCCCTGCATTTAATTCCTCACCTGCCTCTCTGACTCAGCTGAGGTATAACATTCCCAGAGCATGGTGCTGCAACCGCCAAGCTTTAATCTGCAGGTTGTTTAAGCGTGATGCGGATTGCTAGTGTTCTACCACACATAGACTTGTCCAGATTCATGTTCCATTTTTAGAATGATAGAATTTGGACTATTTAGAAATGTTCTAATTGGTAATACCTTAGAATTAAAAAGTGTACTTTTACCCCTATGAATCCTAAATGTTAACAGTGTCCATGGAAAATGAAAAAATAGGCACATTTGACGAAATATCTCCAATCCTTTGATGAATAAATGACTTAGCTGTCTGTGACTCTGGCTCTTTGGGAATCATCAGGATTTGTGCTGCAAATGTAGAAAAAGAAGACAAGTGACCCAGATTCCAACCTTCTCACAAATCTCTGAAATTAAGTCATTATTTTTCCCCCTCCTGCAAATGTCGTCCACTGATGTGTAATGGAGGGCAGGGTCCATGCCCAAAGTGATGAATTTGGTCACAGCTGGGTGGACACACACACGCGCAGAAAAGCACCAACAAATGTCTCAATCTCCTGATCAGTGGAGAGGAGAAGCCTGTCGGATCCAGCAGCGCCTTTTGCTGCCATGATTAGTTTCTCAGCTCTTTGACGGAATACTGTTGGAGAACATTTAATCAAAAGTGGTTGTATTGGCAAGCATCACTGGTGGAGACAGATACACACATTGGACAAAATTTTGGTATTTTAGGTTAGACAAGTTTATTTCATTAAGGCACACTTTAAATCCAAGTGCTTTACAGACAAACAAAACGACACAGGCGCAGAAAATTACAACAAATCAATAAATATATTAAATATATACAACATTTAAGCATCACATGAAACTTATACACCACATAAACAGTTAAAATCAAAAACACTAAGAGGCAAAACGAACCGATAGTGATTTTTGATCTCTATTGCAAGCTGGAGTAAATAATGTTTTCAGACTTGACTTAAAGGAGCCAGCTGTTTTCTCTACATCTAGAACATATTATGAGATGCACTTATACTAACGCAGATGCTTTAGGGTGTATCAAGTCCAGGAGACTTGATTTGATTCGGGACCAAAATTGCAACATTGTTATATTTTCAGTTGGTGCGGTTTGCTTTCACTCTGCACTCTGTCAAACAAACCAAACCCATTGAGCAACTTGTTTACCCCTTCGCCTGTGATGGAGCTGCACCAAGGAACACTAAAGGAAGCGACACAAAAATATCTGCAGAAGACTCTGAGCGCAACTTCCTTCTTCATGAAATGTAAACTTGTTAATATGTAATGCAGGCGTTGTGCTTCCTCCAAACATTCCAAGTGTTATAGAGGCCAATACCTTACCTACAGCGAAGCATGGTGGTGGCTGCAGCATGGTATGGGTTTGCTTTAATGTAGCAGGAACTGGGAGACTCCACATCACTCTTGACCTCAGGTGACAGTACATATTGTTTGTTTTTTATCTTGTGGGTGTATTGTTTATGATTTTGTAAAGCACGTAGAGCTGCTTTTAGCATGAATGGTGGCAACTAGAATTTTAGGGAAATAGATTAATCTACTGCAATCTGGAATAAGACTGTGACTCAATGAAATATGGAAAAAGTGTAGCACTGTGAAAAGTTTCCGGATTCAATGTATGTCCTCCAGAATCCCAAACCTGTAGCAGCATAACTGGAGAGATATTTTAGGGTAATCTGAGCCGCTTTAACTGTAAGCTTTATCAAAAAGGAAAGTGAAAGTAGACAGGGTGTCTGCCACCTGGACAAAAACTGGGAGCTATTTCCACTGGAGAGCAGCCTATTCCTCCCAGTCTATTTTTAGAAACTGGAGGAACCACCAGTAAACCTGCAGTCCGTGAAGCAAGTGCCGTGTTGGCCACTCAAATGATGTCATGTTGTTCTGACTTCCCCAGTCACATTTTCCCGCTGGTTGTTTATTACCAGTAATTATCTGGCATTTGACACCAGCTTGGCTGTTGTAGAACACCTACGTCAGTATTAATTTGTCAAACCAAGATCGATATGCGGCTTGTTACAAACAAGATCAAGTCATTGGGCGGCGTAGTGTTTGAAGTGGTCTCCTTTGAGGATTGGTAATTGATTTTAGAATAAGTGGTATCCCAGCTGAAACATTGATCGTCCCTCCCGTGACTGACTAGGAAAAAGTCTAAGATATTTGCAGCCAAAGTGTTAAAGATTTTCTCTTTTTTTTTTGTGGTTAGATGTAATTTGTTGATTTATATTCCACAAACCCACGCTGTGTAAAGCTCAGGCATAACAGAGAGCACTCCCATGGTGAGTTCATTATCACCCTCTCCTAATTGGGTTAAAGAAGTTAATGTGTTGTAGGTCTGGCAGAGATGGCTGTTCAAAGGGTGCAGCAGTGTGCCCCTCAAGCGCTTCTTAACCTCTTCAGTCTCCCAGCAACTTTGATGTAGACTAATGATTTGGAGGCAGATCCATGGCAAAGCCATAGATTCTTTTTATCTGACTGTTTAATTTATATCAGAGGGGAAGCAAGAGCAAACGGCCACGTAGCTCTCTCCTCCACAGCTTTTCTGAGAGATATTTGGCTTCCACAAACAAACAGAACTGAAGCGCCAGCTACAAATGAGAAAGTTGAAACTTATCACAGCTGTCGAGAGTAGATAAGTCCTAATATTTAAGCTTCCCCCTCAGCAGCTAACATCAAAAAAACAGGAGGATTTGTGGGGGTTGGAGCGGGGGTGTTGTTTGCTTGTCATGAAGGGTGCCCAAATGTGTTGGTACTTTAGCTTGGCTAGTTAGATTCTTGCTTCTGGGGTCACAGGGAGAGCTGGTGGATGGGTTCCCAATGCTGGACAAATGTTTATGCACGTGCACACACGCACACACACGCGTACACACACACTTTGTCTTCAAATCCCTACAGGACAGGCAGCCAGCTTGCTTCCAGCGCTTTGGCAAAGAGGTTATTTATTTATTTTTTTCGTGGCAGCTGCTGCATCCAGAAGCTTGATAGGCTATTAATACTGAGGCTAATTTTACCGATCCATTCAGATTTAGCGTTTTCCACGTGTCAGCGTGTTGATTAAGAGGCACATGGCCATCGGAGAGGCCCGACTTGATTTGATGAACAAGAGGACAAACCGGGCTAATAACCTATTTGCAGTCCTGATGGGAAAAAATGGAAATCCAGGCTTCTACAGGGTATTAAAAAGTCTAAAATTTAATCTTCTCAATATTAGGCCCTAAAAAGTCTTAGATATATCCAGATTTTTCATAGGATGTTTTAAATTATATGTTAAATTAGTTCCATCATAGATCCTTTGTCTTTTTTTTAATCTTCTAGCATCGCTCATTTCTTCCATGCGTTGTAGTTCTGACTGAGCAATTAGAGTGTTGTTATGCTGTAACAAAACTACAAAACCCATAATGTAAACAGCCCTGTTGGAAGTAATTTATTCCCTTATGATCATAAACATTCAGTTTTCCTTGTAAACACGCAAAATTCAGCACCTTTAACTGGGTTATTGTAAATTTTAGACAAAATAATTTAAAAAAAAGTTATTTTATCTGCTGTAATAGGAGATCAACTAAAAGGTTTGTCATGAAAACAAGGATTTCAATAAATGGCTAAAACCTGTTATTAATGACAAGTATACTGCACATCACTGTCTAAGAAGGCACTGAAGATGCATAAAGCTTTTAATATACCTTGGACTTATTCACATTTTGTCAAAC